>NC_142611.1:10914090-11217121 GCF_059453375.1 Lepisosteus platostomus
AGACGGGGCTATATGAGCCGAATGGCCTCCTTGCAAGCTTTGTTAGTTTAACCCCATATTAAAGAACGGTATCAGTGCTCTGGGCCAAGGTTTCACTGCAGTTAGACACCGCTGTCACACACCTACACAGATCATTGCAGAAAATGAAAATGGCTTTGTTCAATTAATGACTTCTACAAAATGTAAAGAAAGCACTAATCAGACACCGCGGTTCCGTGTCATTACCTTTACAGATGAGTGATAGCGATCTGTTGTGATTATACCATCTGCTAATAATGTGATCACTGTCTTCTGGTGTGTACACCAAGGAAGAATAATTAAACTCATCCTATAATTAATATATCCCTCCTGAGTTTAATTAGGAAACTGTCTCGGATATTAAAACAAAAATTCATCATAGATAAGGTCCTTATTATGGCGTTCTGTAATTCATGTTGTACTCGGTAATAGTCTAAGAGGTAATAGATATTTATTCAAGTAGTATTTCAACAGTTTTGTTAATAATAATATTGGACTATGATCAAATATCTACAGTATGAAGAGGTGATTGGATTCTGCCTGTTTACATACAAATATGCTAATTATAAAGTGCTACCTACAGTTGTATATTTATCAATAATGTTGTGTGAGAATACGTCAGGAAAGTAATGGGGTTTTAATGTTAATTGATTTGTGTAAAAAAGTAAAGGGAATATAACGTACTTTCATAATGCGAGACGAAGACCATACAAATGACAAGAAGAAAGCTTATGAAGTTCTCAGAATTACTGGGTCTTTGTAAATGTATTAGTTTGAAGAAGAATTCCCATTTTAAAACAGTGTTTCATCTACTGTGAGAATTTAAGATAAAGCTTATCCACAGTAGATCAACATTGCACAAAAATGAGCTGTATCGTCTCTCGCACCCAGATAAAATAAATGAAACTGGAGGAATCCAAAACAGCTGAAGTATGGTTTTGATAGATGATTTTTGTCTATGCTTATATCTTCAGAAACAATAAAAGAACCCATAATTATATGATCCCCCCAGAAATACCCTATGCTTATTCTTGTGCATCTGTAGATAGATAGATAATACTTTATTAATCCCGTAGGGAAATTGATGATAATACTTTAGTGTACTGTAGTGCTAGTGCTTAGTACATTTTCCTAGGAGCTGGGCCTCAAATGTCCATTAGTCTTAGGACACATTTTTATAAATACTCAGTATCTGATGTGTTGACTGCTTAAATATTCTTCACATCAGTTCAACCGGAGTGGCATCTTCAGGTTGCAGCATGGAAACCCATTTAGTCATTTAAGGTTTGGCCTCATCTTTGATGGACAAACTCTTGAATGATGGAAACAGGAGGGTAAAGGGATGAGAGGGTTTTTTCATGTGGAAAAGAGTGGACACTGCCCATTTTCAATCCCTGTGGCATCTGAATCTGGTCAGCCACGTACAGTAGCTGGGCTGTAACGATATTACGCACATGTACAGTACGCACGTGACTTATACTTGTGCCACTCTCTTTTCCAGCCTGACGACCTGACCAGCCTGGTGGTGGTCATGCTGTACGACTTCCAGGATCGCAAATTCCTGCCGCGAGCGTGCCCCGAGGAAGAGGAGATTGAGGAAGTGAGAGACGTGGAAAAGTGTCTTCTGAGGTCAGTTTCCACTGCCAACCTTTTCCACACGCTCCGTTTCCCAGAACTGCGATTTCTATCCCATCCTGTCCATGTGGTGATGACAGCACTGGCACATAATGCTACCTCAGTCCAGTAAAAACAAACGGCTTGCATAATCCCTGATAGAAAATCAGCACCGTTCAGCTCAAAATACAATTTGTGATATTGGAAGTGGAATTTACTCCAGTAAATGTCTCCCTGCACAGAACCTTCACAGAATCAATTTTCTACCTACAATGCAATTGAATGAGTATGAAACTGAGGAATGCTGACTAGTCTAAAAAAATCAATCATTTTTTATATCGTTAATATTTGGAAATTTGATTTTGTGGTAGATTCATGGGGTAAGCCTCAACCGTTTTGTATTGTACAAATAACAAAGAAACAATATTAGAGAATATAACCAACAAAACATTGAGCCCATATACTGGAATTTCGGAGACACGTGCGACACGTGCTGTATATGGAAAACTGAACGCTTGGTAAACAAGACTGTGGTTTTGCAGAGTCAATAAACTATTTGTGGAGGAAAACTCATTCCATTTCTGTAGAAGTGCCTTTGTAGTGAATCCCACTGTGCACTGCTGCGTCCTGGAGAAAGTGCTCCGTGGGGTTCGTTATTGTTACGTGTGTTTCTCAAAGTCATTTTTCTTTCGTTTGCAATTCCCTTTCTGCACAGATACAGGACTAAACTTGCTGCTGCCCTGGCTCGATGTCGAATTAAACACAATCTTCTCACCATTGACTACATTCTACCAGAGTCTGTGCGAAAAAAGCAAGAGAGAGCCAGCACTCTCCCCCTGTATGCCTGGGTAAACACAATGAAAACCAGGTAATTTATTTTTATTTAGCATTACGTGATATACGGCTACATTTATTACTCCACACCTTGGTATTCAGTCATTTTACTCTGAACTCACAACATTTATGGGCATTTCTCATCATTTCTGGAGATCCGTTCTTCAAGAAACGGCTCTGATCCGTTAAGTGCTAATTGCCAAGCAGGCCATAGCCCCCTCTCGTTTGTGTCTGTTTTCTAATCGCATTGAATTCCTTAATTTCATGAGTTTAATCCCGTGCCCAAGTCCATCAGAAAATTCAATAAAATATAAGTTGAGTCTTGAGCAGCAGTGCTTTTGAGAGAAACGAGCATGAATGTGCACCTCTCGTCTCACTGTCACCCTCGCTCCTCAGACACTTTCATGCAGTGCATGCAGAAACGTCATGACTGCTATGAAAGAGTGATGAAATAATCGACACCAAGAAACCTACAGACACTTTGGGTTCTGAGGATCAAGAGGGCGATTTTAATGAAGCGATCACGATGCATATAAAATGCGAATTTTCCTGTATCATTGATGTGAAAAGCCGTGCCACAGCTCTGAAGGAGGTGTGCCTTAGTCCTGTATCGTATGCATTAAATAATGTTATTCAGGTCGGTTCAAGCTGTGGGTGAGTTTTGGTGCAGGGTAAAGTAATTTTTCAGTAATGATGTTTTCTGCATTCATTGACCTACAGTACATAAAGGCATGCCCCACTGCGGCGTCCTCATTCCTGGCAGCCATACGTAGCATGTTAAATGGGAGCTCATTTGGTCTTTTGCATAATATCGCTAAAAACATTTTTTTGTTTCCGTATTTGTAACTTACAGCAATTCGAATTTGGACCACTGTTTTAAACCCACAGTGTCAAAGCATCTCATTAACTAAAGTAAATGGAGTTTTCACATTACAACGCACAGTGCTCTTATTTATCAGTTCTCTTTTTTTCTCGTTTTTTAATGGACTGTTTAAGATAACTGTAACAGATCAGACTAGAAAATTGGGAACACAACCAAGAGATGAGGCGGAACGGTTAATTAGTCGAAACAGCATTGGCGTTTTCACAAGGCGATTAAGGAAGCAGCACTGAAGCACTGATGTTGAATGCAGGTGGCCAGGTGGTCGGGGAAACAAACTCATCCTAGCAAACACAGACGGATCACCATGAGGTAAATTGGAGAAAGAAAGGACATCGAGGCAAAACCCAGAGAAGAAATGCATTCACCTTACAGTACGCAAGTCGGAAACAGCCCTTAGCCACTGTGTGAATGCATACAGATAATTACCACTGGTGATATTTGCCCTTGCTGTGTAGGGGAGAGAGGAAGGAGGGACAGGAGAGCAGAACTGTAGGCTCTCTGGGGTTTATTCTCCTTTAATGGTTAACGGGTATCAGAGGGCAAGAGAGAGAATGTAGTAGATGCAGCGAGAGAGCTAGAGAGAAAAGGATTGGAAAATTACCTTGTTTAAATAGGGGGAGAATAATGAAATCCCAATGAATTAAAAACGTTTTTAAACCCTGTAATTAGAATAATGAAATACCAAATATAGCGTACACTTAAAAGTGCTGAGTACCGTAAACAAATGAGAATGAGCTTTTAGCCAAAATTGTACTGTTCATTACCTTGGATTGTGCGTTTCTGTAATTAAACAGGAAATAAAGCACACAGTAAATAGTACAAATAATAACATCACTTGGGTGCTTCCCTGAAGTGATTCCAATATGCGTTACTCACATAATTCACTGACAGAGTGAGATAATATGCAGACGTTATCACACTGACTTGAAGGAGGAGCGCGGTTTAAGTATAAAAGAGCATTAAGCTCCGCACTGTTCACCACACTACCTGCTCTTTATGCAGGTGATGTGAACTCTCCTTATCTAGAAAATAATAGTATGGGACCAATGGGAGCTTTCTAAGAAGTCAAACTTGCACAAATTGAATCTTGTGTAAATTGGGGAGAGGGCGTACTTAAAAATAACCTAACATAGCCTGCCACCAGTCCTCAAAGAGGCTAGCTGATCACACAACAGACTTTGTAATAATTTCTAACCAAACATAAAGCAAGTTATCTACCACATGCAGGCATTTTGCTTTCCAGTTAGTATCTTGTACATTCTCTGTGTTGGTTATTTTTACTCACAGTCTTACCTGAGTCTGAGGCCATTTTCACCTGCTTGGTCCTCTGGGGATCATCAATCATATCTGAGAATTATTTTTCTAAAGTACCTCTTGACGCTTTGGCAGGTGTGTGTGTTGCTGGGATCTCAGTGCTGTGAACAAGTTTAAATTAAGAAAGGAGTTCGCTCTCTGATCTCTGATCTGTCAAGAACAGCGTGTTTTATGCTCACTGCAGACATTAATTCTGTTAAGCCCCAGTCATTTATGTATGTTGGCTACAAAATAAATGTTTTTACAGAGCTTGAGTCAGCAGGATTCGGATGACAGGAAAGGCCTTGTTTTTTATGTGCTTTGCAGGGGGCATTCTTAGCTAGCAAGCTTATTAACTAACCCCAACTGACGCAATTTAATGGCCTTCAGGACATTAAGAATAGTTCCTACTTGGGATCAACAACTAGATATTAATGTTGAAAAAGAGAAACATTAGAAATCACATTCCCGAGCGAGAGCAGCAGATCCAGTTGTCCTTCAGGGCCATGTTTTCGTCCTTTAAGGAGTGATGCGAAACTCATGAAATGTGAGATCCATTTCAGTCAGGGCTGTATGGGCTCTGCCGTTATTGAAAATCTGTCAGATGTTATCCAGTCCAGTGTCATAAACGGTAAGGTCATTACTTTCACACAGGTTTGAGCCTAGGATTTACAGTAAGTGCTCTGTGTCTTGTGTACCTGGTATGTGCTGCACTCTAGACAATGTCATTTGTGTTGTGCCGCTGAGCGTGTTTCTCTCCAGCCATTACTTCTCAAGTCTGAGGAGAAAGTGCTTTCACGGCTCTCTGGAGTTCATGGCAACAACTGGGTCCTACTGTATTTACCTACTATCTCTTGTCCAGAAAGAGTATGTGGGGGCTGAGAGCACTTATTAAAATGCTTTTCGGAATATTGAAATTTGGATTCCATTGGAACAAAAATGAACACTATAATGTTCAAGGCTTTTTAATCCGTGGCAAATTTGTCTTATTTTGTATGTGCCTCTGAGTAACTGCAGTTAAGTTGCAGTTCATTTTTCTTTTAATTTGGAATGGCCAATTACTTTATTATATAACCACCTAATTTGGAGTTTGCTCGTTCTTTCCATTTTGAATCACAGCAACACTTCCTGTGGGGAAGAAAGAACAGTGCTCCTCCAAGCTGCTACGGAGCTCTCAACACGTCACAGGCCCTGAGCCCACTGGAAGAGTAGTTAATATCACCACCCGCCTGCTGGCATCTGGGAAACTGTAGGAGTCGGCCTGGCACTGACCCCAACTGCGCTTAGCCATTCCTTTTCTGCTGCTAGGGGAATCCCAGTCACAGTCGGCTAGTGACATGACTCAGAACATGCGTTTTAGCCAACTTTACTGGAGCACGTTAGGTTTCTCACATAGTGAGTAATAGTCCCATTAGATTTCTTCTGTGGAAACGTGGAGTCATTAGTAGCTTAATTTCAGTGTTTTCAAATACAAGTTTCCATCACTTTTTATAGTACAGTGAATCACAGATACAGGTCATCAGCGATTAAGCAGTCCTGCAGATTTTTAAATATTCCTTATGAGAATTGATTTTGTAATACAGTTTCTCATTAGTGTAATGGTTAAATTGTACAAATGCAATTGATTTTTATCAAACGATCCAACGGTTTTTAATTAATGTGGATATTGGAGGACAAGTTTAGTTGTTGTGGCACAGAAGCCAAAAAAGTCTTCTGTGGGCCAGCTGGGTGAAGAAAAGGCATTTGTCTCTCGAAGAAAAAAACCAAAACAAAATGAAACGTAAAAGCTTGTCAAAGAGCTAGTTCTGTCTCCTGATCTACAGCATGACCAGGAGATCAAGACCGACTAAGAATTCACTGGCACAGAACACTGATGAATGAACGCACACGACTGAAGAAAGAATGCTTTGTTCATGTATCATTGTGCATATAATTAATTTAGACAGCAAAACCTGGCTTTTATAGATAACAAAGAAGATCAAAGGAAATAAAACAGCCACTATAATACTGTAATAAATGTCTGATGTGCATGCTTTGGTGCTCTTCTCTTTGTTTTTTAACATATCTGCTGAAAGAGAAAAATCACATCGGAAATTTATTTGAAAACATTACCACAATGCCATTTAATAATTGATGGACACATTAATTCATTTTCTTGCGTGTTTTGCAATTCGTGTTCCCAATCTTAATATTTATCATGTGGTCTGCCTGTTCTGTGAGCCAGGGCATATCAAATATATAGGAACAGATCTTGTTTTCTTGTAATTAGGTACAGATTCTCTTGAGGACATTGACAATATTAGGGTGTTTTTGTAAGCTGCAGAGGAACTGTTCTATTGTTTACAAATGTCTTTGTAAATTCTTTTTTTTTTCTTTTCTTGAATTGGGGAAGGTTACAGAATGAAACTGTCTTTCACCTGGAAAGAAATAAGAGATTTAACTTGTGTGATTTATATTACCAGCCTTGAAGATGTGTGCTGCACCTTGGAGAAAGAGGGATTTTCTGAGGTGAAATCAATCTCCCAGCTCGGAGGATTAACTTTCTGCCTGGACCCTCACTGTCAGGATTTGTTAGTTTTTCCTCCACACCTCAAAGCTGACCTTTACAGGACAAAGCTCTTAACGGAGTACAAGCTCATTATTCAGGTAGGTTTTGCCACAGCACTGTGCTTTTCATTAATGCCTGGAATGTCATTAAAGACTGGAATTAGGCGGAAAGGTTGTTCAGTTTGTGTGGCAATTCCAAACCCTTAGCACCATTTGTGAGTAAAGTTGATATGCCAGCAGCCATATCACCCTGCAACTCACAACTGGCAGCCCACTGAAGCTCAGCAGGTGTGAGCCTGGTCAGTACCTGGATGGGAGACCTCCTGGGAAAAACTAAGGTTGCTGCTGGAAGAGGTGTTAGTGGGGCCAGCAGGGGGCGCTCATGCGGTCAATGTGGGTTCTAATGCCCCAGTATAGTGAAGGGGACACTATACTGTGAACAGGCGCCGTCCTTTGGATGAGACGTAAAACCGAGGTCCTGACTCTCTGTGGTCATTAAAAATCCCAGGGCGTTTCTCAAAAAGAGTAGGGGTGTAAACCTGGTGTCCTGGCCAAATTTCCCATTTGCCCTTATCAATCATGGCCTCCTAATAATGCCCATCTATGAATTGGCTTCATTACTCTGCTCTCCTCCCCACTGATAGCTGATGTGTGGTGAGCGTTCTGGCGCACTATGGCTGCCGTCGCATCATCCAGGTGGGGCTGCACATTGGTGGTGGTGGAGGGGAGTCCCCATTACCTGTAAAGCTCTTTGAGTGGAGTGTCCAGAAAAACACTATATAAGTGTGAGCAATTATTATTATTATTATTATTATTAAAGATGTAGTCTATGCACACAAGACAAGACCGTTTTAGAAAACTTTCATCCGGGAGTTTTAATTGCTTTATTTTTCTTAAAGCACAAGTGTGTTTAGCCACTCGGCATTTATTGGCACACAGATGTTTTATGAATTCTGTCTCAGTGAGTGCAAAGCTCTTTAAAAGCTGTGTGAAATTGTTAAATTGAGGATTAAACATCTAAAAGCCGGGTACATTTTACTGCTTTGGCTTAGACAAACTCGGGTGAATTTAATGGCATATTATCGCCAGCCTCGTTCCTCTGTGCTGTGACGTCCACCTTCAGGATTAAATGCTAAACATGTTTTTGTCTGCAGTTTGTGAAAGTTAACACAGTCTGAGTTATCTCTTTGCACGTGTACTGGCTAGCTATGTGATAGATACTGTATGTGGTACACAGTTCTATTATTGTATCATGTCCTATTTATTGTCACAGTGGTTTCACTCGATAGTATTGCTGACATCAAAGTAGTCTTTACTAGATATTCTCCTCTCCTGTGATTCTTTAATTGTTGACATCCTGAAAAGTATTCAAACTTCTTGAATTTCATCCACTCTCCACAGGTAGAGTGAGCAGAGGTGCCAAATATCAATTCTGTTGACTCAGAAGCAATCTGAAACACCATAAACTGTACCTGTGCCTTTCTGTACTGTACATTGTTCTGTATTTTAATTCCCCCTCCTTCTGTCTGATCCAGCAGCTTTGCCTCCTTATTCTCCAACATCTGCAATCACTTCAACACCTCATCACCTCCCTCACTCGCCCTGCTGTTTTAAAGAAATTCCTGTGCATTTTATCTAAGATATCAATGTCTTGTAAGGGCTTTTGTTATCTTGCCTTAAAACACATGACCTGTTTCGAAGACATCTTACAGAAGCAGGCATTCCTGCTGATGGGAAAACGTCAAGCAACTTTATTTTTTATACATAAGAAAACATCAGGGAAATGAGCAAATCTCCAAATACAAATTCTCCTCTCTTTTTGAATGTGTAGGATAAGTCCCGCAGTCTGGCTGCTCACTCTGTGAAGGCCTTGCTGACCGACGACGATGATGTCATCATGGCGAACCTGACCTCTGGCTACACCATTGCCCACATGGCAGCTCTGAGCACGCTGAGCACGGGCAGAGTGTGGGTGTGTGGAGTGAGCCAGGCCAGAGAAGAGCTGCAGGAGATCCTCTCACACATGGAGTGCAAGAGTATGAGCCCACAGTTACTACCATTAAAGGGGAACTGCCACTGTTTTTATATTTGGGGGTTAGAAAGAGTCAGCTTTGAGGAGTGCATTTCAAACCACGGTAAACCTGTTCCAGTTTACATCACAAAACAGGCACAAGTTCCAGGTCTGCGCAGCGCCATATTCTGCGATTTGAAGGAGGGATCAAAACTTCTGGTGAAGCGAAGTGGCCCTGTTACATTGTAAAGAAGCAATAGAATTGTAATGAATATTTTAATCCAATAGAAATGTTGCTCTTGACTTCAAGACGGTTTTGATAT
This sequence comes from Lepisosteus platostomus, assembly GCF_059453375.1. Classification (NCBI taxonomy): domain Eukaryota; kingdom Metazoa; phylum Chordata; class Actinopteri; order Semionotiformes; family Lepisosteidae; genus Lepisosteus; species Lepisosteus platostomus. The sequence continues at coordinate 10,923,614 of NC_142611.1, forward strand.
TAAATGACACTTATTAACTCTGCATGCAGATCGAAACTTTCTGCATGTCCGCTGCACAACCTGTGCTTAATTCGCTTGCATATTACATGACATTAGTCATGACGGTGACTAGTGAGCAGGAAGGGCCGCTTCATGTCACAGTTTGCGCAAACTCGCTCTGGCGAGACCAGCGGATTTTGACGACAATGGCAACTTTATAGTCCCTTCACAAATGTTTTTCGATTTGTGTGCCTAATGCGTGATTTGTAAAAGTTTTCAGTACCATCAATGATGTTATTTTGTCACTGAGATTTAATAACCGGTCTGAGAAATTGGGACTGCAGTTCTCCCTTTAAATCATCTTTATCCAGTTATCGCAACCTTGAAAATGAAGAGCCTGTAGAAAGTGGAGTAAATCGACGCACTGCTTTCCCAGGGTGCCTCGGCAGTTGAGCAGTTATAAATAAGTTACCTCATAGCTTTGCCTGAATTTTATTCAGTTCTGAGTTTTAATACAGGATTTATACACTCTAAATATATTTTTGCTGTTCACTCATACTTTACTGATTAGTGTGAGTTCTATTTTGCAAACTATTTTATCCTTTAAAACGGAGACATGATGTACAGTATACAGTACTTAGAGGCAGGTTCCACACAATTTGCAATTTGACTTACAATTCTCTTTCTCATTCTCCAGTTTATCAATTTTTCTACAACTGGGTGAGTCAACCACCTGGGAGACGGTACTGTGTGTGGCAAAATAATTAGCACCAGTCATTGGAATCACTGAGGCAGACTGATTCTCTTTCTTTTTCTCTCAATCTCCTTCACAGATGTAAAGCTTCTCCCTGAGAGTTTTACAGATATCGAGCCCACAGACCCACGGCTACAGAAGGCTAAAGTCATCCTGGTGATGCCTCAGTGCTCAGCGACAGGTGTTAGCAACCCAGTGGAGTTCATCTTGAATGACAGCGGAGGTAAAGCACGCAGAACGTTTTATTTGGAATCACATTCACTCTCCTTTCCTGCAGTGTTCTGGCAGGCTCGCGTTGACAGCCTGTGCTTAATGTGTCTAGATGCTGGACTGCTGCAGGACCTGTCTCAGGGGTCCATATCTGAAGATAAGCTGAACACCCTGGTCAGGCAGCAGCTTCAGGACCTCATACACGCTGTGAAGTGTAAGTCCAGGGGATGTCGTTTCTCTTGATGGGGAGGGGGGGAAGAAAGAGCAAGAAGAAAAAATAGCAGCTGTTGTATGTCAAACGCAACAAAAACGTTATGCTGCAGGCCAAACAGTTCTGCTTCCAAAAGATAGATCATCTCTCTTTATTCTACACAGTGAAGAATAAGCTAAAACAAGAAACTTTTTTATCTGTTCTTTCTTTTTTCCCTTTGTGCTTCGTTCATGTGGCAGTGTGTGATTTTGCAGTCAGTTGCTCTGACAGCAATGGTGATATTCTTTGTGAATTCAACAGTGAACAGCCCCTTTTAACTTTTAACTTTTTAACCTCGTTTTTAAATTTAGCCCTTAGCCCTTTTCATTTAGCAGCCCAGGCTTTTGAACTGGGAAGTCACTCAGGCAACCAAAGGTATGAATCTGGTTGCTTCTTTTTCTTGGAAACGCGTCGTTGCAAAGCTGTGGCGTCTTCACAGGAGGCCGTGTCAGAAGAGAAGTGCCTCCACTTTGCTTTTCTCCTATCACAAAAGATTTCCCCTCAAACCATGAAGTCTTCTAGGTCACCTGGAAAGTTCCAGATGAGGGTGATCTAATGAGGGGGTTCTTTTGCATTCTACTGTATAGTTCAATATAAGTTACAATAAGGCTGTCCCAATGCAGAAATTGTATCGGAACACTGACCTTTAAATCTGCATTCCCTTACATGATTTGTAAGATTACATAATAACGGCTATAGCGTCATTTGATTTGAACATTTTCCTCTCTTGCTACGTTGTGTAGCACTTCTTTTCAGAAGATTTTGAATTCAAGGTACACATGCTGTTCAAATGCAGTTATGAAAAATGTGTTTTAGTGAAAGGTAATGAATTGTTAATATTTGACTTGAAATAGCATTAAGGTTGTAAGTCACATGGGGGATTTAAGAAAAGTGCATTAGGATTTGTATATTAGGCTTTTTAGTGTGCTGTATTTTGCCTAGTTAAAGGCACAGTCCAACATTGACCCATCCAGAACAAAAATTAAACATAACACCATGGGAACACTCTTTCTATTCTATCTATCATGAACAGATTTCAGGGAAACTCTAACCCTATCCTTATCCCAGGCTTAAACCACCATTTAAAATGTGCCCTTCAACTGTGTTCAAGATTAATTCAATGATTTTTACAAAGTACGAGGAAACGCAGAATGTTTACCAATGCCAATGAAGTGACTTTAATCGGTTTCCAAAGTGCTGTAGCTTTGTAATAGTTTGCCAGGATACAGTGTGTATCAACTGCAACATTCAAATAAAAAAAACAGCTAGAGGAGAAACGCCATTACTCGTTTCAGGTGTACATACTGCACACAAAGTAGATTCAGTCCATGCTTTCAGCTGCTGTTCTGAAGATGTATTAAAAATGACTGTTTCTGAATTGTAACATTAGTGTTTTGCGCCGTCTGTTCTGCTGCGGATTGCAATGAACGGGCCGTGTTAAGGGAATGGTATTTTCCACCCTTTTGAGATTCCGAACACGGTGCTCGCCTTCAAACCTTCAGTTGTTATTGTATCGTTTCCCTCTGAATGCAGTGTAGTAGAGCTGGTGAGTGAATTCATAGAGAGCTTGAGTGCCACTTTGCAATGAGAGGAAAAGCGGATTCTGCTGTTTTACTGGCAGCCGGCACGTCAGTGGCTGTGTACTCCATTCTCTGCAGGCGTTGCCCTTTTGTGCTCGCGAAAGTAAGTTTTTACGCAACCATCTCCAGGCGCAGATAAGGGGAAAATAAGTACTCATGCAAGCCTGTTATGTGATACTCGTTCAAATAATTATTGTACTTGCTATACCAATTACACATATATGTAGATATTATAGAAAATGATTCACAAGTTGAATTATTGCAGAAGGTAATGTTTTTTTTTAAAAGCCTTATGCTTCAGGGTTCCAATCCGATTTTCACAGCACATGAGCACTGTATGCACAAATGTCTGGGATTCATTAACAGTCATGCTGCATCAGTGTATTTACACTGTCTGCTATTTACTTGATTCCAGAATTACAGGTGTGATGTCTAACAGTGATTTACAAAGTGTCCTGATCTGTTACTTGCAGTGACAGTAACTGACAGAAAGATGTGGCCGCTGTCTGGAAGGTATATTTGGACTGATTAGGTCCTTGATCTTCAGAGTCTGAGGAAGGAAGTACGAGGGTAGACTGTTTCACAGGGATCAAAGCTGATGTTCAGCTATTACGTTGACGAGGATGCTGACTACTGATAGAATACAGTAAATTTGGGTGAAAAAACTTTAGCTTTCATGTGACTCGGAGTCAGTCAGTAATTTGCCAGGTAAATTTGTTGTGCTTATCATATTTTTTCTTAATTTTGAGTCATCTGAAACCCAGACTTTTTACGAACATTGCTACTGTAGGTCACAGATTCAATATCCAATGTTCAGAATAATTATTGCTTTTAATAGTGCAGACATAATGGTTGTTTTTGGGAATAGGAACTGGAAACCGCCTTCAGATAAGATTGCACATTTTTTAATAGTGCTTAATTAACACACTATCCTTCTAATGTGGTAAAAAATAAGAGTTTTTTTAATTCCATTACTGTAGCATAATAAATTCTCAAAAATCTTCTGTGATGTCATATCTGAATGTAGATCCACCCTAACCTTTAAATCAAGCAAGCTCAAGAGATTTAAATAAGTTTATACTTCGCCAGTGAAAGTGCTGTACTACTTTTTTCTGTGTTTATATCTCTCAAGTTTCCTGGAGAAACACAGAAGCATCTTTGTCATTATAAGCCACATACAATGCAGCTGTCCTTATAGTAGAAGTTCATTTTTTGTTTTAGATTTTTGCTTGACCTCAGTATTTCATGGCGACACCTTTACTGTGCACATCTCTGAATAGCCTCGGTGTACCAACAGTTAGAATTGTGAGATAAGACCACATGAAAACAATCTAAACGATACACTCCCAAAGTGCAGGCCGTTAATCATGGTGCACAAAATTACTTTCTTGCTCTGACGTGTGTGCACGGAGGGTGTTTCATTTGATCTTGTCTGCGCTGGTGATGGATGGCCCGTGTGTGGTATGCAGGCTGTTTTGTGAAATCGCAGAGGAAGTGGGGTCAGTGGTTTCAGGAAGTAAAAAGTAACCCTCCCTAGACACGATTTGATGCAGCCTTGTACGGTAACTGACTGCTTGATCGATTGAATTATTTTGTTAAAGTTTGCCGGTAAACCTTTTGATGATGCCTTCTGTTTTACTCTCGGACCTTGTAGCCCTGCAGTAGCTCTTTAACATGTATAGTCAGTTTGCTGCACTGCATTGTGTGCAGTTAGTGAAGTTAACTTCGACATCTCAGTGCGCAGCCACAGGTGTGAGTTGCTATGGTCATGCCCCGAGTCATGTGGCGGGGAACTCACAAGTTCTTGTCTTGGTCACACCAAGCTTTGGATATTTCTTTCCCATTCCATAGCAGGAGCAACATTTAACTTGCAGGCTGCTAGAAATTCCAGGTCTGTGGCAAAGTGGTATTCACAGTGCTAGTTATCAGAAATTCCTCTATTCTGCATCAAGCGTGTTGGTATTTTAGTCCCATGTGACTCAGGAAAGCTTCACTAATTTTATGAACCACAGGTTATAAAGCTGCAACAAACTCTGCAGGCTGCAGTATTCAGAGAAGAAACAGAATCACGGACATACATGACTGAGACTCTTCATCACCCGTTGTGCACTGAGACTTGAAAGCTCCACAGTCATTAGAAAAACCACAAAGCTGATGCTATTCTTCATTTTCTGGCCCTAAATTCTGAATTAAGAAACTGACCTCTAAAGTGTGGTCAGGCCTGCTCTATGAGAAATGTTAGTTTAGATAAATAAATGTCAGTATCTTTTTGGCAGCTTGGCTTAAGCAGAAGCCTGTTAGGGGAATAAAAACCTCCTGCCTGTCATGTGCAATATGTAGCTACTCCACCAGCAAGGTACCAGGAGATTTAGTTTAAAAAATGCAAGTCACTTTTTATCTGACTACACACATATGATTCTGTGTTGTGCTTTTAAGGGTTTATAAATAGAAAAGCCCTCCTGTGCTGTACAGCTCTGGGAGTGCATGGCCACACTGAAGACTACGAACCTCCTGGTCTCGTCAGGACATCATCAGAGTAGCAAGAATTGTTTTACATTTCTTAGGCAGTCGCAGGCCTAAAACTATTTTGCCTTATTCTTTCTAAGCAAGCAAGTATTCATACTTACAAATAACCTGATACTGTACATTATCTAAATCATAGTGATATTAGACAAGAGTCACCTCTGGTGTGTGAATTCATAGCCTTTAAATAAAGATAAATTGCATAAAATTCTCATCGTTCTTTCACACTTCGTCTGCTTTAACAAAAGTTTTGTTCATTCTGGTGATGTTGATGTTTTTTTTTTAAATAGACACATGTTCTTAGGCTTATCTGTCATTTCAATGACATATCTTTCAGTTGAGTCTGAGCTCAGTGGAAAACCTGACTGTGATGAAGTTATACATGATTTTTCCACCCTCAAAATGCTGAAAAAAATGGTCGCTTGTAATGCAAAGATCTTAGAAAGTAAAGATTTTTAATTGTTGTTGTTTTGTGCTACATAATGTGATAGCATGACATAAATGGTAAGAAGTAGACATAGTGTATTGCAGTATACTGTATGATTTGCTTTATCATGGATGTTATTAACATGGAATGAAGTTTACATACTAATGCATTTGGATGTATTTATGTTGTTAATGGGGTATACAGATGCTAAAACGTTTCCCTTAGTTGTTATATAGAGTTAGTCACACTAAACCACTAAAGATAGACAAAATCAAATATTTGGTATGGGAGCACACAAGTGTGAATAGCTAAAACGTATGAGTTTACTGTCTATAGCTTCTGGTACCAACAAGCAGCAATGCAAAGCGCTGGATCCTGGATGAAAATGACTGGAACTTCTTAGTCATATTGATAAAGATAATGATTCTCATAAGGGAACAAGGTTTTTTTTTGCCTGGGTTCAATCATTTGGTATGAAGTTTTAGTAGGAGATCGTTTTAAGCAGCTGGTTCCATAGGAGATAATACATTTTTTTCCATGTTAAGGTGTCATCCAGAACATTGGCCAAATTATAGAATCATAAGCTTACTAAAATGGGGGAAGCACACTGGTTAGGCCACTGGGCTTTTGGAGGGCTGTGGATTTGAGTCCCATGCTAAATTGCTCTGATCTACCCAGCTCATGCTGTACAAATGGGTACAGCTCAATGACTGGGAGTGTTGTGGGAACTTCTTCCTCAGAGGCACAGGACACAGTCCCGTGCCGATTCAGATTTATAGAGCTGAGTAGTGGAACAGCAACGCACGCTGGGTCTATCCTGCACAGGAGACCAGCTGCAGTGGTTTTACCAGCTCTTATATACAATACACAGGCTCGTAAAGAAGTTTCTTTAACACTTTGAATGTTTGTCCTGTCCTTCCTTATGTGATGAAAGTTGGTTTCACACTTTGAGTATTAGTCATCCCATTAGATGTGATAATTCCTGTTCTTAACACCTTGTAGGAGGAAAATTAGTTGCTGCAGCTGTTAAAGCAAGTTACCTTTATTCTGTCCTACTATACCTTTTACCAAGTCTAAATTAACAGATCCCAGCAATGACATTGATATCTTCCACACCATGGTTCAGTAGCAATATTGTAGTGCTGGATATGTGCAGTATAGATCCTACTTCAGCTGTAACACAGGAACATGACTAGCATCCCATCAAGGGGGATGGTCACATACTTTCAGTCTGCTTAGCACTACAGAACTTGGGAAGGGAGAACTGACTGGATCTGTAAGGAGAAGAAACAGAGTAGTAGCACAGGAAAAAGGTTAAGTGCTCTTTCTCTCCCCCACCTCTGCCACCACCCTGTGCACATTATGGAATCACCATACCGGCTCACCATGGCGACAGCTGAATAAGGAGAAGAAAGGTGACATCACTCCACTGTCCAGCGTTCGGTGCTTTTGAAAGTGGGTTATTTGTATGGATCCGGCTGCAAGAGAGGGATGAAACCAATCCTACACAGAACTACAAAAGTTTCTTTTTGTATCTAATGGAGGAAAAAAAACAAACCCAAGTGGAGTGGTGCGCGGTTGAGTGGGCGCAACATGAAATTTTCATCAAAGTTTAAAAAAGAGTGTCTCCTTAAAATTCTGTAATCGCCCGAAAGTAGTCAAAGCTGGAGAGCTTTGAGTCAGTAGTCTGGAACTGTAGGAGATGTATTTCTATATTAATGTCTAGAAGGGAATACTGCCTTGAAAATCATTTATTTTTGACAAACAGATTTGGACAGGGAAAAAGAGCTCATAAAAAAAAAAACAGAATTCTGCGAAGAAGCTGGACGTAGATTCTTGCCACTCTGTTTCAACTTCAACAACATGGCTGGCTAGTTTGTTCCATACTTACACTAGTAGGTCGGTAGATGACAGTAGGATAGTAACAAGTAGTTTAGCATTGGTAATGGCTCTAGACAAGCTCATGAAATCCCAGGGAAGGCCCAACCCTAGGTCTCTTGAAACAGGATACTGTACTTCACTGGAATACATTAGTAATATTAATTTTCATAATTATGATGATCAAAAACTCCTTTATGTGTCGGAAAATATCTGTGTTTCAGTAGGTTGTTTCAAAGTGCAGACATTTTTATAAACCATAAATAAAAATGTCTTATTCCCGTTTCACGGATTCTGTGTTTTGCCTGTCTGTTTTAATTTTCCTAGGTACAGCGGAGAGCATGAATTATAGAAATAGGATGAGAAAACCCTCAAGCACTTCAGTGCTCTTTTTAAATTTGACTAAGTTTCTTATTTGTTGTTGGGGTCATAGAAAAGGTTCAGCTGGAGACTGAGAAGGAATTGTTCTCTAAGCAGAACCTCTGAAAGAACCGAGTGTTGAAGGTCAAGTTTGAAAGGAAATAAAAAACAATATTGTGCAGTTCCTTTGTCCCCAGGTAAATGAAACATTCTCTCCTGCTGTCCTTTGATTTGATAAATGTTTAATAGCACTGATTTTCATTGAGCTGCTCTCATTTATCAGGAAGACTGTAACCTATTTCAAGTAAGGTGGAGAGCTGGTCCCTTTGTTCAATTAAATACGGATCATTTCAAACTGTTTTGACTTTGTCCGTTTAGTTTTACTGCACAATATTTCTTTGAGGGGGAAAAAAACACCCTGCTTTCAAATAAGGTATTGTTTCGTAAATCACAATTATACTTCAAGCTTTGTCTGTCAGTTCTTATTGATCTAATGTTTTATTTAGCACTGAGTACGAATTGCAGCTGACTATTGCTAAGTGGTAAAAGCTCCCCAGTGTGTTGTCCAATGCATTGGTGAGCTTAGTCTCTCTAGGATTTGTTCTGACTCTCAAGCAATTGCTGAAATATTTCTGAAAAATATGTGAAACTTCTGACATAGAACAGGAAATAAGACAGTGTTACACTTCAAGACCATGTAATTGTCCACACGGATCTCAATGTAGATCATTCTTGAATATGTGGATATTTCATTGTGTGATGAGTTATAGTACAGTACCACACCTACAGCACACCACACCACACCACACCTAATTCTGCCCTCCTTACTGTCCCCCAAGCCCGTCTACATTGTATGGGCGACAGGGCCTTCTCCTGCTATGCCCCCAAGCTCTGGAACTCTTTGCCCAAGGATATTAGAGAGTCACCTTCTCTAAACTCCTTCAAATCCAGACTCAAAACCTTCTTCTTCAGAAAAGCCTTTACTTAACTGGTTCCATTCTTCACCCCTCTGCTCTTCTTAATACCACCTTCCACGGTCTCCTCTATTCTTATTGTTGTATTGTTGTAATTATAATTGTGTCCTATCTTGTGAAATCTTATTTATTGTTGTAGTCTTCTTATTTATTGTTATTGTCATCCTGTAAAGCGCTTTGAGAAGCCACCTTTAAAGGCGCTATATAAAATAAAGTTTATTATTATTATTATTATTATTATTATTATTATTATTATTATTATTACAGGAAGTATAAAGAGATTCATATTCATTCCATGTAATTGTCCACACGGATCTCAATGTAGATCATTCTTGAATATGTGGATATTTCATTGTGTGATGAGTTACAGTACAGTACCACACCTACAGGAAGTATAAAGAGATTCATATTCATTCCCAGTTTTGTTCTTCAGCGATTGCTGAACCACAGTGTTGTGTCTCACCTACTGTATGTCGCTTGTATTGCTGTCATATTCGTGACTGTTGCCACAATGCATATTTAACCGCCCATACCCTGAGATGGCTGGGGCATTCTTCCGTCATGGCACTTGTAAAATTCGTTCCGTACCTTTCAGGAGCAAGTTGAGACTTGAGTTTTGCAAATCAAAACAGAAGGGAGGTTGCAGTGTTATTTGCAGAGTAAACAAAGCATCACCCTGAGAGAGGCAAGCTAGTGCAGCTGGATTAGTGGAAAAGCCCACAAGATGAAGAACATCTCCCGGAAAATACCCTTTAAAGGCATGAATAGAATATGTAGCAAAACTAAAGTGAGATGTATAATTAGTCTATATATTTTTAAGTAGTTCAGGTGGGTAGCTGCATCAGCATGCGTAGGCGCCGAAACGTTGTGTTTTCTTTCTTCTTTTTTTCAGCATGGAATAAACCTATTACTTATAGATTTTTTTAAGCTTCTTAGTCTTGGTACTAAGACTGACCTGGCAAAACTGAATGCTACACTATTGTTTATTTGTTTTAGAACATGTTTCCCCTGTATATTCTCTGCAAGATGGATGTTCCACAAAATCCCGAAAGCTCTGCTTCTTTGTTTGCAAGGCTGTAGGCTGACTTATTATTCTGTCAGCCTAGAAAACTGCACATTAGAGTTTACAGGACAAAGGAAACAAAATAAAGTCATGACTTTTGCAGAAGATGAGATTTTACACATTATTAGTGTGATGCCATCTACAATTTACGTTAGTTTTCAGCCCTGTCATCTGCACAGAATCTGCAGTATCTATCAGTAATTTTAATTTATATTCAGCCAATGTTGTTTTCGTAGTACATGACCATGGCTTTGCATAGCCCCTTTGCATACATTTTAATACATGAAACTGAGTTTACCTTGAACGGTAAAACCATATCTGTATTGCCTGATGTGAAGATGTCAGTAGGAGCAAAGTGTGTTGGAAGGTGTTGTAGATACTGTATGCAGTCAAGACAAGGACATTTTATTTCGGACAGTAGCTAGATTTAAACTCCTAAATAAACTTAATTGTAATTAATAGATTAATTTTCTCTAGGAATGGCTGGATCGGCTAACTTGGAGTGTTGCCCATTCAGATATGTTAATGTCTGTTCTGTGTCACAGTGTTTAAACATTGACAAGTGTGACCTGTAAGGCACAGTCCCACAGAGAACTCATCCAAGTTTCTGGTGAATATTTATAACACATGTAGAAAGCAAAGAAATATAAATTTCTTGGATAAACAAATGAGGCACAAATTAATAAACAATAGAATATTACTTGATAGTTATTTAAACTAGGTATATTGTGAATGTAATTCTTCATATTTAATTCAATTCGTTTATACTGGGGCATTGTATGTTTAATAACACTTTTTGTAATAGTAATGGGATGCAGAAATGCAATTTACTTGATCTTCTGGAATCAAGCTGCTTTAATTCATATCAAAGAAAGAATTATATGTTTCATATCAGCCTAAACCAATTATATATAAAATAATAATTTTAATAGCAGAATGCTGAAAGCTGGATTTGCATAACCCAATAATGTCAGGAAAAATAACAATAAACAATCCACACAGTAATTTTGCAGAGTTTACATAAAATTAGGTGAGAACTGCGCAGAGTTGAAAAGGCTCCATTAAATTACTTTAAACTTTCAGTGAATCAAGGTCCTTATGTTTTATGATTTTCAGTTTCTTCCCATATCAACAGTTGCGGGGGATTCCTATGTTCAGGGGCAGTCTGCAGCAGGCAGGCTTGTGGGTTAGAAATATTTCATGTGAGGGTCCCGGGCAGCTGGACCATTAAAGGCACCAGTGACTCTGCAGTGAGAGTGAAACTCCCCGGCTCTCTTCTTCGTGCTGCAAGCTCTGCAAAATAAAGTAAAAAAATAGAAATCCACCACCAGCGTGGATCTTAACGACCTGCAGTGCCCGAATGCACGGAGTCTGGGACCGAGGCCTGAATGATTACGATGTGGCAAAGCATACCACTTGCAGAGACCTCACCTTCAGACTTGTACAGTGCCATTCCTGTCTTCTGAAAGAAATAGTGTGAAATATTATAGCCACCGAGCCTGCCCAAACCATACAGAGGTGTGCTGATTTGAGTGAGCTGGCAGTAATGTTAGTGTCACGCTCAGGAGAATGCCCTTTAACCAGTACTCTTCCACTCTGTCCTTTTAATAATACTAATAATTAATAATTGCTTACACTTATATAGCGCTTTTCTGGACACTCCACTCAAAGCGCTTTACAGGTAATGGGGACTCCCCTCCACCACCACCAATGTGCAGCCCCACCTGGATGATGCGACGGCAGCCATAGTGCGCCAGAACGCTCACCACACACCAGCTATCAGTGAGGAGGAGAGCAGAGTAATGAAGCCAGTTCATAGATGGGGATTACTAGGAGGCCATGATTGGTAAAGGCCAGTGGGAAATTTGGCCAGGACGCTGGGGTTACACACCTACTCTTTTCAAGAAACGCCCTGGGATTTTTAATGACCAATCTCACCCGAAGGATGGCGCCTTTTTACAGTATAGTGTCCCCATCACTATACTGGGGCATAAAGACCCACACAGACTGTAGGGTGAGCGCCCCCTGCTGGCTCTTCCAGCAACAACCTTAGTTTTTCCCAGGGAGATTGGTCCTTTGTACCAATCAGTAATAATAATTATAATAATTGCTTACACTTATATAGCGCTTTTCTGGACACTCCACTCAAAGCACTTTACAGGTAACGGGGACTCCCCTCCACCTCCACCAATGTGCAGCCCCCACCTGGATGATGCGACAGCAGCCATAGTGCGCCAGAACGCTCACCACACATCAGCTCTCAGTGGGGAGGAGAGCAGAGTAATGTAGCCAATTCATAGATGGGAATTATTAGGAGGCCATGATCTATAAGGGCCAATGGGAAATTTGGCCAGGACACCAGGGTTACACCCCTACTCTTTTCGAGAAATGCCCTGGGATTTTTAATGTCCACAGAGAGTCAGGACCTCGGTTTTACATCTCATCCGAAGGACGGCGCCTGTTTACAGTATAGTGTCCCCGTCACTATACTGGGGCATTAGGACCCACATGGACCGCAGGGTGAGCGCCCCCTGCTGGCCCCACTAACACCTCAGTGTGTAGAGTATAGCATTTTTTCTAATGATTTTAATCCCAGGCATGTCGTCCCATTTCCGGGACAGAAGGAAACACCCCCTATCTGAATTGAGGGGGTCGTACTGTAGCTGAACTGCCTGAACATGGGGTCTGGCTGTCTCTGGTCCACAGTTCCCAAGGCGCAGGCCGTGGTGTACTGCACGTGCTCGGTGCACCCGGAGGAGAACGAGGGGGTGGTGAGGAAAGCCCTGCTGTTCAAACCAGAGGGCACCAAGGCGCAGCCTTACAGGTAAGCAGCCGAGCGTCAGGCGCATGCTTTGACGGTCGCAGTGGCCGAACAGTCTCTCGCTGCTTGAGCAAGCAGCATTTCCTTTGCTTAAGCACTTGCATGGCGGAATAACACTGCACTGTAAATCACTCTCCGCCAGCCTCTATAAAGTTTTAACGATAAGGTTTAAAATAAAATGTTTTCTGCACGGTGCCAACAGACTTAGCCCTCCTGTCCTGCCTCTGTGCTGCATGTCAGAGGTCGACAACGCCAGAGAAAACTACTTCAGGCTGGGGCCATGCGAGAGGGCCAATGGCTGTTTCATCGCCGTGCTGACGAGAGAGGTGAGTGAAGACTCCTCTCAGCTTTACAGGCTTACAGGTTGTTCCCCTGAGAGCACATTCTGTACATGTATACCTCAGACATCCTGGGGGAGTGTTTCCAAACCTGTCCTAGGCTGTCACTTACTGAACCAAGTGTTCTGTGTTTAATCTGCCTGGTACCTTCTCATTTCTTTAACTTGCATTGCTGTATACGGGGTTTAAAATGTGCGCATTTTACGTATGTTTTAAATAAAAAAGGACCTATAAGTGTGTCATGCGCAGAGTTCAGTATAGATCTTAAAATACAGGATCAGGTGCTAGTCAAACGGTAGGGAAATTTCTAAAATGATTTTGGAGAGCATAACATATCAGCATAGAGCAAAGCACATAAATATAAGTCAAAAACCTACTGTGTAATATAGAAAGAGAGTTTTTTTCCCCCAAGTGGAAATCCGAGAAGCAGTCTGTTTTTTACATCCATGAGCTGAACATTTTAGCATTTGTATTTTACAATAAAAAATATAATTTCTTTATGGGTTTGAGAGAAGTGATCTCTCCTGATCTAACCGTTTAATAAATGTGGCATGTTTTGAAGGCATGCATTGTGTGTTCCCCTCAAGCTTTAAAAATATGAAGCGTGACTGAATAATGATCCCTAGACATCTATGGGAACCAGCCAGGTCACGTTTTGTGTTGTTTCCGGGGGATTAAGGCTGTGAAAACTGACAGTGAACTAAAGAGGTGTTTTATTTACATTTCCATAACCTTTCCCCTTGAACACAAATCACTTTTCAGTAAACTTCACGCACTCCATTTTTATTCATATCTGAAAAAAGATAGGCACAAAAACATATAAAATATGGAGAGTTACAGAAACAGTCATGCTGAAAAAAAGTACAAATTATCATACTGTAATCTTAAAAGCATTGCACAGAGCCAGCCATATTTCGTATTATATATCGTATATCCAGACATCCCAAGTTTGAAAATGGCTTGAAAAAAAATGTATAATTAGATAATTTGCTGATAGATACTATAATATACTATAATATAAAGTGCCTTGCGAAAGTATTCGGCCCCCTTGAACTTTTCAACCTTTTGCCACATTTCAGGATTCAAACATAAAGATATAAATTTTTTATTTTATGTGAAGAATCACCAACAAGTGGGACACAATTGTGAAGTGGAACGAAATCTATTGGATTTTTGAAACTTTTTTAACTAATAAAAAAATGAAAAGTGGGGCGTGCAAAATTATTCGGCCCCTTTACTTTCAGTGCAGCAAACTCACTCCAGAAGTTCAGCGAGGATCTCTGAATGATCCAATGTTGTCCTAAATGACTGATGGTGATAAATAGAATCCACCTGTGTGTAATCAAGTCTCTGTATAAATGCACCTGCTCTGTGATAGTCTCAAGGTTCTGTTGAAAGCGCAGAGAGCATCATGAAGACCAAGGAACACACCAGGCAGGTCCGTAATACTGTTGTGGAGAAGTTTAAAGCCGGATTTGGATACAAAAAGATTTCCCAAGCTTCAAACATCCCAAGGAGCACTGTGCAAGCGATCATCTTGAAATGGAAGGAGTATCAGACCACTGCAAATCTACCAAGACCTGGCCGTCCCTCTAAACTTTCAGCTCAGACAAGGAGAAGACTGATCAGAGATGCAGCCAAGAGGCCCATGATCACTCTGGATGAACTGCAGAGAACTACAGCTGAGGTGGGAGAGTCTGTCCATAGGACAACAATCAGTCTTACACTGCACAAATCTGGCCTTTATGGAACAGTGGCAAGAAGAAAGCCATTTCTCAAAGATATCCATAAAAAGTCTCGTCTAAAGTTTGCCACAAGCCACCTGGGAGACACCCCAAACATGTGGAAGAAGGTGCTCTGGTCAGATGAAACCAAAATCGAACTTTTTGGCCACAATGCAAAACGATATGTTTGGCGTAAAAGCAACACAGCTCATCACCCTCAACACACCATCCCCACTGTCAAACATGGTGGTGGCAGCATCATGGTTTGGGCCTGCTTTTCTTCAGCAGGGACGGGGAAGATGGTTAAAATTGAGGGGAAGATGGATGCAGCCAAATACAGGACCATTCTGGATGAAAACCTGTTGGAGTCTGCAAAAGACCTGAAACTGGGACGGAGATTTATCTTCCAACAAGACAATGATCCCAAACATACAGCAAAATCTACAAAGGAATGGTTCACAAATAAACATATCCAGGTGTTTGAATGGCCAAGTCAAAGTCCAGACCTGAATCCAATCGAGAATCTGTGGAAAGAGCTGAAAACTGCTGTTCACAAACGCTCTCCATCCAACCTCACTGAGCTCGAGCGGTTTTGCAAGGAAGAATGGGCAAGAATTTCAGTCTCTCGATGTGCAAAACTGATAGAGACATACCCCAAGCGACTTGCAGCTGTAATCGCAGCAAAAGGTGGCTCTACAAAGTATTAACGCAAGGGGGCCGAATAATTTTGCACGCCCCACTTTTCATTTTTTTATTAGTTAAAAAAGTTTCAAAAATCCAATAGATTTCGTTCCACTTCACAATTGTGTCCCACTCGTGGTGATTCTTCACATAAAATAAAAAATTTATATCTTTATGTTTGAAGCCTGAAATGTGGCAAAAGGTTGAAAAGTTCAAGGGGGCCGAATACTTTCGCAAGGCACTGTATATATATATGTAATACACTAGAAATACTAACTCACCAGTCCAGTTGGATCATCTCACTTTCTTTGCAAACTTTCGTTGTACAGATATACGGCTTGTTTAGCAGATTGGAGCAGACTATACTATAGACTATAGATTTCTATACATCGGCACAACAAGCTGTGATTTGAGCTCAGCTGTACAAGGGCATCAGACAGGAGTTTCTGACAAGTCAAGCATTAGACAGAATTAAAGGCTGTAGGAGGTCAGCTAACTCATCCACCCGGCACTTCAGAAGTTCTTCAGGGGATTTTTCAGTAATTCCACTGAAAGCAGTACTGATCTGTGAGGATGATGTTTTTTCCAGCATTTCCAAAAAGCTTTCAGAGTAAAAAAGCATTAGGGTCACCTCAGGACAGAATACAGTCGTCTTCTGTTTTAGTTCTTTCATCAAAGGGTCCAAATGCTTTCGAAATGGTTGCCATATTAAAGTTATTTTATCTACTATGTATACTTAATATAAATGTAACCTAGATTTGACTTCATTTATAACTTAACAACTGTAACATACACTATTGTGAAGCAACCTGGACTTAAGATGAACACAGCTATTTATATATTGGCTTTGTCATGTTTGTACATGCAAATTGGCTCAGAAGGATGACGTTATACAGGTAGCTAACTTATATGCATGAACCTTTAACTGGTAGAACCTGGAATACCCTGAACTGTAGTAAGTCTTATCTAGATAACATTAGTTCAGCGACATTTTTACAATGAAATTTAAGGGAAGTTGCTTCATTACTTGGATATAAGGTCTTTTGTGTTTTGGGTATGCATAGAGTACGTGTTCTTTCTGTAACACAAGTATAGAAAAGTATAAAAAGTACAAGTTGTTCACCAACCCCCAACATCTTACTGACATACCAGTTTTTGGAATCACTGAATCATGGAGGCAATGCAATACCTTGTGGTATAAGATGTAAAAGATGTAAGACGAGTCTTTTTCAGTAAAGGCTTCATTCTTGCAACTTACCCATACAGCTTTATATGGAGACCAAAATATTGATGATGCATAATTAGTGACCATCTCAGACACAGAACTTTGTGAATCTTTCAAAATCACTGGTGGCTTCATTGTGGCTTCCTTGTGGTTTGGGAGATTGGCTTGATCTAGGTAGAGTCTAGGTTATACTGTATATATACCCACTTCTTAATGGTTGGATCCACTGTACTCAACGAGATCAGTAAACCTCCAGATGTGTGTTTTTCTACCACATTTATCCCAGTTTTGTTTCAAAATCTCCATGGTCTTTGTGGTCGATCTGTTGTTTCACTATGTGAATTGTGGCTCGAAATTCCGTATCTACAGTATCTGAGGTAATATACAAAAAGAGATGCAAACAAATGTTTTGCGCCTGAACTGATTTTAAGGATGCTGCAACAAAAGGGCTTGAATATTTATTCAAATTATAATGTTCTCATTTTCTTTGAGAGTCAAACTACTGTACCTTTACTATCATACTACCAGCTAGCTACAACTAGGTTTGAAACATAAAGTTCTACTTGAAAGTGTCATGTTCGCAAGGAGGAGACAGCAACAAAATGTAGAGTTTTGCAGGTTGGTCCTCTGTCAATGAGTGAAATGCTCTGTAAAGAAGAGTAAAAATATTGAATAAGTTCTATATACATTTCATTTGCACTTTTAGCTGACATTTAACTGCTTAGTTTGAGCATTCAAGTTTTAATCAAAAATATCGTCTTACAAGGTACTGTATTTGTTTCTCGTATTTCATTTATTGACAGAATAGTACAAACTATAGAAAACAATTATTCATATTGAATATTGTAGACTCCACTGTTATCACTTGACCAGATGTATCACCAGACTTAGAAAAATGTTTCCCTGATTACCTGCTCGCTGTATAGTGGCAATAATTTCAGATGAGTTTCATATTCAGACTACAGCTTTTGAACAATATTTGTTTTAGTATGCCTTCGTAGTGCTCCTTTTAATCAATAATGAGACATGAATGAATGGTGTTGCTTCTTGCTGGAAGTGGTTCTTGATAATCATTTTAATGACAATTTGAGGCAGGAAATAGTTCAGTTTTGGAATTAAGATCATAAACCATACCGAACCCCCCCATCATGCTGTAAACTGTTCAGATTACAAAATAGTCTTAACTAGAACAAGCAATGCTGGTTGTGCTTCATACTTACTGAGAAAAAAGCTAGTTCCAAACTGAGGAGCTCTAGCAGTGATCACACAGTGACTTGAAAGGGACAGCTGCCTCTTCAGCAGGCCCCCTTTTACCCTGATCCTCCTTCCCTGGAGACGGAGGAGGAGTGAGGGTGTTTAGAGGTTAAAGACATCATTAAATCTAGTGTCCTCTTGCAAGGACTAATGTTTTATGTGCCCTGCATAAAAAGCTTGGTTCTCTGAAGAAATTCGCATTTCCTGCCCTCGAGGGCCATGGGGTTCTCTTGGGTGAGCTTTACGGACAACTAGAAGACTGTGACCTGCTGGAGCCAGTTGTCCACTGGCTTTTCAGTGGGTTGGAAGTGATGTGGAATTAAAAATGCTTATTTTGTATTCTCTCAAAGATAATTCTTTACTTCCTTATTTTAGATTGTTTGTACAATATCGTGCATAATATTTTGTAATAAGCAGCATTTAAATTCAAATTTCAGTTGAGATTTGATGTCATTTTGTTCCAATTATGATGCCAATTGGGAAATAATACACATCATTTTACGTTGTGTGTAAAAGTATTGCTGGCAGATTTAGGAATGTTATTTGTTTGCAGATTAAAATAATGTTAACCCTCTAAGCCTACAAAAAGAAAGTATTTACTATAGAATACTAGAGTATAAAATCATGAATAGACTTCCTAAACATGCATGTTGATGGAGTAAACCTAATTTTAGGAAGAGAATCAACAGTCGGTACTTTGTTCAATCAGATCCTTTGTTCCATGGTAAACTGACAGGTGTGAAATAATTTCTCCTGTTCTGAGCCGCATTAACTGGGCTTGTTTTTGTTAGCCCAAGAGTTACATTTTTGTAATGCATCTGCCCCTACCAAGCAAACGGTGCAAGTGGGTAGAATCGATGAATTATTCAATGCTCTGTCTCCAAGCGTTACTGTCAGCAGATTCACTTTAAATATCTCGTTCAGACTAGCACTCCACAGCTACCCTCCCTCTCCCTTTTACTGTTTATCAATTATGCAGGTTTCTGAAAAGTAAAAAACTTTCAAGTGCGCTTTTGTGTGGTGTGGAGGAGAATGGCCGTTCACTTCACAACATGTCACTTTCAAACTCTGTTATTTTGTACAACACTTGAAGTGGGAACCCGGTAGGCTTTCTCCATTTCTAAAAAAATGCGGTCACCACTCATTAAAAGATATATGTCAGTGTCCTGTTATTCAATTTTAAATCAGTTTCTATTACAAAACGGAACACGTTTCTTTCTCTGCACTGTCTTTCAATTTACTATACCGAGTCTCAAAAAAAAATCTAAACACTTGTTCAACTGCAACATATTTTCAAAGTTGGTATCGGGAAAATGACAAAAAAATCGTAGGACATGCATTCAATATCTGTTTAATTGAACACATATGACCTGCTGTAGGTACAGTAAATTCATTATGCTGATTAATCTAAATTAATAAACGGAGGGGTCTCCAGTTAGACTAAAAGTGTAGTAACATCTGTGGTCTCCTCCTGAAGCAATACAAGCTTGTAAGAAAATTAAGAACTTAGGTTATAAATGATCATTAAGCTCATTTATTCTGTTCAATTGTTAGTAGCTAATTATTCTAAGGATCTCATTAGCGGTCAGTATCGTGGTGGGATAGCCTGTTCTGTATTCTGTTCAGCAGCCATTCTCATTGGGTGTATTACAGAACTAGATGTGCTGGCTAATGTTCTGGTTCAGGTAACTGTGGTTGTGCATGTAACTGGTGAATTTTGTAATCAATAAGCAAAACTCCAGAAAACTAGCCATTCACAGCTTGAGCTGCAAGGAAAGCACATGTACATTTCCCAACATCAGGAATGGCTTAAAAAACAAAAAAAAACATGTTTTACATATGAAAACAGAACTGCCAGGCCATTTTAAATAGGTCCATTTTAAAAAGTGTGCTGTTATAAAGAGTGATTGTGCCCTGCAGTCAGCAGAAGTCACGCTGAATGCATGAAATTATTTCTATTTCCCCGGTCCTCCTCGTGTTAGAATTTAATTCAAGCAAACCTGGGCAATAAATAAACTCATTCAGTAATAATGTATTTTTTAATGCATATGATTGAAAAAGCACTTAAATCATTTTCAAGCCAAAATGGAAAAAGAGCAATCTATTCTTGTACCTGTGACACAATTTCATTTTGCCTCTTGTGAATATCAGTGGGTTGCCTCAGAGGGATTATGGCTATCAAATCACTGTTGCTCTTTAGAGCAGCTCATTTTGTTGGATTTTAAATGAATGCCCAGGGCAGGAAATTGCCCTCTGGGGTCCTGCATATTAAATTCCTGGCAAATTCAGTCAAAATTGGATAACGACAATGTGGCTTTCATCTTTGCACGAGAGCAAACCTTTTCATTTACGAGTTGGCATACCTGGAAAATGGCGCTGTCGCGTCTTGTGTCTTTAAAGCAGGCGGTTCTCCTGAGTTCTCATCATCAAGATAACCACTCTACACACGGTTCAATCTGCTGGTAACAGACCTGGATCCAATCCATTTTCTCACCGGACTGCGAATATACAGTAGGGCCGACCAAACCAAGTCTGTCCAGGGCTGAATTTGTCACTGACGATGGATGAATGCTTCTTATGAGGGCTGTCACACTGATAACGGTGAGAATTTTTTAGGACGTGTGATCATATGAAATGTTGAAAATGAGAGAAACCCTAGGGCTTGTCACGCTTGTTCAGTATTTTTTTGGGGGGGTTCCTTGATTATTTGACCACATCTGAGGCTGTCGGCATCCTATAGACCTTCTCTCACTAAAATAAGAAGAGTTCTTATGACCAGCTGTAGACCGTTTTTCAATATTTTTATACACACCCGGCTCCTATCACCCAAACTCTTGATGTCGCTTAGATGTGAGTCTACTATAGAAAGGGAATTTTGGTGTTCCTCTCCAGCGGACCTTCGGCTGATGATAAGATGTTAGCCAGCAGATAAATGCGTTGAGAAAAGAGGTTTTGTTTTGAAGCCCGTTGGCGTCGTCTTGTAATCAAATTGGCACAGAGCCGCAAAGAGCCAAGCGGAACATCTGCAAATTCCCAAAGATTTGTTTTAAAGCTTTGGGTGTGAAGAATCCCTTGGTTCTCATTTTAACAGCTTGAGCAGGTGCTACAAAAATAAACTCTAACCCAGGACACTAGAGATGGAAGTGGACTGGAACAGTTGAGTCTTTACTGCACTCGGATGACATTTCCAATCTGTTCCAGTGTAGAATTCACTGCTTGATTCCTTAATAATTAATTCAGTTATGCAATTAAGCAGCTGTCTGAACCAAGTATGTGCACTAGACTAGACTGAAAGGGCTGGAATTTAATTCCCCCTTTGGTAATGGACGAGGCTTTTTATAACACAGGACTTGAATGCATTAGCAGGACTCCTATCACAAGTGTTTGAAATGATCAACATCTTGGGAGTGTGGGCATCTTGTCGCAGACTTAATGTGAAGGAGAAATCAAAAGTCGCAGTGATGTTTGTAAGCTTTGTAAATCGTGATGTGATCATAATCATCATCATAATACTGGAGAAATATGAGCACTAAGACATATGGATTAATGGGTATTCCTATACTTATCCCAAGAAACTAATGGAAATTGCTTTCTCACTCAAGATCAAAGATTTCTTAGAAGGCTGTGGATCTAAACTTTAAAAGATGTTTAATTTAACCTTTGTTTAAAGAAATTAAAACATGACTTATCTTACTGCACAGCTGGGGAATGTGAGGTTCTCTTGTCATGTGACAGTATTCATTTGGGTAAAGTTATTTGACTTCAACATAGTATCGGGATGGGATTATGTCCCTCCTTTTTCACTATAGCCTTTAATTGTTGTGAATTTATTTGGCTGGCACTTCTATCCAACAAGTCCTGTACACTGGCATTTTCCTGGAGTGATCTGTGCATCCTCTCCCCACCCAGGATTTGAACCCAGCACTCTTAACCACTACTCACCACAGGTGACAGCTCAAGATTTTTCCCCCTGTGCTAAATTCACTTCACCCGAGCTGGCTGGAGAACAGTTCAGCTGGTTAGGTGCCTGGTCTTCTTCCCGAATGAGTCATTGTCTGGTCCGCATTTTGTGTTCCTCCCACGATAGAAGTACAGTCGACTCCAAAATCTTTTTTTACGAGAATTCGTATATATGCGCCGTCGGCGCCGAAAAAATAAATGAAAAATTAAATAACCTCAAGTTCAAATCTGGTGTGGCATGCACCTGAGCTATAACCTACAACCTACCAGTGCTTTATCGAGCGGCATCACCGTCGATGGGACAAAGTACAAAGGGGAAAGGGAAGTCACGAAAAAGTGCCTGATTTGGAGTAAAAAAAAGTCAAGATTTTGAAATCAGATTTGTGCAATCAGAGACAGAGAGAAGGCTATTCGCGAGAGCTAAGCATTATTTTATTATTACATTTTATTTGATCTATTTTGTACACTGTACAGTACCTTATTTGAGGTATTTGTGTTTTCATAAAACTTTAAGTTACATACTAACACGATTGATTTGTGTATTTTAGGAGGGGAATAGGAGGGTCAAAGGCGGTGTTCTGCTCATACGCAATTTTGGGTGTATGTGCTGTGTCAGGAATTGACCGTGTAAAGTGCAAGTCTACTGTATGTGTAAAATGGGTCGCTCCAAGTATAATATGTGCCACGAGTTGGATGGATATTGGTTGACTGTCCCCTTTCGTACTTTGCAGGACAGCTCACAGACGGTCACTGTCAAGGACGTATTGGCTCGGGCTGCAGCGAAAGGCCTGCTGGAAGGCATCGATACGGGGAAGCCGGCGAAGAAGGAGCGGAGGAAGGCCAAGGCCTCCGTGCTGCCCTCCTCCTCGGCCAGCGCCAGCCAGGCCCGGATCGCGGAGTTCCTCAGCCGAGAGCGGAAGACGACCCCCTCTTCCTCCTCCTCCTCCTCCCTCCTCCTCCCCGCCAAGGCGTGCACCAGCAGCCACGCCCTGCTCCGGGCCGGCCAGCGCGCGCGGACCCCCAAGCCCACCCCCTCCAGCCTCCCCGCCAAGAAGAACGGGAGCAAGCCTTCCCCTGCCGGCCGGCCGCCCGAGAGACGAGCCCACCCCCCCAGGGCCCGGCCGGAGGAGAGGGCGTCCGCGCTGAAGCCGGTGGAGCTGGTCCTCCCGCCCGTCATGTTCCCGGGCTGCGGCCAAAGCCGGAGCCCGCTCCCTCTCTCGTTCTTCCGGTGGAAGGGAACCAGCGGCCACTCCCAGATCTCCCTCAGCCCGTCCTCCCTGAGCGTCAGCCGCCACAGGGAGGCGCTCCGGTCCGGGGTGGTCCTGCATCCGCGGCCCTGGCTGTGACAGTGCGAAGGCTGGCGATCAGGACCCGGGACGCTGGCTATTCCAGAGACTCTTCCCTACTTTATTTCACAGCCGCATTAAAATATTCTGCACCGGAGAGCACGATGGATTCTTTCGTATTTGCGGTCTACGATTTTAGCAGTGTTGAACCTAAAAAGTTAGGTACAGCAGCATCAGGCATTGTCCTTCTGCTGATCGATGTGTGCACATCTGGGTCTGGCTTAACAGACTGCAGTGGGTATCCCAGAGAGCTTTTTACATGTCACAGTATACTGTATTTCGTGTTTTATTGATTAAAATGTAATCGGTGTTAATAGCATCTCAGCCCTATTGTGTGGAAAGTTTAAGTTTCAAGTCATATAACGGAAATGTCCATGTGCTGTGACAGATGACGGCTCTTTCCCCATAATTCTACGACCAAATTAATTTTCATGGGACTAAATGTTCAGAAACCAAACCCTGGTCCTACAGTACCGGGTTACAGCCCTTACTACAGGCTCTTTTTAAATAAGACCAGGAAAACAGGTTCTCTAATGTGAATTCTTATCCACTGATTTGGTGCAATTATGTCATTAAGGTCTGAGCTGGAACGAAAACCAGAAACAAAAGTGTCAGGGACAAGGGTTGCTCATGACCTGTCCTAGACTACAAAAGCTGAATATAGTGTATTCTAGGAGTAATGTAAAATTAAGCAGTAAAAGTGCTGGTTTGTCATGGCAAATGAATGGAGACACCATTCACAAAGACTGACAATTGAAAGCAGTTTTTTTAATCCTGAATTATTGTTAAATAATATGCAGAATTTAATTTGTAAGTGTGGCCTTATAATACCTGAAATTTAAATTGATTTCAAGGACTGTACCAGTGTAGTGAAGTGTTAATTTAAAAAGGTAGTGTATTGAAAAATCTATAATGCTGATTACTGGTAGCTGACACTCTGACAGCTGTAATAAAAGCAACAACTTCATTTCTGGAGCTCAATCCAGAGAGAACACAGCACAGAAACTCCTGCTGCTTGGCAGAAGTGCTTTTTTATTATACACCCCCTCTTTCCAGCAGGATATTGAAGGTCCAGGAGACCAAGGCATCCTGAGCTACACACGAGACTGGACGAAGAGTATTTGTGGCAATCTGAGAGACGCAAAGATCAGGTATCTCCTGCGTCGAGCCATCTCAGGGAAGACTTAGTTCCGACACAACCCTTGTTGGATGGTCACCAAACTAGAGGAATATTTTCTTTCTTACACCTGATTTTCTGATGGTTTTAGAAAGGAGTTCTTGACACTATTAGCCAACTGTTCCAGAACTATAGCTAGGCATTGCACAAATACCAAACATAAAATCCCAGACTGCAGTGCTACCTGAACCTAGCCCAGCACTTCTGCAACATTTGTCCAGACACCTGTTAATTTCCGAAAGTGGTTCTTAATACCACTGAGTATTATGACACTGCTTTTCAAGAACACATCAGTGACTGCAAGTATTTTACTGTAAATTAACTTATTTTCTTCATCTGCAACTGAAATACTATATCCTCACAATTTTGAATATCTTCACTTGAGATAATAGTCTTAGACATTTCAGTAGTGTAACACTCCATGCAATAACTAATTTTGGCACTGCCTGACCTTGCATTAAGGATTGTTGATACCATTGGCACATTATTGAGATTTATATCAGCGGAACTATCATTCTGTAGACAGGACTCTAAATAATGAGCACAGATGATTTAAAAAGGTGAAATATATACGGTAATTGTATGCAAGGCATAAATACACTTTAAATATCATGGAAGTAGAAAGCACAGTAGGGAAAAGGTTTAGGTATTGTACAATTATCCCTTTCAACTATTTAGCAGTGGAAAGAATCAAAAGGCCAAGCTAGCATACGTAGCAAAGAGTGCAGAATACAGTCCCGAGTTCAAGAAGTCCAGAGGTTATGCTGAAATTGTACAGCACTCTGGTTCCTACATTTGAAATGTTCTATCTATACAGTTCTGGTCTTAATGTGGAACGAATGAATGGGAAAAAGTTCTAGATCGGTGTTTCCCCATCCGGTCACAGTAACTTCTCCTAATCTTACTCTTGCTGGAATTCTTGCCAGAATATTTTTGAAGTTTCCTGCCCCTCAAAAAAAAAAAAAAAAACAGACTAAAATTGATAGTATTAGGGGACAGGACAGTAAACACTCACATTCCTTAAGAGACACAACTTGCCACCAAGCAATGACAATACATGACCCTGTTTTGTTAAAAATAATTCAGATGGGTGATTTTCGAATGAGCACAGCTTGAACAATGACATGACTGACTCTTCACCACACAATTCCATACCACGCCATCAGCGCTACCTGCGTGGAGTTCGTTTGTTCTCACTGTGTTCACGTGGATTTTTTTGCCAGGTGCTCTGGTTTCCTCCCACAGTCCAAAAACATACTGGGAGGTTCATTGTCTTCTGGGGGAAACTGGCCCTGGTGTGTGTGTGTCCGTGTCCGTGTCCGGTGATGAACTGGCTTTAAGAGCAATACTGGCTCTGCAAACAATTAAAGCAACATATCGTTCTCACTAATTATCACCACTCGTTCCTCACCAATTTTAAGTGCAACATCGGTGGAGTTGTGTTGAAAAATGAATGCAAAAAACACAAATAATGGCTTCTATTTGCATGGTTTCCAAGAAATACACCGTGAAAATCTTGCACCCTTCCAATGTTATTGCTTCTCGATGACGCTGGCGAGCACTCTCATAATGGTTTGTAATGCTTCATGCTTACTGCATAATCAGTAAGTACTGTAGTTACATATAACTTAACCAATAATATACATCGCACATTAATGTACAGCACATAATTTAGCATATATGTTAATATATTAACATACATATCGTATAACTACATTAATATAAGATATATAATATTAAGCATAACAAGCTTAACTAATGACGCTTCCAAACTAACAAAACTGGAATGCAACAGGGAAGTCACAGAGCTACCCCAGGATGAGGACTGAGAAACACTGCTCTTGAGCAAGCATGCAGGACCACCAGCTTCATTTCAGAGTCTTGACGACACTTGGCAAACACCAGCCACAGGAATGTGAGCTAAGAGTTAAAAAAGGGATGATACATTGTTTCCTCAAATGTAAAAGTTATGTAAAATAAATTCTGGGACCTTCCAGTTGGATACTGTAATGGACATTGATGAGCTGAATTGCCTAGTGTCCTCTTAAACCTTTCCATTATCGGGATTTACTCTGGGGAAAAAAAGCTGTGGCTCAGTACGTTACACATCGTAGTCTTGCCTACATATCATTTATTTAAAAGGCATCTGGATGGGTCTTTTTAAGTATTTATTTTCTTAGTGTTTTTGTATTCCTACATTCTTTTACAGCTGCTCTACAAATCAGCTCAGGTCCCATGCTTAAAAAATTACAGCCACATAACTATTTACAGCTTCTTCTCTAATAACCCGGACAAACACATTCATGCATTTTATTACTCCCTCCAGTTTACTTTAATCAGCTAATGTATGCAAAAAGACAGAAAAAGGTTAAAGGACAGCCTGTGTCCTTTCATAGCCCGTTACTGTACGTGTGGTAAAAGAACTAGGGTCGGTCTCTTTTACAGGTGGGAATTATTCGGCTACACGCTCGACACACTAACTCCCTCAGAAGGGAGGCTGGCGAGTCCTGTAAAAGCGTTCCGTGATTTCACAGCCAGTGTAGTTACACAGCTGAGACCCTGACAGACCCTGGGGCCAGGCTGGGACACCACATGGCACTGCAACACTACCAGTGTCATTAGACTCCAGATACTCGCGAGCTAACTTCAGTTACTCAAGACATCTAGTTTGTCCAAGGCATTTTACTGTACTAAGGTATTTATTAGATGGTTTGTGAATTAAGGTACCATTAGGTATTAATTACAGAGGCCCGAAGGGTTTGTTTAATTAGACCAATGAAGGAACTGGAACAAAAGCCAGGAGACCAGTAGAGATACTCCTCATGAGTACATTTTGAGAGCCTGGTCTACACGTGCTGTACCCAGTGTGCACTCCACTGTCCTCCACTCTCATGCCACAATATCCTCTAGTTCCTGTCCAGTCCTTTGTGCTCCAACACTGTCAGTTAGAGGACAACGAAACCGAAACTGTGTTGTATGTGAAAACAGTACACAGTACAGCATGGTTCAGCAGTGAAACTGGAGTCTGTGCTGAAGGAAAGATGTGATTTTTTCCAAACGTGGTGGAAAACACCAACCACCACATCTCTAGAAACAAGAATGAAAAGCAGTACTTTTTTTTTACACTGCATGACATTTAAAAGAGATTTGTAAGAGACAGCAACAGGCAAAAGTGCTCAGGCTGTCTTTTAAAATAATGAGCCCTTCAGCTCTCCAGTGTCACTGATGACAAATGCAGAAAAAGAAAACTGATTTTTTGGGGGAAGACAAGAATATATGGTGTTACCACAGCAAAGTTGGAACCAGTTTGCACTTGCGATCATGAGATTAATATCACTCTAGTACGTACAATATACATTTTGTTAAACTCATGCATTTGATCAGATTAGGACAAACACATACTTTGTGTTCAAACTAACAATTTCAAGTGAACATTCTGTCATTTTTCTGTAAACCGTGTAAAATGTTTTTGTTCTAATGTATGATCAAGTTCATGCAAGGAACTGCCCCAAAATAAAACCAACATTATCCTTATACAGTATATTATTGTTATCCATTCATGATAATCATGATCACAAATACAAGTTGCTTGCCTGTAAAGGAAATATCGCAGTTTTGAGTTCATTATTCCAATACATCAGGTGTGTACTGTACATCCCAGAAAAGAAAACGGGAAAAAACGCTTTTAAGCAAGGTATCAAACTCAACTACAGGATAAACAGCACAAACTGATGCTGCCCACCAACAACAAATACAATTTACATGAAGACAAAAAAATAACACCGCAGGCAGTGCTGTATTTTAATATGCAGTTTATTCTCACAACAGATTACATTTATATGGTGTAAAATTAGTGAACAGCAGAAGAAACCAACTTTTTTTTTTTTTTTACTGTAAATCAGCTGCATTACATCCTAGCAGGCTTGAGTATTTTATTTCGAGCACTTGAATGCTACTACTTAACCAAGAGCAACTTAACGTCCAGACCCAAATATACAGAAGTGAAATGAGAACCATCTCCAACCAGGCTGTAGGACTGCAACGCCCTTGGTTTTGTGTGATATGCTTGCTATTCACAATGGCATCTGATGTGTGACCTATTCAAAGGCGCGCGTCTCCCAGCAGTTTCATGGCCTCTCGGAATGAGGGCAGGTGTGGCTTGACTCCCCCCCTTCTTGCAGAACCACCCAGACATGCCGGTCAAAAGTGCCATCAATATGACGGCAGCCATGTTCAAACGCCGGAAGGGACTTTCTGAAAGCGAACCCACCCTAAAAAGCCACACACCCCTCAAATCTCCCCCCACCTCCCTTAACCCTTCAGTAAAAACATATAGACCCCCCCCACACACACCTCTACCACTGAAGAAGGTTTCACATCGCAGGTACGCTCCCCTATACTTGGGAGTCTTCGGGGCTGTAATGCATGTTATATACACTTTTAGTTACTGTACCCTGCAACGAACAGCACTAAACGGGAATTTTTGCTTGAGGAGAAATAAGTGTCCGCCTTCAACAGCAGGGGGTTCCCAGTCCTGCTCCAGCCGAGCTCCGAGTTAAACAGCTGAACCCTCGAGTGACTTAATAACAGGACGAATCGAAAGCGTACCCAGCTCTTGGAAATGACCGTTTAATTTCTTGCCTAAGCCTAAACCGCCAGAAGTTGAACAATTCTAAACGTTCGTTAGTAGAAAAACAGAACTTGCCGATGTACCCACGGAGCAATTTGTTCGTTTAAATAAGGCAACAATTAAGTAATTAAGCTTGGTAGGGAATAAATAGTTGTAGGGGTCTGGGCCTGCAGGACTAGGATTGGGAACACCTGATCTACACGAGGCAAAACAAGAAACAAAAAAGGTTCTATATCTATGGCACTTGTCTGAGAAATTACCTATATCCTCAGTGTGTGCAGAATTTTCACACTTGGAAGAACAAAAGGGCACACGCCAGAGCTCCCTTCTCCCCACCAGCTACAGCTAAGCTGCAGTCATCTGGGATCTGATGTGCACGGTAATGATCCTTTATCTGCAAAACTGCTGGACTAGCACAGGCAGAACATTGATTTAGTGCTGACTACATTGTGTGAGAGAGAGAGATCAGACATTAAACGCAATACCTCCAAACATAATAAACCGGTATACTTCAATATAAAATAGAATAAATAAAATAAAAATATTTCTCTCAAGTCTTTTTTTTTAAACATTTTTAAATTGTCACGGGACATGCAAGGCAAAGTGACTTGGCTGTCTGCTTTGAGAATCGCTATATATACGTATAAAGAATGCATAGATAACGCTTGGTTAACTCTAGTCTTACTACAACTAATTGGCCTAACCACAGTAAATAAAATCATATTGACAAGTTTTCTCTTTTTTTATCTACAACACAGACATCTAAACATTACACTTTGGCCATGAGTGAGTAAAGTGTTGGACAAACATGTTTCAAGGCTTTTAAGTAGAAAAAAAACAAAACAAAACCAGCTTAGAAACTGCGATATAGATAAGCAAAACTCCTTTATACACACACCCTTTTCACATTGTTTCAACCTTTGAACTGGTTTTAAGAAAAAAAGGTTTCGTTTCCTTGCTGGTTCAACAGCTAATGTCAGGAAGAGTGCAAGCACTGTGATGAAGGGGTCTGAGTGTTCAGATATGCACTGGAAATTCAAGTAATATTAACAAGGTGACGACAGTCCGTCGTCCAATCGAAATCGTGTCCTGGTGGAGACGGACCTTCAACATCAGGTACTGGGAGCTGAGACTCTCTGAGATGTTGTGTGGAAGAGCTTAAACGTGACAACAGCCCCTACCCCCTCCTCCCGAAAAAAAACTAAGACACAGAGATACATTAGCAAGTGACGGGAAAGATCAGAGCACTGCGGACACCCTCCAGCAAGTCAAATTCACAGACATATCAGAGCAACTAGAGGAAAAAAAAAACACATTCAAAGACATCACCCCCATCTCAACAGAGTTTTAAGAAACACTGGCCATGCTGTTCTAACAGTATATGTACAGCAATGGAACAAGTAAAGGTTTTCCTTTCTCGCACCTGAAGAAGGTCCCACAGCCGAGACGTCGTGTTTCTTTTCTTCTCTTTACAGCATGGAATAAACCTTTACTCCTTCCTTTGCAGCCTACGTATGCTGACACAGCTACCAACTCGAGCTTCTTCAGTATATAGACAGGCTAGGACAGGTTATTTTAAGCACTCAGACTTCTAGCGAATATCTCCATGGCTTTCCCTCTAGTTTTATTCCAACTGGTGCAAGAAATAAATAACGCTGGGCTAAATAAAGTTTCCTAGGCTCCACTTTGCCTGTTAGGAGAGACAGGCTCCACAGAGACAATGTCTACGAGCAGCAGGCAGGACAGATATTGAAGACCTAAAGGAAAGCAAATGTATCTCCAATTCATTTTCACCCTAACGGTTTCCAAAGTATTTTTTCTTCTGTTTCTCAAGGTGAAATGCGCAGGCGGAGAAAATTAAAAGATATGAAAGGGAACGCTGATGCGGTGAGCAGCCAGAAATGAGCAGCTGCACCAGACTAAATTATCATTCTCAATCTACTGCAGTCTGGGTGACAGGCGAGGAAGAAAAGCAGTAGCAACAAAAGGCTTTTTCAGAAGGGCACCAGGGAAGACCATACGAGTGTACCAAGTCCATTAAAGCCAACGTGAAAGAAATTAAAACATATATATTCAAAGACGGTTCACGTGTTTAAAAAAGGTGCTCGTTTTGTCTGAACAGCGAAGCAAAATAAAAACAAAATCGTAAAAGAAAAACCTTATCATGCACCTCTTCATATCACATTATGAAGGCTAGAATGTGGGAACATGCTTGCTGTACACATAGCAGGACAAAGCACTGGAGACATTAGAGCCGGCGGTGAAGGAGAAGGAATGCTGAATGTCAGCGTGTTCCGGTGGCTATGAAGTATCCTCACACACGCAGTGACTGTGCGTCAGGGTGGCCGTGAATTGCTTTTCCAGCTGCACATACACCAATTTATTGGGGCAGTTCTGCTACGGGCCTCTTCTGTTTCAAAGTGTCAATGAGGGACAGCACCCCTCGTTTCACGCTGGTTGTGACCCGCCGGGTCACAGAGTCTGATGGCGGGGTGGCCGAGCAGGCCTTCTGCGAGGGAGGCCTCGCCACTAAACACTTCTGGTACCGCAACTGCAAAGAAAGGAGGGAAAAAGACCGTGATGAACGTTTTCACTGGTGCACCAACAGAACAGGTGGGTCTCCTAGCAACAGACACAGGAGAAAGGCAGGCTACTGCCCAGGTAGAAGTGAGACCTTCTTCCCAAAATTCATTAGGGAATGAATTCATTACACCTGCTTCCTAGAAACTGCTAGCTTGGTTTTCGTTAAGACCTACACCTTCAGCTGCCCGTCTGAATTCCCGTCAATGAGCCCAAACTCACTCACTGTCATTGTTTTCTACACAAACTGAGATTCAGATCTTCAAAGCAAGCACAAGTTATTGATCCTCACAGCTTCTGCTCACTGCTACCCCACACAGACCCTTCTCTGTCCCAGCTGGCTGGGGGGGGGAGTGAAATCTAAAATGTGTGCCCACAGAGGAACGCCATACTCTCATGGCAGAACACTCAAGTGCAGACCAGTCTCTGCGCTAACTTGTGTTTACCGATGGTGTTGTGGCTGTAAGCCAAGAATCATGAGGTCAGCATGTTGGTACTGGAAAAAAAATGTTTTTATTCAGAGACAAGGGCTTGGCACAGACTGAAGGACATAATCAGCTGTAGTTTCTCCAGGTAAGAAACCGAAAGCTCTCCAGGCCCAGACAGGCCCACCTGCAGCATCTGAGGTGAGTTATAGGCAAATCCAGTTGCCTTTATTTTCAGCGATAAAGGCGATACACTACTGCCACGAACATGGTCCTGCCAGTATGGGCCACTACTCAGAAATAACTGAGAAACTCCAGAACGTCCACCGGTGATGAATGCTAGAGAACAAAACCAAACCATTTTACGTTTAATCACCATTACTCAGCCTTGCTTTTACAATACACTTTCGACTATACATCACAAGCAAAACTTGTCTATTCTCATTTGTTCTCTTAGTATTTTACAGTTATATAACTTTTAAACAAACTATATACATTCAAAATGAGGAAGATGTATACTTTTATGAATATGAAGAGGGAGGAGACTGTATAAAAGTACCTTATTAATTAAGTTTCAGTTATTTTGTATCTCAAGAAATTCAGACCTTAAAAGTTTAATGTACTTAATACTTGTAGCCTATTTCATTATTAATTCAAGACTCAAAATGTTGGTCACGTTGACAATCAAGTACGTAAACAGCATTTTTAAAATCTACTTTTTGTATCAGCCCAAGGCCTTCTGGCTCATAAAACGGGGCTGGTTTCAGTCACCAGTTGGCTAAAGTTATCCTTGTTAACGTTAGCTGTGGAACTGCATGGAGAGAAAAGGAGAACAGACGGATGTAATCACAGAAACCCCATTTCACATTCTCAAAAAACGACGGCCTTGTTAAACTAAACACTAAAACTGAAAAAAGTAATAACCTAAGCATTGGGACATATTCTCAGACGTACTATAATATTTACACTGATGAATAATTCAAAGTCCAGAAGGGGCTGATGATCGATACGCAGAGAGATACTCATTTTCAGGAATCACAGGCATGTTTAGTTCATCAGTGTAATAAAGATACAGCCCGACGACTGCCTGCATTCTTGTTTTGTAGGGAATTCAGCCCTCAGGGAGTAGTACGGAGAGCAGTTCACTCTGTTATTGAAATTAAAATGCTGGCAAAACAGACAGGGGCCAGACATAATCTTGGGCAATTACAGGTGATGACTTCAGGCCGGCTTTTAATCAGATGTTAAATCTGGCTATTTCACAAGGGAATGGTCATTGAAAGTTTAATGCATCTAGCTTTCAGACACCTATGGGAAAAAATATTAAGCCTGCACCCTGCTTTCCTGCAGCGCTCTGCATTCTCAGAGCCTCTTCAGTGTCTGCAGTGAGTCTCTATAACTCTGACCCCCATAGAAACTGACTCCAACTTTGTTCTTACTTTGTCCTCCTTTTTATGACTGTCTTTGCGATCCAGTGGCACCAAGACAGGCTGGCTTCTACTTCAACGAGGAAAGCGCGAGGGTTCTGCGGGGGAAACTCACCATGCAAGCTGCCTGTACAGCCTCCGATACACTCCCAGCGTTGGGATCGCACCAGAACACGTGACACTCAAAGTGCTGGTTTCCCGAGTCCATGATAAAGGCGAAGGTGTGCACGTCTCTCCCCACTCCCATGAAGGACAGGAAGCGGACACGGCACTCCACCAGCACCTCCTCCTCCTTCTGTCGGGGAAAAACGGCGACAACAACAACAACTTGAACCGGGAACAGAGATCAGAGTTTCAGCTACAGCCTCTTTTAAAAACTGAGCCCGCGTGCGCACCGGTTGGCTTATCCCTGTGCAGCTGCCCGAGCTCTGCCAAGGGGAGGGTGGGAATCTTTTGACTCTCAACAACATGGTAACATCCTGGGCACTCACTGGGGATGTTACCGAGATGTAAAAAACTCAAGACACAGCGAAATAATTGGCAACTCTTGTTTAAAAATAACTATATCTCCAGGACTAAGTATAAATTATTTTCTACCAACAACAGGCTTTCAAGAGAAAAGAATAATACACTGTTGTATTACTCCTGAGAAGTAATTGGTTATGGTGATATACTGAATAAACAACAAACACTAATGCACTGCAAAAACTGCTTTTCAAGCATAGGCAACTAGTGTTAAAATATCATATTTCCTATTTTAGGTATGTTCTATGCATAGTAACAACTTTCTGGTAAAAAAAAAACTCATGTTACAGTACTTTAATCTCAATATTGTACTTCAGTGTTGAAAATTAATCACTAGGGGGAGTGGTCGTGCAGTTTTCTGGAACAACCCTGGCACTGATCAGCTTGTGCATTTTTCCTGAGAAGCAGAAGACAGAGAAAACATCTTCAACCTGAGATGGGAGTGTATCTTTTCATTGAATACGATGGAAGACCACAGTGCTTCTTATGGTTTCAATTTCTGCCAGCGAAAAAAGGTACAGCTTAAATCATCACTACAGTAGCCTTCACAGAGGCAAGCTGGAGAAGTACACAAAGTGACACCAGAAAAGCTAGAAATTGCCGAACTAAAAATGAAACTTTTGAGGCTGCAGAGCTGTTTGTCAAGAGTTACCAGTGTCCACACCTCCAATGGTACTGTGTCGCAAGAAACAACGCCACTGACAGATGAAACAGTATAACTTTTAATTCAGTACAAATGACAAAGGCTGTTAGAGATGACAAAAAGGCAAGAAAGTCTGAAACCATACCTCTTCATAGAGCTTAGAGTTCCAAAAAAATTCAAATAGGCATGAATATATTGAACATAGTCATATTTTGATTTACGTTTGTAAATCCATGTACAATTGAAAGTGTTTTTACCATACATGAAGAACCTTTGGAGTTTGTCTCACCACACAGAACGACAAAGGGCCCTGATATTTTTGGTGTGGTCCAGAAAACTGCTGATGTTTTAGAAATTTGTTGGTGATCGTTACGGAGGTTCACAGTTTTGTTGAATTTAAGCCAGCCTTTTGATTTATATTAAGAGTGGGTTATAATGCAGAGCAGTCCATCCAAGAAGCACTGTGAAAAACAGCTTCAGTAATGTTGAGAACATTGCCACAGAACAAACTAACATGATTGGAGGGGAACAGTTCATTGGCCCATTGCAAATTTGTAGCTCTCCTTGAGCAAGTGGAAGCCACATTTGATAAATTAGTTCTGCACACTGAGTGCAATGGATGGTTAAGAGAAAATGCCTCATACAACTCTTTTCACTTCGTTGGGAAATTGCCGCCATTTGCAAAAAAACACAGTTCAGAAATGAGGAAGTTTCCAAAAGAAGCTGGAGGATTTACGTTTTCTTTGTGATCTGAGTTTTTTGTCTGACCTTTCCCAACATCTGAATTACCAGTTGCAAGGCAGCAGATTAAAGGGAGCAAGCAGGAACTTTTAAAGAGTCAGCTGTTACATATGGATCAGACCCACTTCCCAGTTTGTGCTGAGTGAGTTACTGAACTTTTAGAGAGCATGCTGCTTCCCAGATATGAGAGAGTGGGCGCTGAAATTCAGCTCTGTGTCTGGGACCACATACATTCAAGGAAGGAAAATCTTGACACTGAACCATCTGAAGTAAAAAAAAAAAGCTACAGTTGAAAAGCTCTTCCTAACACATGTGGATTGGATGCATAAAACTTTACATAGATAGGCAGTCTTTGGTGCTCAAACTAGACTAACTAAGTATTCCTTAAAGATTTGAAAAACCTTTTTTACTTTCAATATTTTTACTTTACAAAATGTTTTACACTTCATGCTCCTAGTGTTTATGAACAGAAATTCAGTAAACAAGTTTTAGTGATGTATGTTGCCTCCAGGGACATTAAAGTTGCTCATCCTTGGTTATTAAGAAGCACACGTGGGCAACAGCCGATACTGATGTGCATCATGGGGATTTAAAACCCAGAACATCTCAGTTAAAGCTGGACGACCATGCAGAAAAAGAGTTATTTGATTATGCCTCGTTTACCTATAAAAACTCTCCTTGACCTCTTTATTACCTTGTCAAAAACAAATGACAGCCTCAGACAAAGCAAGCAAACTTCCTACTACAGCGTGGCTCCTGTGGCTTCAACTTACTTTTTCTTTGATGACTGTGACTGTGGCATCAGCGACGTTCATGATAACTGGCATCCAATCCTCTTTGCCACAGGAGGCCATGAGGCTGTCGATGGCTCCATTCAGGATATCCATACCTGGGAAAAGCACATGTTACAGACATGGAGAATCAGTCTGGAGGCGGCCTTTAATTCTTTATTTTGATATGTTTATCCTGTTTTCCACTCATTTAAAATTATATCACACACATTTTTTCACAGTGGAAAAAACGGTAAAGTTTCATTATGCAGTTGCTGAAAGGTAGACACTTCTTCAGGAAATTATTTTGTGCCTGGCTGAACTCATACAGGCAGGTAAAACAAAGGTGCAGGGATCTACCTCAGCAGCTCAGCTAAAGGCTGTAAAACCGTTGAGACTTTGAACTGACAGAACCAGATCATTTTTTTATGTTAATCTGAGCTGCCATGAAAACGTCGTGTTGAAAAAAGGATGCTGCTGTATCTCCCGTTTCACAAAACACGTTTGCCGGGATAAAAACAACAGGCACTGGAAATCTGGCAGCAAACTGCTTCTTTAAGGATAACTTTGCTGCTCATCAAAATCCCCTTTTCCATTGTTGAAACTACCCATCTTAAAACAGCTCAGAATGTTTCCACTTATAATTCATATCACCGGTAAAACAAAGACTTTACCGGAAGACATGAAATTCTCCGGTCCTAGTTTAAGTTAAGACCACAACCCAGTTAGTAAAAAAAAACCTGCTTTTTTTAAATAAAAATAGCAACAGTGTTATTTAAAAGCAAACCGCTATTTAAAAAAAAAAACATTAAGGTAAGGTACAATGAAAGAAAACATTCTCCACCTTCAGTCTAATAGGATAAAAAAAGCACTTTAAAAGCAAGTGATGGAGCTTGTATCTCTATACAGTACATCACTATGTGTTGTTAAATAGCATGCCTGTCATTTTTCACTTCAAGAGCCCAATGAGTTCCTTCTAGACATCTTCCATAATCCCATGAATCCCCTCCTGCTGGGTACAGCCTGTCAGACATCAGTCACAGCGGACAAACTCTCTTGTCCAGACCTTGACATGACTGAGATGTCTCTCCAGCTCCACACAACGACATCAAACAGCAGCCTCTGAAATGCTTTGAAAACGACTCGTATGTTTGCCAACTCACCGATTTTTGGTTTTCCTTTACCGGAAAGAAATAACAGATATTTTCCAACAATGTCCAGGGACGAAACTATGTATACAAGAACCCCAAAGTTCTCTTTATTGTTCTCAACACAAAGAAACTCTTTGACAGACGTGGGAACTCTTTTATGGATGGGTCTTTTCACACACCCAGAGGCCAAGTTAGTGTGGGGGTCACTGAGGGTTTTGAACAAAGACAGCAGGGATTTCCACAGGTCTGGAGTTCGAGAAACAAGCGCGTACAGTCCCAAACAGCCGCGTGCTTTAGAACTGTGAAAGCGTTTCAGACACCATTTAAATTTGGTAAATCCTCAAAAAAACACACCGCTGCAGCCCGGGAGCTGATCGGAACCAACAGCCTGAGAATTACAGCTTTCCAAGTGTCGCCACTGCACGCATTATCCAGTCTTTCATTCCTGGGCATGAAAACGGGATTTTTAGGAAAAGCCTAAACCTGTGACATTCAGTAAATCTGAAGCTGGACGGATTTTCAAAGGAATAAAGAAGTGATTTAACAAAAATAAAATAAAAAAACTCTTTACAATATTCAGCCTACATATAAAAGTTACGTGTAGCCTTGTATCCAGTTGTTTCTGTACACTTGTTAGCTATAGTACACGAAACAGTATCCTAGTTTCATATGGGTTTGCCCCATTAAAAGTGTTTGAATTCCAGCAGGTACAGTATCTGCATCCTGCTTAGATCTTCAGCGGACGAACACACGAAGCTCGTTTCCCCACTTGTGAGGGAGCCTCCCTGGGGCAGCAGTGGCTGAGCCAGCAGCTGGAAGGAGCTGTCTGCGTCAGAGGGGAGATGGGGGAAACTGAGGCTTTCTGAACTGGTTAGACTCCGAGCAACCACCAGGGATGGGGGCAGTGGGGTGGATTAAGTAGAGAGCAGGGGAGTGCATTCTCTGGACAATAAACCGTTCAAAACCACGTCGGAGGTCCTGAGTTTGATCAGGCTTATACATAAAGAGCTAAGGGCATTAAACGGCTGTTCTGTGCGTAACAGCGTTTGAGTCTTTCAATAACCTCAATATACAAAACCATTAAAGATAT
Organism: Lepisosteus platostomus; assembly: GCF_059453375.1. Taxonomy (NCBI): domain Eukaryota; kingdom Metazoa; phylum Chordata; class Actinopteri; order Semionotiformes; family Lepisosteidae; genus Lepisosteus; species Lepisosteus platostomus. The sequence continues at coordinate 10,962,120 of NC_142611.1, forward strand.
CATATCTTTAAAATCTGCCAGTCCAAGCCACTTTTATTTAGAGAGCTTAGTGCTTCTTAAGATATGAAACAGAAACACCGAATGAGAGTACAGGCTGCTTACTTGCTTTAATATCCTTTGATAGTTTAGGAAGCTCGTTCCTTCTGGACTCCTGGAGGGCCATTTTGAATGATTCCGAAATCTGCACGAGTCTGTCCCAGCCTCAATAAATTTGCCCAGCTACTTTGATCTGCTCATGACACCAACCTAGATCTGACATACCAACTCACAAGTGATTCACATAGCCGATACAAAGCCCTCCAGGCAAATATATCTGCTCAATAAAGCAAAAAGCAGCGATGGCAGTGTGCTGTACTGCAAACATAATTAGATGACCTGTCATAAGGATTACGTTTCTGAAAAGCAATTCTGCAGCAAAGTTATAATTCAACAGACAGCCCATTATGGTACAGAAAGCTTCGAGAATGCTTAATATTAACCTCTGCTTTTGCTGAAAGAAAAGGCAGCTTTGCATCAGTCATATTAATTGCAATGGCAAAGTGATGTGTGGCATCAAGGGCTGGGATATAAGCTGAACAGCTCCACAGTGCAGGCGGGTTTGGCACAGACAGGCACGTCTGCACATTCAGAAATCACTTGAAACTGGGCTCCAGAAGGCAGTGCTTTGCTGGAGAGGTAAAGAATGTTAAAACACATCAAGGAGCTCATAAGTACACACCTGTTCTTAATGTGTTGCACCGAGACCACAGGGCCTTTAATTTGGAGCTTCTGTCACTGCTGTAAAGGTATTTGCCAATTATATCACAAGAGACTTCCATTTCACACAAGGGACAAAGATGGGAGGGGGAAGATGGAGAAGGAACCATTGTTTCAACTTCATCAGAACTTCCACTACTTAATTTAACTGAAAAAAATCAGCACTAGAAGCTATTATTGAAGCATTTCTTATTCCCCAGCTTAGCCCAGTTCTTCTGATTTGAACAAAGAGCCACTTGCTGTTTATAGCTACTGACTGAATTCTGCAAGTTGTTGCCTCCAGGTATTTTAATTGCAAAGAAAGCAAGACGTAAAGACTTTAGCAACACCGTGACTGGGACCAACAACAGATTATGTCGTCCTCAATAAAAACCCCTTAAAGTTTAAAATCCTCTGCTTCCTTAAAATACATCGTCACTCCGTCTTTCTAGCACCGGATGTATTACATACTGAATTATGAAAATCTGACCGAAGCAGTATATACCACAGCCTTCACCCAAATAAGAAAACCAACAAACATCAAATCACAAAACAAAAGGCGTAAATAATCCCCAACAGTTTGACGGATATGGAATTCAGAAATGCCCATTTCCATCAGACTTTTACACCCGCATTTCCACCTCTCGGTAAAATTCCTCGCTTGGTGAACCAGCACTTTTTTTTATAAGTGAAACTTGTATTTTTGGAACAGGGCAATTTCAACAGTATTATCCAAGTGATTGCATATCAGGTTATTCGAAAAAGAAAAACCCCAAAAAACAATCAACGAGACAGCAATTGACAACAGATACGGACAAACAGAAGGCAGACGGACTGAAGGAACAGCGGACAGATGGACATGGACAGTGTCTTGCCTACCTATTGGTCTGGCAACGGGCATCATTCCCAGGTACATCACGTGAAACTTCTGCACCAGCTCGGTCTTTGGCGTAGGGAAATCTGAGGACAGAGGAGATCAATTGCACGTGTAGAGAAGGAGAATCTGTCAGATGCGAGATTAGATCTGTGTGCAGTGCAGAGGATCTTCTGCAGCAGAGAAAGAGATCCACTGGGGATGGAGGAAGGGAGAATCCGTCGGACAGGGTGGGATCAGATCTGTGTATTGGGCAGGAGATTGCTGCTGGACGGAAAGAGATGAGCACGTGTTTTACTACCACACATGGCTCAGATCCAGGGAAAATTGCAGCAGGGAAAAAAGTCAATGCAATTCCAATTGGCAAAAGACCAGCGTACTGTAAGTCAATTGAGATGCGAGACTTATTTCCAACAACACTGTTGATCTCAGTAAGAAATATACCCAATGTCTGGAACTCCAGCTATCAACGTTCATTAATCGGTTTCAGATTAGGTCAGGGGAATGAAATTACTTAGCGATTTGGAACACTCTAATGCACAAGGTCCTCCTCTCATGAATCAAACCAACAAAATGAGAACCCTTCCAGTAAATCAACCACAAATACTGTATTCTTGTGCAGTTAAAGAACGTGAATTTACCGGTACACTGCTCAGCGAACCTGTCGACATTTTATCCTTTGTTCTTCTCTTTTAACTTGCTGGTTCAGATTACTTTTAAGGTGGTAACTGTCAATCAGTGATGGCTGATGCCCCACAGAAAGAATGTCATTATCGCGCTATGCGCTAACTACTCCGAGGAAGGACTGGGACTCCATTTTTTCAGCAATAAAAAAATTCTTCCGAGCACAGCGGGCTGGAAGTTGCCCTTTATGCTCCTCTGGGTTAATGAAAATCTTGCACACTGCAGTGAAAAATCTAATCAGGCACACTACCGTGTTTTTTTTTTATCATGAAATAATCATTCACCTTGGATCCCCTGGAGGCTGTGTGTGGTCCAATAGCTAAGACGTGGGGCTTATTACCAGTAGGTACCAGTTAAAGCTCACTCTGTCTACCCTGATCGTGTTACTGACACTACCCACACTCTCTCGGTAGGATGAGAGGACAAACTGTTGTCCGTTAATTCAGGTGTTGCAGCTCCTGCTGCCATATTTTACCTCTGCATTCTAAATAAAAGCATCCACTAAATGTTTAACTACAAAATGAGTGATTTGATCACGCACACATATGTGTGACGCTGACAACTCCGTCAGTCTCTGTGGTGATGTGTGATGTTTTTTTCATTCATTTCAGCGATTCCCCGATTGAAAAACACATGGGATTGCAATCTAAAAGTTTAGAATCTGTTTGAAGCGAATTACAATGCGACACTGAAAGCTGCTTCACTAAGGAGAGGGATAATAAAGTCTGTTCTTCCTCTGTCTGAAGAAGTTCCGCAGACCTGCTGAATAGGCTTTCACAGGTTTCCTTCTCTTTTGGAGAAGGGAAAGACTGGGGATTTTTCTCTCCGTGTCTGTATCCAGGTAGGATGTACTGCCGAAAGAGCGATCACTTTCTGGAACAGACCGCAAAAACGCCAATAGAAAGTCTACACCGAGACTGAGCAGAACTTTTTACTGCTTCAGCAGGATTCATTACACATTTAACAGGAGACCCCTGCAGCCGGCAAATCCAGAGAACTGTCAGATACACCCCCTCCCCGGGCTACACCAGACTCGACGTCTACAACTTCAGGCTTACCACAAATCCTCCTGTGCCTTTTGTGTTGACAATTGGGTTCAAACCGTACTGTACACATGACAGGGAAGCACCTAAGTGATATTGTTATTTATTGTTTACCGCATATTTTATTTTGTGTTTAATTCCTGAACAGTACAGTGTAGGGAAATGAAATGTACAGTAAATTTAAAATTTGTTAAAAAGGTCATTTCCCGCTCTTCCTAATGTTTAATTTCCTAACATCGAGGAGGATCGCTGCAATATCATGAACAGAAATTATCTATGCAGGTTCATGCGATGGCTATGAAAGGGTCCTTTCTGATTTACTTAAAACTCAGATGACGTTCCATCCAGGTATAAGCTGAGGGGTGGGTGTACATTTGTTAGGTTTTACTGACATCTCCAAGTTTCCATTCGAGCAGTTAATTGCATTCAAATGGGCGAAATGGCCCAACAAGCCTCTTCTGTTCCTTAGCAACACAGGAACACCACCCAGAGGAGATAAGTGGAAACTACTGTATGCGAAAGTGAGTTTAAAACTAAGAATGGGATGTGGGGCTATGGGACATTCATGTTGTTGGATACCGATACCCTGGCATCTTTCAAGAAATAGCTGGATGATGGATCAATAAGCTACTGATATTGGGAACAAGTTATAAGACGCTGGGTCAGCTAGACCCTCCCATTCGTAACTGCTCTTACATACTGGCACGCCCAGGCCGACTGACGTCGTAGGAGCTACCCTGCACCCACCTTGGAGAGGAACATCCAAGCCCACTTGAATTCGATCCTGCAATGAGCTGCCGGCCACAGCCCTGGCATTCTTGCGTTCTGCCATAATCTGTGGAGGAGCGAGAAAGTACAGATTTCATGCTCGGTGGTTCAGAGGACATTTCACAACACTGCCGTCGGCCGGTGTTGCCAGGCGACCGGGCCCCTCCTTCAGGGAAAGGATCTGCGTGGCCAGGAGCGTCAGGAGAGCATGTGCATTCTGCTCGTGTGGACAGCCAGGGCTGGCCCAGAAAGCAGACACTCTCCATCACTGTCAAGTGCACTGGGGCAAGCAGAAAAGCAATGAGATCGGACAAAAACTCCATATTCTGCTGAACAGGACTCAAAAGCTGGAGGAGGGATCTTTCTCCTCCACGTCAGACTTGTTCCTTGCATCCCCATCCATCTTCAACTTGAAGGCCAGCTGGGCTCTTGCACGTCTGAAACATCGATGAGCCCCGATACATGGTTTAATTAGGCCTTGATAATTGGCTTCAGCTCCAAATGTGATGGGGGGAGATCTCTAGATGCCAAAGACAATCAACTTACTTCATATCTGCTACTTTGTAGAAGCTAGAAACAATCGCACTGAAGTCCAAGCACGTTTCGCAAAGCTGCAGTTTAATTAAGCACTCAATTAATGACCTAGAGCTCAGCTCAGCTGAATGTAGAAGACACTAGATCAGCCCTGACTGGAAGCCCATTCTGAGCCCTTTCTGTGTGACATGAGTCCTTGTCATCACAAATCTGCATACTGTAAGAAACACCCACAATAGGACAGATTAACTGCTCACCTGCCAGTTAAAGTGGCTTAGCAAATACCACATTAAACACTGTTGTATAACAATCTATCACACAGCATCTATTGTTCAATGTGGAAAAAGGAGACTTCACATACATTTTAATTGTTAGTTACACCATGGTTTTCTGACTCATAAGGAGGCTTATATGCACTGCACAGGAAAGCATACAACATCCTGCTCTTCAAAACTAACAGAAAAGTAGATATTCTGAAGAACAGGACAATTGGTCTGTCGTGTGGCACATACTGTACACTTTTGCTGAGGTCATCACAATATGTGACTCACCAATGCAATCTAGGATGTGTTTGGTATTCTGTACAAAGGACTGGCATCTTTTTTTTGCTGACTTTGGTGGATTCTTAAAGCTACACAAGGACCATGACACAACAGCTCCCCATATTTTTGGGCAATCAGATCAGACACTCACACGAAAATCTTTTTCGATAGCACATAAAGCCATCCTGTTTCTCTTGCAAGACAGACAAAAGAAGAGGAGCCTATTTATATGGAAAACCATAGTAATTTTCTGAGAAACTAACCCCAAGAGAGAACAAGGCACTACAGTATGCTTGATGAGAAATGACCTACTTTTCCTCCACCCCTGTTTGTGAATATGCTTCCGAAGAAATATCCATATCCAAGTGAAGAGACGCACCCTGGACTAGAAAAGGTATTCTCCACTTCCAGTACGAGTCTCAATTCAACATAAAGAAAATGTGCGTCATCAGCACAAAACAGGATTACACTTTTAGAAGGATGTTTTTAGAACACTTTGCAAAGTTTTACGATTCAATATCATTCTTATGCATTCTCTGTTATTAATATAACATATTAATATAAAGTTCTAGGTCATTAATTGAGTGCTTAATTAAACTGTGACTGACATAACATAGAACGCATAAGGATGCATATTTCTAGAAATAATCCTAGACACAACTGATTTTAGATAGCAGACATTTCTGGGAGAAGGCCTGACTCAAGATATTACCTACTGTGTCCAGAGACTTAACAGCATTCTCATTATCAGCAGAAGCTTTGGTCAACTTTCTCTTGTCTTTAGTGCCAATTCACTTAAACAAAGAGATAAGATCACTGTAGGAGTTCTTATACAAGAACTGAACTCCTTATATTTCACCATGAAACAACAACCAGAGGAGCAGGGAATATCACATAGCAGATGAGCCCTGTGCTGCTAATCACCCTTAACAACTGCACTTAAGAGACATGTTTGTTTAAGCAACAGCAGAGATGGGAAGACAAACGTTGACTGCTGCTTAAAATAGCCGTTACGAAGTTACTCTCTTTTCAGGTCATCAACCAAATTCAGGTTCACAAATCTCAGCTCATTAAGGAAAACAACCCCCTTATCTTTGCCTTAATGTGGCATTAATTTTTAAACAAACTCATGGAAAAACGTTAGGGAAAATAAAAAACAGCAAACATTAGAAGTTACTGTAACTCCTTATTAATTCAAATGACTGCAATTGACAAAAAAAAACTACCAATAAGGACAATTTGCTAAAAGAAATCACTAAAAGGTTGTAAAAGCTCATTATGTTCACTTCATTACAGATTTCCATCTAAACCTGAAGCTGTTATCTTTACGATGACAATTCTTAACAGGAGAAGCACAGAAAGCCCACAGTTCCAGCAGCTTTGCAGGCAGATACCCACCTTGGAACAGATTTCGTGAAGACTTGTGGCGATGGCTTTTGCTGGGGTGTCACATCGGAACACATGACATTTTAGTATCCGGGTGTCTTTGTCCCTTGCTACATAGGCAAAGTCTCTGCAAAGGATGAGGGGAAAATGAGTCATTCTGTGGCATTAAAAAACAAACACTATGGAGTACATACTGTACAGTACACGGTTACCATCAACTTGATGAAACTAAAACCTGGATTCTCCCATCCAAACGTTTTCCTTCTGGCCAGAAGCTATATCACCCTGCAACTGACAACTGGCAACCCACTGAAGCTGAGCAGGTGTGAGCCTGGTCAGTACGTGGATGGAAGACCTCCTGGGAAAAACTAAGGTTGTTGCAGGAAGCGGCGTTATTTGGACCAGTAGGGGGCGCTCACCCTGCAGTCTGTGTCTGTCCTAATGCCCACTGTAATAATACTGTACAATACTGTAAAAAGACGGCATACTTTGGATGAGAGGTAAAACTGAGGTCCTGACTCTGTGGTCATTAATAATCCCAGAGCGTTTCTTGAAAAGAGTAGGAGTGTTACCCTGGCATCTTGGCCAAATTTCCCCCTGGCCTTTACCAATCATGGCTTTCTAATAATCCCCATCTCTGAACTGGCTTCATCACTCTGTTCTCCTCCCCACTGATAGCTGGAGCGTGGTGAGCATACTGGTGCACTGTACAGTGGAGTGCCCAGAAAAGCTACATCAGTGTAAGGATTATTTATTTATTACATTACTCCTCATTTTTATGAAAGCGCACTGCTGACATCAGCGATGCTACATTAAGATCTGCTTGCCGTTACCAGCTTCGTCTGGAGAAATGAGCGCTATGCCGCAGATATTAGAAAGCTTCTAGCCCGAGGAACGGCAAGCAAAACTAGAAAGAGTTAATGCTATATCTGAATGAGGCTAGAAAACACCTCTGTAACTCCTTCATTTAAAAGCCGAGTCGTGTATGAAGGTCCTGTGGCAACATAAGATCACAAAGATACCAGGACCTCTGTAACTCAGCTGCGTCAGAGGAAAGTCCTTGTGACGTCTTTCATGGTGCTGCCCAATCAATCAACTTCAAACCAATGTGTATTTTCAATCTATACCATTCTCAAGGCACACAGATCATACATACTGTACAGAAAGGGAGTATGGCGAACAGCAAAAAACAAGTCCAAAACAAGCAAGCTTTACAAACATCGGCAGAGGATGTGTTTTTAACATGATCAGGAAGAGGATTTCAAAGATGAGGGCTCCAGCCTGATTCCCTAACGTATGACACGTCTTCCACTGTTGTCACCTGGCGTCTCTCTACATGAAGTCTTGCTCTTAGATTTTGACAGAAACGACGCTGTTCGTGAACTGTTAAGATTAGTTGCATGCTCAATGACTTGTCAAGGCATATGCACTGTTTGTGAAGGAGTTAGTATGCTTTTGTTGCCTCAATCGAGTCAACATTTCAAATGGTGAGAATGTCATTTTCATGTCAGCACTTGGGTTTGCTGAAATGCACTCATAAACAAATGAGTTTTTAAGTGGATAGGAGCTACATTGAAGATGCAGGAGAAGAGGACAGAGTGACATTTCCTTTGCAGGGAAAGAATTGATCCTCCCCAATTATTTTTTTTTCTTTCTCAGCTTCTGTAATCGAGCTCCTTGCTTTTTACTTAATCAGAGGCAGAAGCCAACCACTTCTGGCAAACAGGGTGAGACTCACATCCCTGCAGTTCAACACGGGGAGTGTTCAATAAAATTAGTCACACGGATAAAGGAAAAAAGGAAGCAGGATTCTAACCCTGCAGTTCAGAAAACGGATCTACCGATATTGGGCAAAGAAAGACTTAACTCGTATCTGGACAAAAAACTGATAAATCAAAACTCTTCTCTACTCCCGTGAGCCTTCATCATGATTGTAGCCCATTTTAAATTAATTTTAGAAATAACACTCAGTTTGGATTTATTTTAATAAACCCCAAAATTGAAGTAAAAGGGTTTATGGAGGCTTGTGTTAACACCAGCAGCATGGATGAATCTACTGCAATTCTCTAATGTATATCCTCTCAAGAGAAGAGACCGGTCTGGCCACTGCCTGTTTTAAAGGCAGAGGAATGACTGCAGTGAACTATGTGAAGACAGAGAAGACAGAGCACATGCAGAGCCCACAGCTGGCAAACCCACTGGACTGGAAAGTCATCCTGGAAGCCTGGACTGAAATCTAAGATTTGCAGCGCGTGGTGAAGCTCCGATAAGAGAATGTGGGGGTAGATGCTGTATTCCTAGGGTGTGCTAAATGCAGATACATCCTCCCCCACATCTGGGATTAAAACTGGAAAACTGTTTTGAAAAATAAATGAACGCAAGGCCTAGCTGAACGTATTATCCAGGGCAAAAACAAAGCAGGCTTTTTATGTGTGAATCTTACACACGATGCCCCATTTAGAATAATGGCTGTTTCAACAACCACAGTGGTCGAGGATGAACTCCTGTTTTCACTGTACAATAAAAACCACAATAAATGTCAGGTCTGTTCAGTCAAATGTCAAAGGAAGCAATAAACATTGTAGGGTAAACAAGTAATACCAATTAACAATTCTGCATTAATATCATAATTTATCTTCATAATATAGAACTTCTATATTAAATACATTGACGGGGGTAAAAGATAGCTTCCCTTCCTTATTCACAGTAGGAAGGGAGCAATTTGATATAAAAAGTACAAAAAGGGCAGTTTTTTTGCGTTAATCACAAAACAGGTACTGTACGCTTTCTGGAAATGAGCTGAGAAGTTTAAAGGGCGCTGAAGTAGCACCCTTGTTGTTGCCTCAACCCTCAAGCAAGCAAAGCATCGGACATGACCTCGTTTCTCGTTTTGGCAGTGGTATAATACACAGCAAGCCAATCTTAAGATATCAGCCGGCATTACTTTTAAGTCTTGTAACTGGAGCTAGTTACCTTGTACATAGTTTCCTGTATTTATTTTATTATGACACACCTCACTTCAAAAGGTATCAGCACCTAGTGAGTCTTCACTACATTCAAATTTACCAATACTTCACATTATGATATATTTTTCCCATCATTTTGGCCTTATTTAAAACAAATGTACAGGAATTGTGATTTCTATTCACAACAGACTGTTTTTGAAAACAAATTTAGGGCATTATTTTCAACAACTGGTAAAAATTTCACCATAAAAAGATATTTAGTGCTTTTAACTGGGAAGGAATCACTCCAGGGTTGAAAGACACACAGACATGACAGACAAGACACGAAAGGCAGAACACTACCCAAACTGCAGTTCGTTGGGCTCAAATGATAATAAAAGCAATCTTGTAATAGTGCTTTTCTCCAGAATCATAATGACCACTACCTGAGAAACATCTAAATTCCAGTTCCTTTGCTTTTCAGCGCACAATTTCACTAGCTACTTTCTTTCCATTTGAAACCACACTGCATATTCCAAGACAATTGGACCAGCGCTGTGATGACTTCCTTTCTTTCAACATCTTATATGAAATTATTTCAAAAATGATTTGAAAGATTATTCAGACTGAATAATAAGTAGAGCAACATTTTCTTCCGACAGAATTGCAAAATAGATTTCCTTGCCTATATCCGCTGAGATTCACATATTCTAGCTCGCACGGTTTTAATATCAAGATAGACCTGATCCCCAGCAACACGTTACTACTAACCTACTGTAAGTTACTGCACAAATGAGTAAGAACCTCAGAGTATTAGAAAAGCATTAAATGAACGGAAAGAATTATTAACTAGGACCTACCAAGCTTTGCAGGCTAAGCATGTTTCAGGGGTTGCAGTGTTTTTTTTTATATATACAAAACTTGTATAATCACCTTCTTCAAAGATAGAATAACATGACTATCTTCATAAACGATTCTACCCATTTGGATGAAATGGTCAATATTTAACCAAAAATAAGTCTATAATTTAAAAAATTGTGTGTTTTCTCCTGTGTTTTCAAATAAAGGTACACGCACGGTCTGTTAAGAGGCCTCAGTTAAATTGTATTTAAAACCGTGTTCAGATGGACTTTGCCGACTTTTGGAAAACCGGTTCTCCAGTTTTATTTCCGGTTGTCCAGGATTTCCAGTGGCCCGCGACAGCAGAGCTACAGTGTCGCAGCCCGGGAGTGGGTACAATACTGCAAAGCTGCAGCCTGGAATGCTGACAGAGAGGGAGGGGTACTGCCCACCCCCCCCGCCCCCTCCACCACACACACACACACTCTAGGCTCCCGCCTCACCGATTCACAACAGGCCGCCGCCTTTCACCGATGGCTCCTCGGGGCTGCGATCCAAAGGCCACCGACTTTGACCTTTCCATTGAATTTTAATGGGCAGCATTACGGTACAATTTCGGATTCCCGAGCTCCCCTGGGAATTGAGCTGCTGAAACTTTACTTTCGTGTCCAGATCGTGTTTATCGGAGCCAAATCCTCTCGTGCGTTTCACAGAGGGGGAACGGCCCTGTTTATATCCAGTACGTCATGGGTTCAAAAACAAATGGTTACACAGCTCTTTAGGGCAAGGCATTAAAGCTACCTCTACAGCAGAAATTTGCTAGAATTCATCACGTCCGATTTATTAGTGTGGAACCATTGACATTCCTCGACAAACGGGAGGTGAAAGGGTCACAGCAGATTTTATCAATGAATAGGAATGACAAAATGTGTTCACACACTCATATAGGGGGTAGATGGAACAGCAAGAAGAACGGTCATCACAAGCACAAATACAAGGAAATAAAAGATATGTAAGAATGTATGAATGGACATGACACAAGCTACAACTTAAATGCTAATATAAGTGCTCTAATGAATGAATGAATGAGAGAATTATTAGCTGTATTATTAATATTCCTTTCTAGTACATTTCTCATATTTGCAAATCCTCCACAAACATTGAGGATGAGTAGATTGTGTATTATTTCAATGAACACATGCATCTTATATTACACCATTCTTCGAGGTAGTTCTCTGAGGTTGCTTGGCACCCTACTGTCAACATTTTTGATGTAATCTCAATACTTGCTGTACTATGAGATTTTGGAATATAACACTCACAGTTATACCTGATGGTAAGAAACGATGCAGTCCGGACAATTACAGCACTCTTTTCTACAACAGAGTTTTACGTGAGACATTATTTAAAACCAACCAATGCAAAATGAGCTCTTGTTTCAGTTTATGGACCATTCTGAGCGTAGCTGCCCAGACTGGACCCACACTCTGTAACAGACTCTCCTGATCCTGAGGAACCCAGTGTCAGCTGGGGCTCAGTGACTCCATCAGGTCATTAATTTGCTTTGAAACGATCTGTAAAAACCTACGAGTTACTGACCACATTAAAGTGAACTTGAGATCCCTAGTCATGTCAGCCCTGAATCCAAAGTAATAACTATTCGATCAATTTATCCTTTCAACGAAGGGTTCGATAAAATGACAGAACTCACTGGAGGGGACAGTGGGGTCACCAGGACCAGAATTTGGAAACCCTTCCCTATGAGAAGACCCCCCACACACGTACTTGTAGTCTCAGGGAGGTGGTGTGTGCAAGCAATCAAACGCCCAAGGGCACACACAAGACAGGAGGTGAAGGAGCAACTCGGTTCACAGCGAGGTGAAAACAATTTAAACAGAAAGCATTACAAGCTTCCTCAAACAATCGCGCTGTGCAAACCCTTCTTGCATCAGGGAGCTTGTGTCAGCAAGAACTGCAGGTGCCTGCAAGAGGGACATGAATACTGATCGATGGAGATCTGTAGTCAGTAGCATAACTGTTGTATTCCTTAATACACAGCTCTGCGCCAATGTTATATTCCTTAACACAACTCTGCACCAGTGTTCAACGCCTTAACACTGATGAATACACACCTCTTCACCAGTGTTAAACTCCTTAACAATGATGAATACACACCTCTGCACCGACGTTATATTCCTTAACTCTGATGAATACACAACTCTACACTGGTGTTAAACTCCTTAACACTGATGCATACACAACTCTGTACTGGTGTTATATACTGTACATTAACAAAGTAACGTGCCTACACAATTGTGCAGGCCTTCCAGAAAGGGTGATCTGTCTTTAGTACTCATCTTTGAGAGACAAAGGTTAGTTGCTGAATACAATATCAACAGCCTGTCTTGGGTCATGAATGCCCCAGACAGTGTCATTAATTATTTCTCATAGGCAAGATGTTCATGTGCGAGAACCATATAGCCAAGGTTAACGAGATTTAATCTCCTATATTTGCGCAGGTCACCAGCAGCACACTGCTGTTGGGGTCTCCAGGGAATGTTGTGGAACATGGAGGGAATACAGTGAAGACTGAGAAAGTCAGAGGAGAACAAGGAAGCATATTTAGCAGGCAGAAAAAAAAAAAAGATTACCTCTCTCTGGGTCCAGGAAAGCATTAAAAAGGGAGAAAAAAGCAAGAGTACAGTCAGCAGAAACCCAAGCAGCACATGAGAAGTTTAGTTACAGAATAGTTCAGGACTTTCAAAGTAATGAAATTTTAGCATAAGAGCAGTGTCTGAAAAAGATGTTCTTTCATTATTATTTGACAACCGTTTTTAGGAGTTTCGAGTAGCAGACGATATGCAATGCATTACATCTTTCCTGCCTGTAACACAACCATTAGAGCAGCAATCCAATGTGAAATAGCAGATTCTTCTGTCCACCCCTGAAAAAATCTGAATATTGCAAGGAAATTAAATGTGAATCATTAATACGTTGCTCATTTTGTCTGTAAAAAGGTTTAAATACGACACATTCCTGTGTGTAAACGCTGAAAAGAGCAAGGTAAAGTCTGTCACTTATCTATAGCAGAAGAAAAAAGACAATGTCGATGGCCTCTCCTATTCTGGAGGTGAGGAATCAGTTTTCTGTTTTCCCCAAGACCACCAACAGGATGGTGTTTGGGATGCTGACCTACTATATGTCCGTATGTAGACTGAGGGCTAAACTGAAAACATCCATCTCACCAGTTGATAACACCAGCAGTGTTACGAACGTTGGCCACAACACTTACACTTCAAAGACAAGAGGCTGATCCTTCAGGCTCAGCAGGTGTATGAAGAGAGTAATTAACAGCATTTACACATTTCCTGAATCCAGTTTCTGACTTCTGATCCCGAAAAAAAAAGCACCCCAGCATTAGTCCACACTCACATACTGCATGATGCAGATAACAAGCTAAGTATCGCCTTTCCACATACTGTATGAACATGGAGCACTGTTGTGTAACAGCAGGTGAAGGTGAAAGAGAGAAGTCACATGATCTGAGACTTAATTGAGCACTTATAAAGGAACAGCCTGGTCAATTCCATTCCTGTTCCTGCGACAAGAGGAGGTCAAAAGTACTCTGGAACACAGTTTGGTACCGAAAGGTGACAAAGAATACAGAGTTCGATGCGTTTTTTTACATAGGCACAGCTGTAGTTTCATGTCCTGTGGTAACACAAACACCGTGAGGGGCCAGTTGTAGACTGTGACATCCCCAGCGCAAGCCAACAGACAAATGGCTACCACACAGCCACCAAGCCAGTGTCACCTCACAGCAAAAACACCACAAAACCATCAATCCATTTTAACACTTTCATACCAAGCCTATGGCATATGAAGACATTAATTACAATGAATTACACAAATACTAATAACTAAGAAAAGCAAGCTGAAAATAATTGAAGGTACAGAATATTCCAAAAAACTGAGGCTGGTTGTTCCATCCTTCCATCAAAATCGACTTGGTAGTCTGGTATAAGGACTAAAATCATGTAACTCATTAATGGATCATGCTACAATACAACTAATGTCTTTAACCATTTTCTGGAGCTCTGGAAAATATATTAAAGAGCACAGTGCGGAGGAGTGTCTGGGAGCTCGAGAGTCCTCAATCAGAGCGTTGTGGGTTCGAAGCCCAGGTAGGGACATTACTCCAGTACCCTAGAGAAGGGAAATTACAACCTCTGTGAGTCGAATTGCTGTCAAGAATCAGCCAAATAAATTAAAAACAGCGTTAACTCTGGAAGGACTGTCTTATTATGGGGTGAGGTTCTGAATCATGCAAAAATAATACAGTAAAGCCATGACTTTTGCTGCAATAATTTAATCCAGCAGGATGTTATCCACACTGGATAGACACAGACATCGAGACGCGAGAAGATGCCAGAACCAAAGTTCAAGCCCCTGTGATCTCTCTGACGTGACACGTACTCGTCTGCCTCTGCAGAACAGCTGGGGTCACAACCCTATTAAAGATCCATTAGGCAGAACGAAATGCCTGCTTCTGAGATTTAAGAGTTACTGGGGAATAATGAGATACCACAACATGAGCCATGTTAACTCATCCATTCAGGATCAAATTCCGTGAGTCCGTCTAGCAGTCCAGGCAATTCATTTAAGTTATCACTAGCAAAAGACATCATTTCTGAGTGATGTCTTTCCTGTGCGACAATTCCTACTACTTCATTCCTCATACCAAATCAACTGCAAGAACAGATATGCAAAGCATCATCATTTGAAGTTGGTGAAGTTGAAAAATAAACATTCAATATAAACTTAAACAAATACACCCAGTGATGCTTGTTTTTCTTAAATATGACCTTGATCACAATTTAGGTGCCCACAGCTCACACTGTTCACACAATGCGCAGAA
Organism: Lepisosteus platostomus; assembly: GCF_059453375.1. Taxonomy (NCBI): domain Eukaryota; kingdom Metazoa; phylum Chordata; class Actinopteri; order Semionotiformes; family Lepisosteidae; genus Lepisosteus; species Lepisosteus platostomus. The sequence continues at coordinate 10,977,389 of NC_142611.1, forward strand.
CTGGGAAACGCCAGCACACCTAATCAAGTCTATAAGCATGGTGATGAGACAAAAACCACTGGAAAATAAAATCCTGAGAACCATTTTATTGTAATACTCTTCTATAAAACTAAAATAGCTAATATCTCTGATACTAATCAAGACACACGTTTCAGTGAAGGCATGTTGCTGAAAGACCTTTTTTACCCAACCAACTTTCACCTGATCCAAAGCAATAATTTGTATTTTTATGGAAAGCCCCTCCATATTTGCAGCTAATGATCAAACCATGACAGAGTTCACCTATGGTGTGTTTCTTACGACCTGGCAAAAAAAAAAGATTACTTTGCATCTCTGACATAAAAACTTGGATGACTCAAAATTTCCTTCATCTTAACTGTGACAAGACTGAAGTCATGCTTACTGGCACCTCCCATCGACTCAGTAAAGCCAATCCTGTAACCCTGTCTGTGGATGATACTGTACTTGAACAAACTCCAGTCTGTCCAAAATTTGGCAGACAGAATCCTGACCAGGTCTTCTCCTGTTATGCCCCTAAGCTCTGGAACTCTCTCCCCAAGAATATCAGAGAGTCACCTTCTCTAAACCCCTTCAAATCCAGACTCAAAACCTTCTTCTTTAGAAGAGCCTTTACTTAACTGGTTACATTTACTTTACCCCTCTGCCCCTACTGTATTTAGTACCACAATCTACTGTTTCCTCTGTGTATTCTCATCATGTTTATCTTGTGTATTTTTTATTGTGTATTTTCAGTTGTTGTTGTTGCTGTTGTCATTCAGTAAAGCGCTTTGAGGAGCCACCTTTAAAGGTGCTATATAAAATAAAGTTCATTATTATTTTTGATATAATATTACGTGTAACCACAGGTTCAACAATAACTGCTTTACATTTTTCCGAACTCTTTGACAACAACTGGACAAGTACAAAGACAGACGCCAAAATATTTTTGAGATCAGTCTAGAACCTGAAAATCCAACAAAGAAAAAAAAAAGCAGTACAATACTACGCTCCTTCATGGCGTTTTTAACAGGCCCTCTATTTTAATGTTGCTGTATTGGGAAAATTCACTTTGTGTGTAAGGTATCAATCTGTAAAAAACTGTAAATGCTTCCTTATCAGTGAAATGAATAATCACACAAAATACCTCCAATCAATAATACAGACAACCAACCCAGAGGGACTGAAGTCACTTAGCGAAGGCAAGTTCTTCAACAACTAGAGCATCGGCAGTCTCAAGAGATGACTAATGCTAATATTTGATTTAGGGGCTGGAGGGGACATCTGTAAATTAGAAAAGCAATTCGCTGACAGAAGTAGCTTATTGGCAGCTAATGTATGATAATTCATACATCACACATTAACCTCTTTACCATGAGGACTGGGCTCTACAGCACTACGCCATTAACACTGCGACATGAAGTGCCAAGTACAATTTGGAATCACAGTGCGATTACACCGTGGGACCAGCACGATCATTAGCATACAGAGTGTACCAGGCCACTTCATTCCAACTGGGACAATGATTTTTTTTTTGGGGTCTGTCAGCACTTGTCCACTTCCTTTCTTCCATCAATCTGTTGTCCCAGTTGCTTTATCTGGTACAGGAGCAAACAATGGGTGCAAGGCGGGTCACCAGGGGCCAGTTTTCCCAGAGACCAGCTAACCTGCCAGTATGTCTCGAGGCTGTGGGTAGAAACTGGAGCACCTGGCAGAAGCCCATGTGAACAAGGGGGAGAACATCAGACAGCACCCCAGGAACTGAACCCAGAGCCCCAATGTTAACCACTTCTTCCTACTCTTAAAACTTAAAACAAACATTACTGCATTAACTTAGGGCTTTTATCAGAACAGTTGGGTCTTTACCCCTCTGCTCCTACTGTATTTAGTACCACCATCCACTGTCTCTTCGTTTGGACAGCCATTTATCCATACTGATCTTTTTAGTGCGTGTGAGACAAGTCATCACACAATAGTTTTGTAATTAGTAACAATACAAACCATTAACATTGGGAGCTGTGTGCCATTTCTGGAGTGCTGGAGATAAAAATAAGTTATCTCACTGTCGTTCCTCTCCTCCACTGTCCGCTGGGTTCTGCAATGCTGCGGCAGACCTGCAGTAGGTCAATTTCTGAGCGACAGATGTTAGCAGTCAATTTCCCTGCCTCAGACCCTCGGTGTGCTGCTGTCCTTCTACGTGAGCAATTTCTTTGCTATAGAAAAAATCAAATCCACTGGTGTGCAGAAAAAGCTCATAGCCACCCTCCTAATAGCAGTATGGTTGAAGAATACCCTTCGGGATGAGCTAGAAAGTCCAGTGTGAGACACTATGGGCTGGTTTCACACACCAAGAAAAGCTGTTCAACTGTAAAACACCGGATAAACACTATAGAGTTAACTGGACTCTGTGAAGCCAATGGTGAATCTGCCGTTTTTGAAAAAAAAAAACATTTAAATGATCTTTTTTGGGTCATATCCACCTGATTTCTGGAATAAACAATTGTGTTTTTCATATCTTGGCTCACAGCTATAAACCCTGCAACCCTGCTATAAACCCTCACAGCTATAAACCCTATAAACCCTGCAACCCCACACTGGAGAATAAGGAAGTGCAGGCAGACTCCGCCCACCTTCGAGTCAATTGGCTTGTCACAAGTCACAAGACTTCGTAGCCTGGCAACAGAAGTTCAGTGTAGACTGGAGGAGAGGCGTGCCCTTAACTGTCAGGCCACGGAGGGCACGGGGGTCGCTTCGCGTTCCCATGAGAGCCCTGGCTGACTAGTCCCACTCAGCTCTTAAGAGTCACCCATTAAATTGTGTGTTGCTGCTCTGGGAATCCCAGTCATGGTAGAACAGGCTTGAACCTGCAACGTTTGAATCACGTTTGAACCACTCGGAGGAGTGCACTTTCCAGCTGAGCCACTTGGGAGGCGCAGTCTACTGATTTTAAGTCAAAGCACCATGGTGTTTTACCGACTACATATGATGACTATTCTAACTGTGCAGCAGGACAAAATTAAACTGCGCCACCTTTAAATTCAGCATTAAAAATCTATTCTGTATCTACTGTACTACACGAGAATCTGCAATTGGAACAGCATATTCCACCCCCTCACCCCCACTCACACTGACCTTATTAGCGTCTGTCTGGGGAGGGCAAGTCAACACAGTGTCACAGAGAAATACAGTACTTCTATGATGTTGCTCTGTGGTTTGAGCTGACATTGCAAATACAAAGAAAAGATTCAATTTTGTGTAACTAAATGAAGTGCAGTATGGTTAAAGGTTACACACATGAGGAATGGCCAAAGACGGGACAAACTGTGTCCGTAAGGATGACACAAGTCATACGGTCCTGAGAAGCACCCACAGCACCCAGACACTCTGCTCGAGTGGACTCTCACTGAACGTGTAGTGTTAAGGGAAAATCCTCAATTCTGCTCTGTTGGGCTCAGATCAGACCAGATTCATGATTCTAGCCAGCCAGATTCCTGCTTTTTATTTATTTGTTTTACCTCTGTATTTTCTTTTTCACATATTTTGAACTTCTGTTCTGAAAGGTGGCAGTGTCCGGTTACGTGTTTTTGGTAAAACTATTTGCTTGCACCTTTCTGACTTCCACTTTGGAATCATTTTTACTTCTAAGAATAATAGAAAAGGCGAATCCAAACTGGCATAAAAACCCAAAGTAGAAGTGCAATTGTTCGCAGTTTACTCGTGATCAACAAACAAAAAATCAGCAATTTTAAATACTTTTGAGTGCTGCCATGGCAAAATTCACTATGTTTACATATATGGTCTTTTTTAATCATACTAACATAAAACCTCATTAAACAGACACAATTGGCCTTGTTAAGACATCATTTCTACAGTTCTTGACTACCTTTACAGACAGGGTCCTTTCACACAAAATAACCTTTTATCTTATTTTTATTAAAAAAAACTTGTTTTACCCGAATTCTTAATCGACACAAGGGCTCATCCGAAAAAAAAAAAAACAAGCTTAAAATATAATCTAAAGCTTTCAAGAAAAGAACCAGAAATGTCTTTTTAACATGAGAGAAATGTTCTTTCCTAAAAGTAAAGTATGAGAGAAAATGTCTACCAAGATGAAAGGTAATTTTTAGACCATCAGACAAACAACATCAAGAAGGGCAGGGTTATGGCCATCCAAGGGCTATCACATAATAGTGATCAGTGTTTCCATATACAAACCACTATTTTTTTTCAGGCTGTTTGAAGGAGTAAATATGATATTGGTTTATTCTGAATTCCTATAATTATAACACACCCTGCTGAATCAATGATCTTACATCAATTTACTGGTTAAATACACATTGTTCATGACAAATGTGTCTTCTGCGGCACACACATAAAACGCGTTAGATGTGTTGAAGAAAAATACCAGATTCATTTCCCAGACTGAAATATCCTTGTGTGGCTAACGTGAAGCTGTTGAATATTCAGTTAGGCTTAATTAAACAGAAAACAATCTGATAAATGCTCTTAATTTGTATATTAATCATAGTTACTTTAATCTTTAGCAGGGCTTCCTGACGCTGTTTGTGAAGCAAAGACAAAAGCAATTCAGGCTTCATGTTTTACTGCTGGTGTCACGTTACATTAGGCAAATTTATGCAAATTGTAGCTCATTTACACCATTGAAAGCTGTGTAAAACGATCTATGTACCTCAATAAAAATGCCTATTGATTATCAGACACCTCAGTGCATCTATATAGTTTGTTTCCAGTATGGCTGTAACAGCACAAACTGGCCAATGCTAATTCAGGGTATGAAGAACCCACCATCACAACACCAGAGGTAGAATACTGAAGGCATATTTCATTTATGCAGAAAAAAGAGTATTAATAAATATTACGTTATGATTCATTTTAGTGTTTGCTGTTGAAGGAGCTCAATTTTACTTGATCGAATCGGGCAAGTATTTTAAATGATCCTCCACAAAGCAGAACCAAATCCCAGGACAGATTTTTCAGAACCTTAGGTGATTTGGGATAAAACAGAAATGGCCATTTTTACTGAAACTACACAACAGTCCTGTGTGGGGTTTTTTTTTACTACCTTGGTACAAGAACTATTCAAAAATTCAAATCCCAGTGAAGTCACCCACATGCCCATACATGCGGGTTATCTAATCTAAAGGATCCTCATCCCTTTGGAGACAAGAGGAGGTGAAATCAAACAGCTCTTCCAACAAGGCCATCAATTTCGGAGAGCTGAAAACCACAGTCCATTTTTCCCCACCAGCACCCAGATGCGAAGCTAGTTTTCAACTCAATCATCAGAAACTTAATTAAAGGCAGATAAGTATCCAGCAATTCAGAGGTGTCAGGATGTAGAGGCGTAATTTATGACGGTGTCCCAGATTAAGTGAGTGTCCATCCAAATGGAATGGATTCACATTTTCTGTCCAGCTGATGTGACGGCTTTTGGCAACATAAAATCAAGACAGATTAGCTTTAGTGCAAATAGAAAACAAGAAAGAAATCTTCATTACACAGCAGGGACTCTATCGGAGCCTGTGCGTGTATAATGTATGGAGGAACACTGACAGGTTTTAACACCCTCTCTCTGCTGGGACTAGTCACCAGCACTGGAGGAGCAAGAGACAAGGAAATCTCATTAAATAATGAAAGGTTAATGATGCAGGCTGGTGGCAATGCATGTTAACGCTTGGATTCACCACCACACATCCTCTCCTGAAATGCCAAGGTACAACTTCAAGACAGGGCTGCTGTACAGTAGCACCTCTGAGAAACCCAGCCTTCGGACAGAGCAGAGGATGGGCTGTTGTAAACAATCGAGCCGGGCAGTTACCTTGCTTTCTGGTTTCAATATTCGGTCTTTCCAGGAAAGCGCAATCTTTCTCTCTCTCTTTTTTTGCAAAAGGTACTTGGTTACAAAAAAAAATGGACCACAAAAGACTTTGAAATCACAACACTGGTTAGATCTCGTGCTCATGTTCTGCCCCTATTCCCCTCACAGACTAACCTCTTGCTCACACCAGCACCCACGTACCCTATGGTAATATGCCTTGTTATTTAATTCGAATGGCTGTTTTGTGCCAGTTATATATATATTCCCAAGTGCATCTCTCTGCTGTAACTGTTCACTTTAACTCCTAGAACATTAATCTTTCATTTCACGGCACCACCATTAATCCTGTCAAGCTCGAAACCCTGCAGTGAGTTTTTACTGACTGAGGTGAAAGGAACTGCTTTTAAGCCTGCTCTCTACTACAGGCTGAGAGAGAGGGGGTCTGTGCTGCCTCCGAGTAACAGAGCTCTTTCTGTGAAGCCGGGCTGCACGGCACATAGTACTGATGCACTCAGCAGTGCCTGTTGTCAAGTCCAAAACTAGGCTGGGTGACATTTTCCTAATGGTGATTATAAGTGGTATTCTCTTCCAGAAGAGTCACAGTCATTCTTGCCGTTAACCGAAGAACTAGAACGTGCAATTAAACAGCCAGACCCTTTGCATTAATCAAACAGAGCTAGAAACTGACATGTACTCCTCTCCTTCCATTATTTCACAGTGGTTTTGACCATGTCAGACACAGCAGTAAACTAGTTGAAACGGATCAACTCACTAGTCTTCCACAGACACGAAGTCGAGAGTTTAAACATTAGTTGACTGTCAGCTAGTAGTTAAAAACTACCAAAGGAAATATTAAATATGAAGTACGCGAAACAGAAGCCATTCTGTTACGAAACAAATCAGAAGCTGAGGTCTCTGAGAAATAACATGAGGCTTAGTGAACTTTTAAAATCCAATCTCTGATTTCCAGTCCTATCGCAATTCCCAGTGACTTTTCAGGAAATTCAGATAGCCTTTGCCAACTTTTCTCACGTAGAGGAGAGCTTTACAACCCACACTACAGTAGCAGCGCTAGATACACTGGAATTGCCCAGGGAGAGACAACTCTTCTCCTGTGACTGTGTATCTCCTTACACGCCCCCTCAAAACCGGCCAAGTACTTGACTTGGTTTTAATGTCTTGAGTTACAAACAGAAACAAGCGCCAGAAACATCGCCAGCCCCCGCAGCATCACGACAGCAGAGCACCAGAATAGAGCAGCTGGAGTACTTACACTCAGTGAAACACACGGTCAGTCCTACGTTCGCATCCTGCCATTCCCTGGGTCATTAACCACATCACCGGAGCAGAGCGTGCGTCTTCTACGACGGGTTACGGAATGATGGTCCTCTCTCTTTTTTTAGTCTCTCCAACCCACCCGCCCCCCCCACCCTTGTCCCCCCTCCCCTCACGTCTAGTGAAACCGTAGCCCCCTCCCGCAGAAGGACAGCTCTCTTTAAAACCGGGATCCCGCTTCACTCTCCTCTCACACTTCCCGATATCCTCCTGTCTTCCACCGCAGAGAGTGGAAGTGGGAAAGGGGAGTGCGACTGATGGAGAAAGAGAAACAGAGAGAGAGAGAGAGAGAGAGAGAGAGAGAGAGAGAGAGGGGGCTGAATGCGGAGCACGTCAGATGTCTCCACTAACGCGCTCGGAGATCAGGCTGGTTCCTGCACCCCCCCACCCCCTCCCCACAACCACCACCCCCACCCACCCAGGCGGTCGGTATGCATCAGATGATGCGAAAGTGCTCCTGATAGAGCCGTGTACTTCAACAGCCTGTGGCAAACTCCCCCCCCCGACCAGAGAGACCGGAGGCTCATTCATTTTGTATCAAGTGGATTCCGAACGCCGCCGCCGCCGCTGCTACCAGCCAAACTCCCTCCAGCAACCAAACCCCCCTCCCCCCTCACACCCTGTCTCGCTCGCTAACCTCCCTCCCTCCTCCCTCTCGCGGAGCATCACTAACCAGAGCAGACAAAGAGCAGGAGAGGGGGCTATTTTCAGGCCCGCCGCCGCCGTGCAGATCTCAGTGGGTTTCCATGCGCGTTTCTGCGCATAACACCACGCACTGCCTCGAACGCCTCTCAAACCGAAATGTGCTTCGGCTACTCCATATAGGTTAGGAAAAAACGGGGAAACCAAGCATAGGTTACCAGCCGAAAGCGAATCAAATATTAAAAGACACATTTTCTATTCAGAGTGAGCCCCGCTTTTTAAACAAACAAATTCTACACATTTGCTAGAAATACAATATTGCTGAAAACCCTGTGAGGAAGGGGATTTGGTTCTATGAATATCCAGTTAACTGTAATCCTTTTTTCAATTGTCTTTCCACTCTTGTTCAAATGGGCAGCAGGTTCATTAACACTTCTCCTCAGTGGCCCACCTGGCCAATTAGACATCTTGCATTCGAGTATCCGACTCTTGTCACGACACTTAATCGTTTAGGAGAAGCACAGGAAAGTCCAGCTGTAATCTGCAGACAAATTCAGTGTGGAGGCGCAACTTCTTTCCAGCCAGACATGACCAAAAAAAAAAACAAAACACCTGGAGTTAACTCCTAAACCAGCAATACGGGCAGACTGGCCTCCTGTGGGAAGTTCCTATATTAAAGCCCAACTCATAGTCCATCCATCCAGAATGCGTTTGATCCCAGTGAGGGTAGCGTCACGTCAGAGCCTATCCAGGAAGGACAGGGCACAACTACCCCCCCTCCTAGACAGGACAGCAGTCCATCACAGAGCCACGGTCCAGCACACAAAGTACCACAAGAAAAGCGAGCGTTCCTCTGTGATGTGACAGAGCACAGTGGGGGGCAGGGCAGCTGCTCATTTTATTGTGGCAGGACACAAAATACGATGTAGGCTGATGTGGCAAAGCGTGACGAGCTGTTGGACAGCACAGTACATCATGGTATAACTGCAGGGAAGCTGCGGACACTTAGGAAATGTACTGCATGGTAACATCATATAGAGGTATGGCGTGGGGCTGAGATGGTACAATCACACCCCCTGGACAGTCTTCTGCAAATTATACGGCCTGGGCATGGGCCCTTCTGGCCAGAGGCAGCTGGGAAAAGGCATCACCATCGTTGGAGGAACTCATGAATCACACCTTATGCACAGAACATTCAGACAATTCAGGCAGGGACCAGCTCACAAAGAGCTGAACGTTATTCTCCAGGATTGTCAGCCACAACGCTTGCTCCAGCTTCTGATGGCCCCACCCCAAAATACCGCCGGTCATTTTCGGCCTCTGAAACGCTCACAAGGAGAGAGCGACACTAAGCACGTTTGTCGGTAAGTTTGGAGTATAAAGAGTAGTGTCTGCTGAATGAAGTTTTTTCTTATCACGACATTCTGTGTTGCCATCCATTTGTCACATATCTCGCCAAGCAAACTTGCTCGGGCAACTCTGAAAAGTCCGTTTTGCAGCAACAAACCACTCGCCTCGAAAAGCAAAGTGGAGAAAACGCACAGCGCACTACAAATAAAAAAAAACCTAGAAAAAAATAGCTGAATTGCAATCTCTAAAAGAAAAGGTTGGCCTAAATTGTACTGAATGTCATATCCATAGAATCTGTTGTATCCACGTTAAAATATCTCAGCACATTTGTACATGAGTAATTAGTCTGGAAAATCCAGTTTTCAATTATTCTTATTAGTACAGCGGTAAGATTATTTCCTCTAGCATTCTTCCTGAATATCCCAGATTTCTTCCTTTAAAGTAGGATGCATTTGTTTCTTTCATTTTTTAATGTTAAATGCTATTATAGGCCTTTTCTTTAATTATTCCCTTTCATAATCATTTTTGTCTACTGCATTACTGCAACAATTAGGGGAATTTGGCATGATAACGAGAGACACATTTCCATTCGCGATGCAGCCAAGCAAAGGCTGTGCTGTGGGTCTCATTTTGATGCAGGATGCAAATGGTTGAAATAATCTGTATTCTTGCAGTGAAGGCCTCACGAGAATTTTCAGAGTTTCGCAGTTTGACTAAATGCCCCGTTCACGCAGAAACGGCCGAGGAATTCCAGAGATGGTATCAGTTCTCTCTTCTTTGTATTGGGAGTATTATTCTGACTTTGCACAAGGTTTGCAAACAAGCACTCTTCAGAGAAGCATGGCATTGTGCGCAGTACTAGATGTACCGGTTGTGTTTTGGGTGTACAAGTAGCGAGGAGGATCAAGCTGCATTTGGAAAGAAATGCTGCATCAATGAGCCCCTTTGCAGACGCAAAGACATTAGTAATGCAATACAGGAGTCCCACTGTGTCTCTGGCTGAGCTGCCCTCGTTTCACTGGGTTGGAATGCACAAATCTGGTAACAAGTGAAAGGGTGATGGAGAGAATAAAACAAAGAAGAAAGGAGAAGGGGAATGTGAAGGGAAAAAAAAGGAAAATGAAGAAGAACGGAGGGAAATCAACGTCTGTATATTTGCTTGCTTGGCCGCATGCAATTTGCACAAGCAGTGATGCAACTCTGAAGCCGCCTGTCGCTCCAAGGGACCAGAACATCTCCTTGCCTGAAAATTCCTCCACTTCCTAAACTACTTAAAACACCTCAGGTCCCTCTGTATCCACTTCCTACACACCAGTAACAGGCTGGATGAGAGGGCTGATGTAGACACGGACAAAGTCAATGCTCCCCTGAAATCAATCTGCACTGACTGAACAGAAAAGCCTTTTTACAAGCACTCCTTACAAACAACTTATTACCTTATAATTACCTTGAAGCAAAATGAGGTGATGTTTTGTTAGATGACAGATGACTGATGACAGTTACCGCTATTTTGCAAATCAGCGTAGCAGGAGAAGCTCAAATGGTGTTAACTACAGGCAGGAAGGCTTTTAATATTAAAGCATATTAACAGAGGATAATATTTTAATATTGAAGCACCAGCAAAGACGATACTTAGAGGAAGAACTGAGAGGGTGAAGAAGGAAGCCGGGTGAAGTCCATTTTCTATTCCCAATCCTCAGAGGCACAGAGGCACACACCTTCAGACGCAACAGTGAAACACAAACCAGAACGCACAAGTGTAAAAACTGCTTTGACGTGCACTTAAAACAGAAGGCCCTTCTTTATCCGAAGGTTTGTGGGAGCATAGAACACACTTCCCAGCCATGGAGTTTCTTTCAAGAAACAGCTGGATAACTGATCCCTGAAACAATTAACTCCTAACTACGAAAACAGGCTAGATGACTGAACGGCCTCCTCTCATTTTTAATCTTTGTTGTGCTCTGAAGTGCCCAATTGCCCTGACAAAATTCAAAACTGTTCATGACTAAATTCTGGCACCAAAAGTGCTTTCAAGTTCCACATAATAGTATTGACTATTATCAAGTCAGTGCTTCTCCCACATACAGTAGCATTGGCTGTTATCAGGTCTGTGTGAATCCTGCACAGTACTGGCTATTAGCAAGTCTGGAATGTATTTTTACACATTACAAGATTGTAACGCATTTTTCTCTCGCGGAGACCAAAACAATGCATCACAGGCTACCACTAGCTATTCGAGAAAGGCTGGCTCGGATTCAAGTTTTTTAAAACAAGTCGCCTGACTTGCTGTTGAATCACCGTCTCACACAAAGGGTCTGATACTGCCTACACGGCAGAACTGCCCTGCTTTTTGACAAGGTGTTAAACACCCTCTCGTTTTCTGCTAGGTGCCCTTCACCAAGGCCCTCGGTAAACCAGAAAAGGACATCCAACGAACAGCTGATGACCTTCATCACCGCAGGAGTCTGGCTCAATTACACTTTCACAATTGGTTGGTCCAAGTGTCGACGGTAGGTGCTGATGCACTTTTGACCCATCGCTTTACAGCTTTTTTCGTCGTGAGTGCACAAATCTCATCAGCAGATCCCTTTTGTGAAAGTAACTGCATGCCGTGTAAGCTCCACTCTTCAAAGACCACATGGATACAAAATCCCAGAATCTGCTACAATATGATTTGTTTCACAATTAGTGGTGAATAGTTTCTGGTATTACACGGGGCTGGCAATGTGGGTGAAAGTACAAGTTTAACCCAGAATCAGGTTCAACAAAACTGCAAAGAGTAGACCTGAAATGTCCTCTAAAACCTGCTGCCTTTCCTACCGCAGTGTTTTAGCTTATACCCATTTTTTTTTCCACCATAGGCACCCAATCATTTTGTTTGGATATTGTGCTACTTTCTCTCAGTCCTGTTACAGCTACACCTTTGTAAAGAAAAACAAAACCATAGCCTGATATCTTGTCTAATTACAAGTCATTTCTAATTACAAGTCATGAGTTTCAAGTCATCTCTTCCTAGCCAGGGTTAATGTATATGGAGTAACATCCCAGCTTCAAGGCCGTTTAATGACAAACAAGCTCTTTGAGCTTTTAAACTCAGGCTACCTGAGAACCTGCCTTCTACCTTTGACATGATCAATCCTGCACTCCTCTAGCAAGAAGAAACCTGTTGGCATCTCAGGAGGTCCTCTTAGTTGGTTTAGATCCTATCTTCCTGATTACGTGCAATTTGTGACAACAGGACAAACAGCATCTGACCTGTCAGGTGTTCCGCAAGGCTCAATTTTGGGACCTATTGTATTGAGCATCTGTATGTGACAATTCGGTCCAAATATCCAACTTCTTTGTGTTAACTAGTGCTATTACAACCACTTAGATTTACATGCAAACTTGAGGCAGACATTGATCTACTGTCTGAATGCAGCAAAACATAATGATAAGCAAAAGTATTGTTACAGGAGAAGATGGTTACTTTTACTCTAAAGTGCTTTGAGATGTTGACATGAAAGCTGTTATATAAATTAAAACTACGAGAGGACAATTTTTCCCATTATGATACACAAGTGTACTGCAATCAGACTCACATAAATAAGTACTACTGACATAACAGTCAAATACTAACAAGCTAAAGCTGTTCATCCCTTCAGGGCTTCATATATAATGAGCGTCTCTGCCATACAACCTGTGAATCACACTAACTTTAGGAAAACTCCTGAGCTTTCAGCCTCCAAAAAACATTTGCACACGACTCCATCTAGCAACCCTATAGCATTTACCCATGTACAAATATTACATGGGTAAACCTGTCGAACCTTTTATACAGTATCTTGCTTTAGATTACTGAAACTCATCAGATGAGCTCTGAGTCTTCAAAACCCAGAACTCCTCACTAGAAAAAAAGTGAACCACAATTCTGCACTCGCTCATATGCAGAAGTGTCAAATTAATTTTGCTGGAGACATAAAAACAGCCTGAAAGACTGCTCCATCCACAGCCTCAAAGCAAACACATTAGAGGATTCAACGTTCATCAGCAGATCTCTTTACTTAAATCAGTCTTACAGTATATTTTGCCAGTCAGAATCAGAATCAAACAATAAGAAATCATTACATGACCCTTCATTAGCTGACAAAGTGTTTATACTGTACTACAAACATATAACCATGCACTGTACAAACGCCTGTTAACACAGCTCTCGGACAATTCTAGCCTTTCGTTCTATAATATATCTTATCATCAATACAAACATCTCTTCTTTTACAAAGCTTTTCCATTACTATTGGAAAGGAGCTTGTAACTTTTCTGAGCCCTGAAGATGTGAATGCCTTACGGCCTGGAGAGAACAGTCTTGGCCCGAGTCACCCAGTGGGAGGCAGGTACCAGTAGGTCATGGTTTTGTCACGTTCAGTTTTGCTGGAGCCAGTCATCACTGGAGAACACAACTGGCAAGAATGAGTATCGAAACACAACAGGACAGGATTGTCCAGGGGAAGAACAAATCTGTGATGTCGGTTTTGTGCCTCATTTGATTTTCTTTTGGGAAAGTTTGTTCTTTTAGTCCTTCTTGATAGCGCAGTGGTAATTCAGCCTGCATGCAAAAAGGCAACATTTTCAAAGTAGCCATAGAAAAAACAAATTTATTTGGATTTTGGCAAAAGGATAGCTCTCTTTTCAGTCTCCAGCATACTTAATATGCTGTGTAATGTTGTCTTGCATAAATGATCGATTTTGGATCACGTCCGTTCAACCTGTCAGATGAATTCAGACTCTGACAAACTGTAGGAACTATGACAAAACACTGAAAGGCAAAATCAGAGACAGTGAGGACAGTACTAAAAGAAACCACTCTGAAGCAAACTGTTGTGCACTTACGGAATAAAATCAAGCTCCGTCTAAAATTCAGTGCTACAAAACCTCTAAATGAAGCCTAACTAGAAACGCACTCATGGTATAATTATGCTGGCCAGTTCCTAGTCCACAGAAATTTAGTCATTTCTTCACTACACCCAAGAAGGCTGAACCTTTTTAGTTTTGAACAGAGAAGAGTGGACCCGATACAAGTATTCAAAATCCTCAAAGGCACTGACAAATTGTCAAGCCAGGAGACGTCTTCAGAATTGAAACACGAACCCACATGAACCTGTGGAAATTGTTTATAATCTTAAAAAGGAAATTGCCTTGGCAGAGGTTAGGTAGACATCACTCAGAAGGAGATTTCACGTCAGAGACCTCTGCTACTATGCAATAAACTCTGAATCATTCTGTCATAAGATGTCCTTACTGAATTGCCAGTAAATCACCAAGATCCTGTTCAACTTTATGGGGGTGGGTGTATTCCCAGTGTCGAGAACAGCACGTTGTAAATCCCACGGGAAAATCATAATCATCATTCTGTGAAACATTTTCACGGGCAAATCTGATAATGTCATACTTCATATTAGTCTGCGAAAACAAATAATTTAGCCTTGTGTCCGTATATATCCACAGCACACAGATTAGAATTCAATTTTGAGAAATTTTAAACAGTGTTGTTGAATGGGGCATGTAAGCCTGCCCCCTATATCTAAAATATATAAACGTGTAGCTGAATCGTTCTTGATAAACTCACAGTTCAGACGCTTAGGATAACCCAGTTTGTTTTAAAAACAGGCCCTACAGATAGTGGAGAAATTTGTAAGTCTGAGTTGCTGAGCTGGTTTGTTTTACGTAGCTTTGTTCCTCTGGGCCGTGAGAGGTACTGTCCTACGTCTCTCGGCCTACAGTGCTCGTCTCCTGGGCCCCACCTTGCAGTTGTCTACCTCACTAAGTACTTATCAAGCGTCCCGGAACACAGTGTCTGAAGAAGTTATCACAGCAGACACAGTGCTCAGCGCTTTGAATCCCCTCACCTCCCTCCCACTATCCAGCTACTGCTCGTACTTCTAAAGAGGCCTGCCGTTTCATCTTTTCTTCAAAGTACTGCAAAACTCCCCTGTTGTCTTCGGCTCTTCAAGTTTCAAAGACGTGCCCGTTTCCTACCCGCATGAGTGGCGCGAGCAGGCGGACAGGGACTGCCCCTGTGAAATCAAAATTGTGACCCCCCCCCCCCGCCGATCAGAACCAACCGACAACCTGCCAATCAACATCGATCGGCGCTCGATGGTGACTGGGTACAAGAGGCTCCTTATATCTGCAGTACCTAATGGAAACTCGCCATCAAGTACTGGATATGTAATTGGAGTCTGGAAAGTGGGTGAGGGTTGGATTTAAACCAGTACTAGTGGTTTTATATTCTTTCCTAAAGCTACATTATCTGTCACCACGGGACTTTAATAGCTGTTTTTTCTAGTCATTTTAAATGGCTGCCCCTATACTAGACTTCCAAGCTGACTCTGGAAAGAAGGAGAAAACAAAGCCGCTGGTCTTTGTGAGGTTTAGTTTTATAGCTCTGTTAGTCGCCAGCAAAGCACACGCGTCAAGATCTGAAAAGGCAGCAGAAGAAAAAAACAAAACAAACGCCAGCAGTTTTATTCTTTTTCTTAAAGCAATAAACATACAAGTATCTATGGAGCAAGGTCTGACCTCCAGGAGAAGTTAAGGTCAGATGTATTCATTAAAGAGATCTGAAAAAGAACTCCCTCAACCTAACCGTGCCAATTCTAAAAGAAAAAAGGTAAGTGTTTTAGAAGCTGCGTGTATTGGTAGACAGGACAGGACCTTCTCCATTTTAATTAGGTGAGAGACTAACTGCTGCAGCAGCTCCACTCGGCAGCATGTTAAAATGCCAAAACCTGCTCTGGTTAGAGTAAGTGGCTTGAAAGACGCACAGCAAGGCTTCTTCACAAGATAACCACAGTCCTTAAGGGCACAATTAGGGCCGCCACCTGGGCCTCAGGAAATCTTGGACACAGGATACAGGAGGCAGGACAGGCTTTTAAAAGTTACCCCTATGCTGAAGGTAATTAAGGGGTAAGTGGCCAATTACACCTTCATTAAACTGCGTGAGAGCACAGGCCTGGTAAGGACCTCATTCCTAGACCCCTCCGGGGGAACGAGTGGCTGCTTAAAAAACTGGAAGGGGAAGCTGCCAGTGTCAGTCTAGTCTGGGGGAGTTCTGGAGGGGGCAGAAGGCAGAACCCCTGTGTATACCACTCGCCCGGAGAAGGCGAAGGACTGACCAAGGACCAAGGATCTGTGAGTTCTGTCTGTTTTAGAAAGGCCTCAATTGGCGAGATTCTGAGAGCACGAAACTTTGCGTGTTTGGGAAGCGTTGAGAAGAGTCTCCGAGAGCGAAATAAACTATTTTGTTTTGAAGAGTCTGGGAGAGGCCTGACGGATTGCTGGGAGGCTGGTAAGTGGCGAGTGTGCGGCCATGACAGAGAGGGACTCCAGGGAGAAGTGCGGTCAGGAGCTCAGAAAAGCTTCGGCATTTGTTGTGGTTTTGTTTGGCTGTGGTGTTTTGAGTTCCACTGCACTGTAAATGAAGGTGCTACGATGATTTCTGAACCTCACAACTGTGTGTGTGTGTGTTGACTTCGACCGGCGTATTTCTACAGATACTGTTACAAGACCATATCAAAACTGGCACTTCAACCATTGTGACGGAACATTACAATACAACAGAATCAGGGATGCCACCTGTCTCTGTCTCTCCAGAACTACATGCAAAAGAAGATTTTAATGTCTTTAAAACATAAGTGACTTAACATAAGTTCTCTTCAGACATGTCAGACTAAACCACATGACCCTGGCCACTCTCTACTAACAACAAAGAGTGTCAGGTCTCCTTTTACCAACCAAACTGATCAATGCTCCACATTCAATACGAAAGATGTTGAACACGCATTACAAAACGGGGTACGCCACCTCACAACTGCGATCCAAAAGTATTTCTACAAAAATATGCTAAACATTTTACCCTCTTAACCAGAGCAGCACTGCAAAGTCACTTTGCTGTAATCAAGTATTATCAATTTACTAAAGGCTTCACACATTTTTCAATCTTTTCATTCATTTAAGGGGCAGCACTACACAACCGTTCTGTCTCTGTATGGGATTTACAGATATATGCAGGCATAACTATACAGAAGCTCACCCTTCTAAGAAATATGAACGACTATCTGAAATCCAATGTAAAACCTTTCCTCATTTTCGAATGTACATGCACTTTTCCAAAAAGCCAGTTCCAAAAAGCATTGCATCTATGGTCTAAGGAACCCACAGATTCCTTAGAGAATAAATTAAAGATTTTTGCTGCAAATCAACCCTTGGCACGTGCAGTGACGAGTGTGTGAAAACTTGGGAGTCCAAAGGAAAATACAGTCAATGTGTATGTTAGTTAACAGTTAATGGGTGTTTTGAAAGTATATCGCAGAAGCTTTTTTGCATTTCAAGCTGTGTTGCCAAAAATATTTCCTTACAGGGCTGCCATCTCATGATGCCCCAGAATGACATGAACCCACGTCTCCAGAGCATGGTTAGAAAAGAGGTAGCGTGTTTTTCCATCGAACCACTGCGCTTTGATATCATTCTCAATGAATGACCAGAGACTTGGAAATCGATGAGTGAAAGAGACCCAGAAAGAGCCTACGACTCATTAAGTGTCACCTAAATCAAGAGAGGGTGTCTTTCAGCATGACAAATCCATATTTTAAACGTCTTTGGTCTTTAATGTCCCACTGATCTTCAGAAATTTACTGAGCTCTCTTCAGAGTGTTTGTGTGTTTGATACTTTACCTTCTAACCAGGCGCCAACATCTGGCAGTGGAAAAGAATCCAAGCCGTGTCATATTTATCTTATCACAGCTCATTAGAATGACCATGCGTATAAAGACTGATTTGGCCAACTGTATTCAAAACATTGCAGCCGTCTGCAATGGCCTGTCAGATGATTCCTCATAACTCGCATATATTCGCCAAGAACAGGGAGTCACAGGCGATGACTAGGATATCACTGAAGGTTCCCATACAGGGATCATGGATGTAGGACTGTGCCATGGTGCTCGTTTTCAGATCCAACATTTAATTCAACCACTGCGTCTCCAAAATTGTATTGTTTCTAACCAACTCGCATAAAAAGAACAGGAATGGGTGAGACACATGGCCTTCTTCGGAAATGCAACTTGGACGTGAAGGCCCACAATAGCTAAATTAAATTAGCATTGAGCCCTAATGTGACCAGTGCCCTTGAACCTGTGATTTTTTTCTTTAAAGACGGAAAGTCTCCTGCCATTGTTTGTTTGTAATTTCACACGGCACCCTCACACCACATCTTGCAGGGAAAAAGCAAAGATGCAGGCTCTAACAGTTGGTGGTGGAAAAAAAAAAGAATCAATGCAATCATGCTGATAAGAGCAAAAAAAGAAAAGGAGAGAAAAATGATATTTTTCTGGCGTGCGGTTATGCTCCCCTGCTGCGTTTGCATATTAAAAATCACTATCAAAGTCCCTTAACCCTTCAAACAACGGCAGATGTTCTGACTGCTACATTTTATTCACAGCTTCTGAAGAAGTGACAATGTGACAAGATTAATTTACGCAATCCATCCCTGGCTTATGTATCAACATTTCTCAGTTCTGCTACACACAGTACTTCAATAAATACTGAGTAAAAGCACTACAGAAGACATAGAGCAAAATGTGTTTTTTAACAAGTGTGGAGGGTTTGTGGTCTTCACACAAAACCCCCGGTACAGCCAGTCCTGTTTGCACTCCATAATCATCGGACATGTACTGTACATACATGATTTCCCTTAGATTTAAACTACACAGCATGAAGAAAAAATTATTTGTCTTTGCACACGTCACAAAAAGCAAAAGACAGGCCCACAGATTCACATCAGGTAATGCACCAACACATTTTAACCAGGCTCTGCATACCTACAGAAAAAATAAACAGCACTTCAGCAGAGAAACGGTCCCCGTCTCGAGTCGTTCGTTTTGTAAGCATTCAGGACAGAAGAGCGAGGAATTGAAAAGAAAAATCTTAACAGTCGTGAAGACTGAGGCGAGGCAATCAGCAGGACCTGTCCATCAGCATCATATTCGAGTCGCCCCCCGCCCCTCACCTGCCATTGTCCCGGCCCACGCCCCACACGCGGATGCTGACGATGGGCTGAGAGTGCAGAATGGAGCGATCCATGGGGTCCACCAGGTTCAGCATGTTGTTCTCCAGAATCAGGTACATGTCCTTGCCCTGGAACAGAAGCAAGAGAGATAAAGGCTGCGACTGTATTTAACGAACACCAAGCCTCTACAGTGTCGAGAGAAAGATAAAGGACAGGTATGAAAAGAGTATGGGTGTTACCCTGGCGTCCTGGCCAAATTTCCCCCTGGCCTTTACCAATCATGGCCTCCTGATAATCCCCATCTATGAATTGGCTTCATCACTCCGTTCTCCTCCCCACTGAGAGCTGGAGTGTGGTGAGCATACTGACGCACTATGGCTGCCGTTGCATTATCCAGGTGGGGCTGCACATTGGTGATGTTGGTGGAGGGGAGTCCCCATTACCTGTAAAGGGCTTTGAGTGGAGTGTCCAGAAAAGGTGTAAGGAATCATTATTAATATTTTATTATCGGCATCAGGGTCATCCAGCCACTGGAAATTAAAAATTGCTTTCTTGGTTTCACCCTCCGTCCGGGGTAAATCAAACGCTTCTGAAACAGCTGTTTTCTGTTTTGACACCCACAATGTGCCATCGCTGATCATTTCTGGACACCTTGGCTATCGGCGAGGACGGCCGGACTCCACAGGCAGAAGAGCACCTCCAAAACTGCCATGAGACATTTCCCCATCACCTGCTGCAAAATCCACAGCGACAAACAGGTTTCTCGCAAACATCGCGTGCAAGAGCAGCCGCCCAAGGGTCAAAGCCTTTACTGGCCCAACCCGAGCCCGATCCCTGGTGGATCTGCCAGTGGGGTGCGGCGCCGCGAGGAATTCAGCCTCTCCCAAGGATCACCACCTGCACACGGAATAACTGTCTTCACAAAACCATGCTTTCTGTTCGAGTGATAAGAAGTACCGTATAGGGACACATTCAGTCTTATGTAAATGTTTAATCATGCACTTGGTTGGATAGCCCTTGGATGCACTAACTTCATGAAACCCGTGACCAGCTGAGCTCACCAGACTTTCTGTGATCATTTGAGATGCACGGCCATCTCTGGAACCCCACTCGTCTTAATTGATGATTTCATCCGCGTGGAAGTCCCCCAGAATTAAGCGATATTACATGTTCTTTATCATTTATATGAACATAATGTATATGATAAAGACGGCAGCCTCTCTCACTCTGCAGCTCTGGTAGCCCACTGAAGCTCATTATTATTATTAATACACATTGCTTGAATGGAAAACAAAAATGGGGGGTTGGACTTTGTCAGACCAGGGCTTTCGGAGGGCGCTGTATATAATAGTGAATGAAATTCAGGACCCATAGGTAGGGCCTGTGGCAAATCTATGACTGTCTGCCTAACATCAGAAAAACGTAAATCGCCACATGAAAAGACAGTGGCTCAAGGCTGTAATTTCCGTGTAGATGACAGCCCACCCTGAGGGTAAACATATAGAAAGGAAACTGCGCTTCCAGAGACGTGTATTTAAGGTCTTGAGATGCCACATCTAAGGCTGTTCAACAGCAAAATGACTAAGCTACAAAGATACCAGTCACTGCACATCTCTTTAAAATTGTTTCCACTCCACATCCTCGAGAAGCTTATTTTCATAGTCTTAGCATCAGTATTAAAGGGATCTCAAACGATACTGTGGCTTCCTTCCTGCCACCTCAGTGCTTCAAAGACTTCAAGGTTTTGGGCCAGATCGCTCCACATTTGCATAATGCTCCTGGACATGCTGCCCGCTTCAGAAACAGGAACTCCCTTCCAAGGAAATTTACTTCAGAAAAGCCAAAACTAACAGGGTCTTAAAAGGAGAGATGACATTACATGCTATTGCTGAAAAGCAAGGAAGAGGAAATTAACACGAGAGGGCCAACGACAGCCTGCCACAGGTCAGTTCATAGAAGAGTTGTTTAAAACTGAGCCTGGGATAAGGTTAGTCGACCAGTTTGACTGACCGCCTGGTCTGCTCCAATGGAACCAATCAACCAAAACATTGTCTCCCAGTGACCAGGAACAATTCGGCTTCTTAGCTAGTCACCTGTGCTCCCCTGTACCCTTCCTGGGACTGAAAACATCGAGAACTCTTCTTCCCAAGTCGCTCCATCTCGCCTTGTGTTCTCAGTTCAGACAACAGGTAAACATCCAGGTCAAAGCTTAGTCACATTTCAAGGAGTGAATTGTTCATGGAGCAGTATTAGCCTGAATGAAAAACCAGAGAATCCCAGAGCCCCTGAGGTCTGAATTTAGACTCTAGCAAAGAAAGAGATGCAGCTCCAACTGCAGTTGTCCTTCATGGCTCCTCTGGTCGAACTCCCAAAGACGGAGACCGCTGGCCGACGGCTGGTTAGGAATAATCGGCCGCCACTCCTCACCTCTCCCCAGATGCCCACGGTGTCCCGGATGTCATTCTTGCAGTACGACAGCTGTCGGATGCAGTTATTCACGGCCACGCTGCTCTTCCCTGGGGCCAGGTCGTCCTCAGCCATCTCCACCCAGCCCAGAGAGCGCACCGCAAAGCACTGAAGGACAACAGAGAGGCAAGGTGCTTGTTACTACGGTAACAGCAGCCCAGAATCCCCCAAAACATCGTTAACACAAGAGTCCTGGTGAGCAGCCACTCAGCAAATATTAAGGCTCCACTTCTGAAGATCAGAGTTGCCAACGCCTCAAGCCACGTCTGTAAAAACATCATCACCAAAGGGCAAGGAACTGACTTCTGCTAGTTCTTTGCCCATTTTTGTCACTATTTTTATTTTGTCACAGACCTGCAGGCATGAAATAATGAACTTCACTTTCGGAGCTTGTTGACATCAGTGAGGGGCGCTTTATACAGGAACCGACATCCACATATCTGGAATTAATTAAAGATCTGCTTTTAATCCGATAAACAGGAATAACCTGCACACATGACCACCGGCAACAGCGCTGTTCAGTCTTCCAAGGTGTATAGCTAAGGAGGAAACAGAATCTTTCTTTTCACCAGCACCTGCCAGTTTATCTCAGGAGCCTAGCAATTACACAATAGCTTCCTTTTTATTTAGATGAAACCAACGTCTCTATTTTAGTGCAACCCATTTATAAATCATAGGACTTCGAGAACGTGACTCCAGCAGCAAGAAAAGTCAATGAGAGCACTAGACAATGACATTTAACATCCTCTTGCTAATGCAGCATCACTGTAAGGCTGCCAATACTATATTAAGACTACAGAACAATCAGTAACACCACTTGCAGCTGGGCAAGGCCTAACTGATGAA
Organism: Lepisosteus platostomus; assembly: GCF_059453375.1. NCBI lineage: Eukaryota > Metazoa > Chordata > Actinopteri > Semionotiformes > Lepisosteidae > Lepisosteus > Lepisosteus platostomus. The sequence continues at coordinate 10,999,906 of NC_142611.1, forward strand.
ACAGTGTCGATATCATGATGAATGGGTCATTTTCAGGACCCAGGGCTTTTATCAGCCCGTGCTTGTCCTTTTGAACACCGTTCCGGTAGACGCAGAGAGGTGAATTCAATATTGGCTTTCCTGTCCTTGCACTGCAACAAAATGCCACAAAACACAGAATTCATACTTCTGCACATACAGTATATAAGGCTTGACAGGCAAAATCTAAAATCGCAAATTACGTTTACAGCAAGATAAGGATCCGTCAGACAAAAAAAGCTCTTCCAAAATGGCAACCATGTTCCCCCCCTGTGCTACATCTCTGTCTGTTCCCTGGGGGAGTCTCTGCGGGGTGGAGTTCTTTCTGCTTCACTAGAGACAAGCAGCTCCTGCCCACTCTCTCTCCCCCAAACGGGAGAGGCTGTGGGGCTTCGAGGACACGAGGCTGATTAAACAATGTCCCATCTCCAGTTTAATGACAGCCCAGAGGACAGTCGTCCTCACTCACCCCCATCTATCGGACGCGCTCTCTGTACAACGGACCACCGCTGCCCGCAGCTGGTCAGAGAAGTTGGGAGGCCTGCAGCAGACGAAGAAATCGCTGCTGTGCTCCAGTCTATTCAGCCCCACCAGGGGGTTTCCGAAAGGCAAATGCATATTAAGAAACAGAAGAAGCCGGCCTGTTCTACATCAGCAAAGTCTCCGCCCTGCAAAACTCCAACACTGTCTCGGGCTCTGCTTTCAGAAAGTGCAAGAACTTGGGGAGCGATCAAGCTGGTCTTGCCCCTTCCTCACTAGAACAGGACCTTAAACTAAAGAGTCAAGTAAAGGAGCACAAACTAAAATTTAATGAATGCCATCATATCAAGCAGCTCTTCAGTGTTTTCGCCTCCAACTTCAACGGCCGCCTACTTTGCTTTCAGGCTGAATAGCTGATTTTGTGCACTCAGGGTAATGTTTGAGAAGTCCTTGGCGTACAAGCTCTGACCCACATCTTTAGCATAACCGTGTACCGGTTAAATATTCAAACAAAAACCTTCAAATTGCAACAAACAAAATCCAGGATGAGTGCTGCAGCTCAATTTTAGAACTACCCAATAAAATGAGTTTCTGTGAGGGAGAAGCAGGAGAAATGAAAAACTGCCATCTTTTGACAAAGCTCGTAACTTCTCAGATACGGGTGAGGCGAATTTTTAGGAGTGCCTATAAGAGCCTGGTCAGATCTTTTTCCTCTTTCATCAAGTCTGCAGGAGGCTCTGATCAATATTCTGCTAAGGATAAGAAGTTGAAACTTTTATTTTGTTCACAATAAGAACGACACGGAAATCAGGGGCTGGAGATTCACGAATGTACTTCCTAATACTGCACAGTAGACAAAGGTTTTCCGTTATATTTCTAAATGGAATTTTGGACCTTTAGAAAATGAACCATTTTCACAGCAAATAGTAAAAGAAGAGTAATTCAACTACAGGACCAGGACGGGATAAAATGTGAGTAACATTCCAAATGTTGGAGTTATCTTTTTGATGAGGGATGCCAAAATAAAATGGATTTCAAACCAATTTAACTTCCCTCCCTCACCTTTGCAGTATGAAAGGCCACTCTGAAATATCATGAAAGCAGATTTGTGGCTACACATTATGACAGCTGGAAAATACAGATAGACTGGCGAACACTGCCACCCACTGGTCAATACAGAGAGCAAACTCACACGTACCACAACGAGCTACAATACCTACAGAACAGGTAAGTCCCTCTCTTGCTCTGACTAGTAGCCTCTCTGTTCAAAGACGTCAAAACAGTGTAGAAATATTTCTAAGGAAAATATTATCCCTAAAGAATGAGTTGTGAGGTTCCAAAAATATATCATTACACAGTACATTTCTGTAACTCCACATAAAGCATCCTTTACTTCACTGTACAGGTTACCTCTGTTTATTTCAGCGGATATCTTTCTCTCCATTATTCACTTCCCTACAAAGTCTTTTAACCTGCAAGATGTAAATGGAGGTGGAGTAGCCTGATGCTTCTGAAAAAGTAAGTTGGGAACAGGCTGGGGCTGATTGACAGATCTCAGCAGAGGAGTGATGCCTTGTGTTTAGACCACTGTACCGTACGAGAAGAAGTTGCAGGGAGTTCCATCTCTGGCGAAAGTGCAGTAACATCTGCTGCAGCATTAATATAACTTCAGAAGAACGGAAACATTAGTCAACTGTGGAAAGAGTGAATTCTGCAGAGAAGCTACTGTATGTTCTCACTAACTGTGGCTGAGAAGCTGATCAACACATTTGTGTCCTCCCGAATTGACTGCTGTAATGCTCCACTCGCTGGGGTATCTAAATCCACATTGAACAAACTCCAGTATGTCCAAAATTCGGCAGCCAGAATCCTGACCAGGTCTAGTGCAAGTGATCACGCTACTCCTATCCTGGAGTCCTTGCACTGGCTTCCTGTCAAGTTTCGCGTCGACTTCAAAATCCTCATGCTCACCTATAAGGCTCTGCATACTGTAGCTTGGCACCTCAGTACCTTTCTGATCTATTATCGCCCTACTCCCCACCTCGCAACCTTCGCTCTTCTAATTCTGGTTTCTTAACTGTCCCCCAAGCCCGTCTACACTCTATGGGTGACAGGGCCTTGTCCTGTTATGCCCCTAAGCTCTGGAACTCTCTCCCCAAGGCTATCAGAGAATCACCTTCTCTAAACTCCTTCAAATCCGAACTCAAAACCTTCTTCTTTAGAAGAGCCTTTTCTTAACCGGCTCCAATCTTTACCCCTCTGCTCCTACTGTATTTAGTACCACCATCTACTGTTTCCTCTGTGTATTCTCATCGTGTTTATCTTGTTTATTTTTTATTGTTTATTGTGCATTTTTAATTGTTGTTCTTGCTGTTGTCATTCTGTAAAGCGCTTTGAGAAGCCACCTTTAAAGGGCTATACTGTATAAAATAAAGCTTATTTTTATTTATATGTTGACCTTGTCCACCCAGTAGTGTACTGACTTCACACAGTAGCTTATACTCAGTCAGCTCCACAGGCTGTCCCAGAAAAACACTCTTCTTTCTAAGGCCATTTCATGCAGTATGTCAAGCCTAGTCTCATGTCTATTTCCAGTCAAGACCAGAAAGACAATACCAAAGGTTGATATAAAATCTGAGAATTTCAAGAAACACTTTTAACTAATATTTAAAACAAGGAACAAAACTGGGGGGGTGGACAATGGAGCTAGCCGAAGGCATCCAAAAAGCCAAGCAATTCTGACTGCGCATCAAATATGTATGGAGTCAACCACAGCTCCCACCTTTAAAACAAGTTCATTACAGCCGAGTCCCTGAAGCAGACCAGCTTTCAGCAGAATTCCAAATTCGTTCTCTTGTGAAGCAAAGTTTGTGTGTGCATATGGGGGGGAATGGGGGAAGGGCAGTGTTCCAAAAATAACAACTCCCAGCTCCTGCATTTAAAACATTTAAAACATGGGCTTCCAAAGCCACAGAAATCCACCATAATGCTAACGTGGCGCATCGAATAACAGAAAACTGGTACTGTGATTGGCACCCAAAAATACATGCAGGAGAAGCATTACTGCCAGACATTACTTCTCATGTGAAAAAGAAATGGAATATAAATGGAATAATAAAATAAGGCCTTTCGACCCACGTAGCCTGTTTTAGAGTTATTCTGAATGTTATAGGTGTCTGGTACAGCACTGGTCTTGGAGTATGCTTGTCCCTTACGTTTTCATTCCAAATGGTAATATCAGTTTAGCCTTTTACCGAAAAAAACTTTTTCAGAAAAATGCATTGCCTAAAAACGAATAAAACGGCCAAGTTAAGCGCTCACCCATTATTCAGCTACCGTGTCAACAAAAGAACAGAGAGCTGAGAGACGAAAACATCAGGCAACGTTGGTGCCTCCAGGCCCTCAAGCCCATGGTCCATAAAGTGCAACAAAAGTTTTCATTTTATTTTTAGTTTGTTGCTCATTAAAGCACAAGGAAACTACTATGTGTAGGGGATACTATACCTACTTTTAAGACATAAAACGGAGCAAATACCTATCTTTATTTAAATGGAAGGTTTACTTTACCGGAAGTTTCTAATGTTTTGGTGCCTTTTCCCATTAAAGAGACTCTGGAGGCCCGAAACTCTCCTGAAACAATGATCTGGGCTCTTGAAACAGAGAAAATTACTAGACAAGAAGAAAGGCACCTGCAGTGTCGAGCACATTTACTGGATCACAGAGCCTTCCTGGTTTGCGAAGAAATGAGAAACAAAATATTGAGCATTTTCGCCATTTGTTTTGGGAAAGAGGTGGAGATTCTAAAAAGACGACGAAAATCACTTTTAACTGTTGAAACCGGTTCCAACTGGAAACGACCAATTTTCGTTGTCTGAGATGGATCTTGAAGCAGCGCCTGAAAAACCACACATAGCCCAAGGATACACCTTTTTAGTTTTTGTGATCCTTAGTAGATATCCCATTCTGTGGTGCCACATGACTGTTGAATGCACAAAAGTAGTCTCCATAAATCAAATTCAGATTTGTGAGGAGGTGGTATAGGTATATCTGATCCATTTCTAAATTCCTGGGCTCTTACAAGCAACGCAAATGCACAGTTAGCAGTCTGTCAAGCTACTTTCTGAGCAGTGTCACTACTGATACTGCCTACAGCATAGTGTGCGCCAGAGATGATGTGACATTTTGAGAAAATTTACAGCCAGGCTGGTCTGGATCAGTTGGGACCCTGCTCAAACTCTTGTTCTGAAGTCAGCTCAGCTCTAAAGGGAAAAAATGGCTTTTATCAGCGGCATATAGTATACTTGCGCATTAAAAAAGAATCCAAATTCTAAAGGTTCAGCCTCTCTCTGCTTGCCATGTTTGTACCTTATGAAAAGGTACTACACAGCTTTTAAGGGCAGTGGAAAATAAAAGTATTTTATAAGGAAAACTGTTTAGTTGTTTCGGTTCAACCTAATTTTCTTGTTCAGTCAAACAGGTGCTACAAAAAGTACAAATGTTTGAAACTACGGCATAGAAATAATTCCTAAAAAAACAGACGCTTTCAGAGAAACAAAACAAAATGTTTGCATGAGAACAGCCCTTTTCCCCAAGAAGTATGTCTATATTTTCCTCCCTCATTCACACAAAATGAAGTATTGTGAAATGGATTCTCTACACTTCTTATTAAAGGTCTTAAGCAGTTTGGCAAAGCCCATCTTATACTTTCCTGCCAGTTCACAAAAAGACACCAGGAACTCCCAGTCTGCTCTTTTCCTTGCCTTTGTCGATCATTTTTCTATTGGGAATTAAAACCTAATACTGAACTAAAATTAAAAAGATACAGAAATCTATTTATGCGTTTGGTCTCTTGGAAAAGTAAACCTCCGGTTGCACAAATGTTAGACTGACTTCTTGCTCCCTTCAAAACAGGGTTCTCATTTGGCAGACTTACATTCATTTTTTATTGGTTCATAGAGCATCGTAGATGGAAAATGGAACTCGGGGCTCTGCTAAAACCCTTCATAAGCACTTCCTCCTCCCTCCCAGCGAGAGTCAGATACGACAAGGGTCTGATAAATAATTAGAACACAAACTATGCTTCGGTAGGCTTGAATCTAATGGGGTCTGGCCTCATTTTCAACTCCAGCAATCCAAATATGCTTTAAAGACTGCTTGGAGAGTGAAAAAAAAAAAAAGATGGGCAACATTCAGTTAGACGCTTAACTGTTTGTGGTGATTTGTGCAGCATATCTATTTATTTGTTCGGTAATAGTAAGGTAGCAAAATTTAAGACAAAGGCATTAAGTAGTGAAATCTGCTCTGCTCGTTTTACACAATGGTTTTAAACCACGTACGTTTTTTGCCCCCACTACAGATGTCAGAAGTTGGACTGCAAAATACAGCAGCGTCTTTAACACTCTGTAACTGCTGTACACTGCATTCCACGCTGTTCAAAGCAACAAGTCCCTGGACAGCTAGCTTGTCCACATCTGGCTAGGAATTCACTCACTGGCACAAGCCACTAGTGTGAGATTTGTCGCGTGTCATTTCAATTAAAATGAGTGTGTTCTTCACGTTTTCACCTAAGCTACACCTTAAATTACAAGGACAATGCCTGCAACTGCTGTCAGCTGAGAAGCCCGTTCGCCTACTGACACAACACAAACCTTCGTTTTTCCACTAAAGGCTGATGAACAGCTATAAATAAGACGCATGTTTAAAATTACCCCAGCATCACACCACATCAGACATATTTAGGGCACCCTCATGAATAAGATTAATTGCTGCCGATTTTACTTTTACCCTGCAGAGTACTTTTTAGTTTGTCTGAAAACATAATCCAGTCCTCCTGACTTCTGGAAAACGAGAGAACTGAAGGTACCGCATATTTCACTTAATGAAAGCTGGATAAAGGAAAGCCTCCAATCTCCAGGAATTAAAAATTCTTTTAGCGCTTCAGAAGCCTTTTCGGAAAGGATATTTCTGTTTCTCTGTAATGGGTACTGCATTATTTATCCACATGCAGTTAGCAGGCCACTGTAATGCTGTGCTTGGCATTGGGCCAGATACCCAACTCCCAACGCCGCCACACTGGGATCTGAGGAAGCTAGGATGGACCTGATTTTAGCAAGACAAGTGACATCATGCTCTCTCTGGGGCAAGTGTGCCTTCATTCAACTAGAAGACGCCACACCTCTAATACAGGGTACAGTACATGCACCAAGTGTTTAATACTGTCCTATGGTCACGCGCTCCTTAATGTCTTTTTACAGAAATAGACTGGCATTAGTTTAGCAACATTCGGTCAATGGTGAGCCTTTAAAATAAGACTTGGCAGAAAACATGCCAGAGCTCCAGCACTGAGCTGGACAGTGGATTTTGTGAACTCCCCATCTCTTTTAAGAAATGAATTCATAAGCCACCAGCACATGGTCCTGCATTACGTAAGAGAACCGCATCTGTCAGTGATGACGCAAGTGACCTCGTTGCAGAAGAGATGATAAAACAAGAAGCAAGAGCATCATGGGAGCACCCTGCTGTTGGAGACTCCAGATACCCCAGAGGGTGGAAACCATGAAGCTCAGAATGAAATCAAGGAAACTTTAATATCGACTGCTGAGCGAATGGATTCATCGTATTTACTTTTCTGTTCAAGCAACAACCTGATCAAACAAAACAGGACAAAAAAACAAGCCTCCTCTCATTTGCAATCTCTCTAAAGTTACTGTAGCTCTGGTTTCTGAAGGACAAAATTAAAGATGCTAGCATGAAGTTCAAGAGGGTTTTCCAGAATTTGTGCGGACACAGTAAGTTGCTCATGGAAATGAAAAACGCATTTCAAAAGAAATAGTGTGGAAACTTTATGAGGGTCTGAAAAAGAAATATTTTTTTCTGCGGCTCAGAGGTGTTTAAAATTGCTGAGTTAAACAATTAACTATTCATGTTCAGATAAAAAACTGCAATAACTGCGTTATGTTGCGTCTGGTGACACAATCTTCATAAAGAGAACATACAAATGCGGTCACAATTATGTATTTTAAAAGCATTTACAGTACCGTATATGCTTATTTTAAAGCCATTATATGATGGGTTATCAAATTAGGCAGCTTGAATTTTGGTAAGGGTAAAAACATGCAGTATCATAATTCACGGATCTTACTCTATGCATTTGTATTCTTTGCATCCATACCAAATTATTTCAAAATAAACTGGGTAACCTAGTTTCTTAGCACTGCCCCTTGGAAATGGAACTGTCCTGTCAAGATTAAGCTCCCAAGGTAATGACTCCTCCTAAATCATTCTGTGCTGGCAGAGAATGTCTGCTACCACACCCTCAACAAGTAATCGATTTTTACAAAATATAAAGCTCGTGGCTAGACAGAAAGATGAGGAGGAATCTGATTCTCCCTTCAGACGCTCGTATCAAGACTAAGCAGTAAGACTCGGTTTGCCAGGCAATATTCTTTGCTAGACAATCAAAAACGGATCCAGTCGCAAAGCTTGAGTGTCTGGTCTAAAACAAGCAGGTTTTGTTAAGCTTTTTTTTGTTGGTCTTCAGCTGTATGTCCTTCTTCTTCAAACACTTGGTCAGTATTAATCATTAAACAGTACTTAGAACTTTCAGTTTATAGGCTGGCTATTTTAAATATGAGGCTAAGCTACAGGCTATATTAAAATGGTTAGAAACGAGAAACCGGAATTACCCATTCTTGCCTAAAATATTTTTTTCAAATCTGGAGCAAAGAAATACATTGGGAAAAGCTTCAACCACTAAAAAATAAATCATAGGAAAGCAAAATGGCATATTAAATAAAACTTACATTTTAGGTTTCATATAAAAGTATATACAGGTACCCTCCAACTTGTGAAAATCGGACTTTATGTAAAAAGACGCGTGCGGCCTCCCTCTTGTTCAGTACTGCCCTGTGAGGATATTTTCTATTCTGGGAATTATCTGGAACATTTTCCACCTCGTGTTTGCTGGATTACCCTTTGAGTCTCAGCTAGAAAGCGTGAAAGGCAGTGTGAAAAGTGTGAAAAGGTGCCATATTAATTTCAATGCAGTAGCTATTCTGGTCGTAACAACAATGTTTACAATTGTTCAGCGGGTTGATTATTTTCTCGAGACGCTGCATAACATTTAAAGCTGTACAATGCTCAGAGTGCAGGAGGGGATCACCAGTTTTAGCTCAAACATTTGCAAATTATACTGATTATAATATCCTTTACTTCATGACTACTTAAAACAAAAAGGTTTTTCTTGCAGAAGCAATTACAGCAGACTTCCAGATGGTGGCAGCACTTGAATGTGCACTGTCGAGCTTAGTGGAGAACAAATACTAAAAACCATGGGGCTTGCATGTCCCACTCCAACGCAAAGCAAATCACTTATGGGCCATATTTGCAAACCTTCTTATGCTCTTATACCCTGCCTTGCGCTTTCAGGACTTAAGGCTTCTGATTATCTTTGGGGAGACTGAAAACCTGATTAGGAATCCTCAAACTTTTTGAGCTCGGAGGGGAACAAATACTAAAAACAGGAACTTCCTCCCAAGTTCAATTCTAGGGTATCTGTATGCATGTTCAAATAGCATTTAAAAGCTGAGATATTTTCCACTTAGAAACCATTTTAAATGCTCTTAGTATGTCACTACTACAGTATGGTCATTCAGAATGATTACTCTTGATGCTACAAAATAGACTGAGTTCAATGCAAACTGTTCAATATAAATGTTTGCTAACTCACAACTGACTGAGTAAAAAGAAACTTCATGTGGTGAAGAGCAAAGCTTCTACTGAAGTTTCAAAACAGGGGAAAATGTCCAGGTGGAGATGTCAATGCAATGCTCTATGTGCACACTAGATGGCAGGAGCAGCAAACAAAATGGAAAAATCCTTCGGCATTACACCAAACGCCATTTGACCCAGAGAGTAACTCAGGCCTCACAGCAACCAGCACTTAGCAGATTTTTCAGCCATCAGATTGGACAGGACCTTACTGTCAGATCTCATGCAGATCAACTCCATATTTTGCACATTTTGCTCAAAACGATATAGTTTACAGTCTCAATATGATCTGGGAAAGTGTGCAACAGTCTTTTCAGAGGGATGTTCAAAAAGCTGGTGATACCCATCACCCTTAACTGGATAATGAAGATTTCACAGTTTGTGCGCACTGTTATTCCAACTCACCAATGTGCTCAGAAGCCAAACTACATGTAGAGCAGCTTTTGTGTCTGATCGAGGTTTGTATGACTAAGATCAACACAAACAAATGAGTTTTATTAAGGGGCTTCTGGAGTTATTAATGAAACCTAATCCTATCAAAACTGTTTCCAATTTTCAAAAATAGTTTCCAATTTTATATTGCTAATCCTTCAACAACAGTGTTGTCCAGCAGCAAGCATTTTTGTTGTTGTTTTGCCTTGTCTTTGGAACCTTTAACAAGGCCTGTTCAATGTACTAATTTATATAATTATATCATCAGTAATGGTGTAAACTGTGTATCACCCTGAACAGATGGCATATTGACATGCATTTTAGACAACGTCTTAATTCCTGCTTCATCTGTTGTTGTTGATGATTTTTGGTGGCTGTTAACGAGCAGAAAATCAATTACACGTCAATGACCTGTCAGAATTACTGGCACAAACGTTTCAGTGAAGAGAGCCAGCCCTTTTCCTGCAGGATCTCTCTCTTCACACACCCCCACAAGAAGTTTTAGGGGGTTAATTTTATCAATTCGCAACTAAACTAAATGTGCTGCTTACCTGAAGTTTTAGTTCAACAATTACTCCTCCCCCACTCCTTATGCTATATAAATATCCTGTACTCCTAGATTCTTCCAAATTCACATGGAAAGGGAGGCGACAGTGTATAACATTTTCAGTTCTATGGCATGAAAGGTCTGTAGGAGGTCTGGCTCCGTCAAACTTTCCAAATAATGTCTATGCTTATGACTGTCCGCTTGTTTGTTTGTGTGGCTTAAAGCCGACACTCCTGAATGATGGTGCTCACGTGAAATCAGTCTCTCTGTACAGACCTCCCAATTTGATTTGTACTGGTGTACCTCTTAGAATTTGTAGGCTGCATTAGGAAATTAACTGTACATTCAGTAGGAAAATTCACGAAAAGATGGAAGATATGAAAAATATGTGAATGTGCATGCCGTAATCACAAGATCAGTACCAGGCCATTCTCCTTTCTCTTCTTCACACTGGAATGTCAAAAGGATGCAGGTTCTGACAGACATTTTGAATGAGGATGGGCTTCGCTCATTTTAGGATTTGCAATCACATTATGGGCTTCTGAGCTCCTTTCTACAATGTGTGCCTCTGGCACCCCCTAGTGGACAAGGTTTTCTAAGCGCCCAATGTATAATCTGTGGGACCTCAAGGGCTAGGAGGATTAAGGGATTAATTTCCTTTATTTAAGACATTTAAACTGCATATAAGCAGCTATTAATATCTGGAATAAGGGCTTGAATACCAGAGATAAGGCAATGGACGATATCTGAGAACTGACCTTAGCTTCAGGATCACTGTTAATGCTGCAGGTGTCCTCTTCATCTGAATGTGGCGGATGTCTAGAAAGAGCAGGAGAGGGCGGTTAGGTATCTGGAAGACAAAGGGATGCTCCGACTAGCAGTGGGACAGCTCCAAAAAAAAATCTGAAGAAACTCACCGCAGTTTCAGGGAAGCGTAGCGCAAGGTAGCCCCCTCAAACTCCTTTAGGCTGGGGTCTGGGTTTACTGTAGCTGCCTGCAGATCCTGCAGAAAAAGGGTAGGGTTTGGCAAGGAAGGCTACTTCAGCACTGAGAAATGAGGTCCTTAAATGAACAACAGTGGGAACTTTAGTTAAACTCTCCAGTGCACTGGCATGCATCATACAAAAACCAAAATCGTTTGTTTCCAGTGAAGCTGACTGCATGAGTAACACATGCCTAGAACATCATCTCCAGGTAGATTAGAACAAAGGAAAAATAAAACTTCTCATTAACAAAATCATTTGAGTGGTTTGAAAATAAAAAAAAAAGTTTTTCGAGTGCCTTTTTTCTCTCTCAGCCACTGCAACCAAAAACTGCGAAAAGTAAAACAAAAAAGCAACATAAAAAAAAAGGAAAACTGCCGAGCAGAACTGAGGGTTGGACAGATGAAGCAGCTGACATGCACAAGTCATTCCGTATCGTCGTAGACCGACGAGTTCGTTTTGTACATACTTGCCTTCCAAATCTCACTATCAATCTTTCCCCCATTCAGCACAGCAAAATCACTCCACGGCTGTTTCTAGACATACAGTTATTCACACAGATGAAGGGAAACACATTCATAAAAAAAGGAAAAAAAGACAAGACATGGCTATTAGCACATTATTTCAAGATTGGGGTTAGTGATACAACAGGCCAATCTCTGCAGTCGTATCTTCCCTAGTCACTACGTCATCTGGATGTCAACGACTTAACAAAGATAAAAAAAAGACAACACAACAAAACAACACCTAACTCCCAAAAGAGGAAATGGGGCAAGTCACTTCACGCCCAAGGAAGGGAAAAAAAAAATGTTTATTTCACATTTAGGCAAGCGCCCTCTCAGAGCCAGCCTCAGCACTGTGGGAAAACGGCTGTCAGGTTACAGAGGAAACGAGAGGAGATCTTCACATTCCTACCTTGCTCACTTCCTCCTGCGTGAACTCGGTATGATTTTCGTTTTCTGCCATGATCTGTAATGACGATGAGTGAGGCTACAAAAGTTGAGATGTTGAGTACACAGTGGAAAGCACTCCTCTCTTCCCCCAGCATTCCCCGATATATCATGCACACTAAACGGCGTTCAGCTCGCACGGGCAGCATGACATGACGAGAGGTCTGAGCTACCAAGAAATGGTCACTCCAGCTTATCCCCACAACTGGCTTTTTTTTTTATACAAACTAGCAAAATCATTTCAGGCTGGGGTTTGTCAGGAGTTGCCAACCTCACTGAGCAAAAAGTACCCAGAACTTTCCCCCCCAAAAAATAAATTCGTAATATATTTCAGTATAATTTACCACTCATTTCAATCAATATAACAGAGGAATGAGCTTTAGTTCCCAATACTATCCATGCCACGACAACTTCAGTTGTGTTACTCTATGCAATACAACCAGTCCATGATGACACAGAAAACTATTACACAACGTAATTCTTAAAGATATTAAGACTGGAGTGACTTGACAGTACAACTCATTCCACCTACAACAAAACATAAGTTGTATATCTGGCCACTCAATATTTCTCAATAAATATTTCAATATCTCAATATTTCATTTGGGCCAGTCCTTTGGTGGCCCAAAATATTTTCACTTCAGTATTGTTCCTATCACTATTTTATGCTTTAGATGCTAACTGTTCCCACGAAAATGTCTTGTGTGACAAGATGAATGGGAGGAAATCCCAGGAGGAAGTATTTCAGTGGTGCACCTCCTTCGCTACACAGGGTTTTGCCTGAGCTCTGTTTTCAACGTCGGGTTCCTGCTTTTGGCCTCTGATTTGTGGTTATACACGCAGCAATACCATTGGACCTCAGTTACGTAGGACATCTTATTTAATTACCAGGCTGGTTCAATGGGTCAATTTTGGTAGCTGCTAATTACAGTTTCAAAGGCAGAGTGGCTAAGAAATTTGCCACAGGACAGAGTTTCCACTTTATCTGTCCATTTTTCACATTTGCGAGATGTTCTTCTAGCTTTATACAGGAGGCAAACAACGGAAAAAACCGGAACATTCTAGCAAAATCTGCAGCGATGCAGAAAGCATACCGGTGTCAGCATATTAGAGACACCAGGCAACCATTTCTCGTCCAGCATGTTGAACAAAAGCAAGCAGAAAGTTTCGAGCAAGTTACTTCTGGAAGGGCACGACACGAACATCTGCAATATCACAGACTCTACCACCTTATCGTTTTGGCATGCCACCAAGAGAAGTGTGCCAAATACCCAGATGGTGACCTTTGTAAAAACTAAGCTGAATAAAACATCCACTGAATATTACCAGCCTGGGGTTGTATGAAGCCGTTTGCCTGGGTGCCGATTTGGGCAGATCAAAATTATGTTATTTGCTGATTTAGGAGAGAATCCTGCTCAGAAGAGCTCTTTATTGCTGTAGGACGCTGCCAAACCGATCTATGAAACAATTCCTCCAGCACTTACGGAGCCAGTGAGGTTGGATGACTGAAGGACAACAAAAATCCTAAACATCCCACAGATATCCATGCAGAGACATGCAGTAAACAGAAAGAGAGCTCGGCAGAGTGTGCCAGATGACAAGCAAGTGGGTTTGCTTCTGAAGGTAGAAGAACACTGCAATGGGCAACAGCAGTCATTTTACACATAGCTGTTGACATTTCGTTTAAAAGTTCTACATACTGTAGTTTTAGGGAAACAAGTACCTCATTATTTTGTTAATGTTATAATTTGCTAATTTGTTTCAGTAATGAAGTTTTAAGAAACCAACCATATAACTCTTCCATCACAGATTGCTTTTGTAACCCAAGTTCTTTTTTAAAACTCAGCAAAGCCCAGAACAGGGGTCACGTGTGGAAGCTAAGGGTACATATACATATCTTTACACAGACTGTTGCGGGCATCTGGAAAAAAACAACTGCCCACCCAGGATGCTTAAGTCAGCAATCTGTCTTTCTTCATAAACAGCTGCACAAGAATTTGGTGATGTACAAGCAATCAAACACGCAAGACAGGGTTAGGGTTAATGCCTCTTTCAGGCTGACATTTGACATGAACGTCTAACGTTCCTCTGAATGCGCATGTGAACAAATATCGGTGAAATGCACCACCGTACTCTGTTAGGGCCTTATTTGCCCCTCTCGGAGACGAGGCTTTTTTTAATATCGCGCCACACTGCTCGAGGCATCACATTAGCACCGCACACTCAATAGCAAGACAAGAAATGTACGCAAGACAAACATTTCTCGTCATCCCTAACGCAGCTTTATAACTGGTAAGGTTGTTCACCCAATTGCAGGTGGAGCTCTTATGATTCGGGTGTTGCCAGTTCAAGCCCAGATCATGCTACTTGCCAGCTGGGCCTCGGATTCCCCAAGCAACGGCACACTCCTGGTTGATAGGGTGGGATTAGTGGACCAGAGACCCCTCAGCGAGGGCCGCGCCTCTCCTCCAATCGGCGCTGAACCCCCAGATATGACTAACTCTCATTCGGCCCTGCGTGGGACCCCGAGCAGTTCCGCAACCCCCCAACCTGCCCCCACTCCTCAGACAGGAAGAGCCAGAGGCCTCCACTTACGAAGTAGCAGCTGTTGACGAATCCACAGGAAGGTACGGAGATCTCGGAGGAGGAGACAGCGGGCGGCTCCAGGGAGCTCTCGGACGTGGCGCTCCCGGAGAGATTCTCCTGGGAGAACAACTCCTCATGGTGCGTGGCGGCCTGCTGCAGAGACAGAGACAGGAAGGGTTAAGGACAGGGGTGCCTCCACACCTGCTTCTTTGGAACCCTGTGCATTGTGGGTTCTCACCATGGAGTTCTTGGGTACCTTACTGAATCCTGAATTGCAATAATCACAATTATGTTACATGACTTGCTCTCCAAATACCAGGCCCTCCCAAATTAGTTTGACTTCTTTTCAGACATTGTAAGAGGGCAGTTAGATGACACACCATGGAGATCGCCGTATGAACTACATTCCCCAGACTGCTGCGGGGGATGCTGCAGTCAATCACCTGAGCAGCTCTGAGAAGGTGATGGGTCAGGTGACAATTACCAATCAAGAAACACGCTCTTTCTGGATCAGTCTTATCTGCCATCTGGGGACAGGAAACTGGTACATGTTCCTAACCAGAATTATTAAACACATAAAAATTAACTAAATTGAGAGGATCCAATCTTCTCTGTCCAACACATCTGCCAGTTCACACTAAAACTATACCGAACAGCACCCCCCATTCACAAAAAAGAGCCTAGACTGACACAGTGCAGTATATTTGCCATCAAAGGGCTTATGAAGGGTTAAAAGACAGATCTCAGGTTTTAGTCTGTCAAGTGACAAGGGACTGTGATAACTTATTCACACCAAAGAGTCAGACATCTTACATGGACTCCTCCTTGTAGCACTAATTTTAAGCCATTAATCTATTACCCCTAAAGTGAATAATCAATGGTGTGTTAAATAATTAAGCACTTTCAGTAACATCACTGAAAAAGACTAATGGCAGTTCAGAAGCAACACGAGGCACAATGAAAGTATGGCTCATGAGTCAACGCAGCGATATGTACGAGCTGGAGTTGTATAGACGGAGCTCCCAACACAAATATTACACCACAAAGGGTGGACGTGTTTGAGTGCAGGCTGAGCTCTGTGATCATGGGTTTGTGCCCCAGTCATACCACTACGATTTTTCCCAGCGCTGGCACACCATCGACCGATTGCCGCTGAGGGTGGGATAAATTGGCCAGGGCCTCTTGTGGATCCCTTGTGGTTTCCCAGGTGCTTGCAGGCTGGCCATGCTCCCAGGCAAGGGACAGACCTCTCCTCAAATCTGTGCTGAATCTCTGCTAGGGGGCCGTGCTGCCTGTGACTTTTTAACGTAACAAGTGTCTTGAAAGCAGACGTCTGCCTGCACTTCCTCTTCCTCCCCCGTGTGCGCTCACAGGGTTGACATCTGCACACCGAGACGTGAAAAAATACAACTGGGCATCGGACCCAAAATCAGGTGAGTGTGTAAGAAAAACTTTCATTTCTACATTTAAAAAAAGGAAAACACACTATGAACCAAAGTCCTTAACAATGCTCAGTAGCCTTGTCACAGATTTACAAACCATGAGCAAAGATGGGCAAAATGACATTCCTCTCCCATGTGTAAACCTTCTTATGTTCTTAAGAGTGGGGGAACGGCTTTGACACACTTCCTAACCTGCAAGTCATTCAGGACAGTCTCTTATCTAGAACGTCCTAGCACTTCAAAACCTCTTAGTCTTAGTCATTTACACTATTCCACTGACTCTCAGCCTAGGTTCGCAGGTACTCCAGTCTTCTTTCGAACGCTATGAACAAGGACACGATGGGCACCATCCCACAATAACCCGCAAGCATCTAAGCTACCACAGTCAATGGAATCATTGGACCCCAGCAGAGGTACAACCTGTGATGTCAGACCTGAGTGTCCCAGCTCCTGTTCATTGGATAATATTACAATATACATTCAATTATTATATTAGAATATGTATATTACAAATTAAAATACTAAAATTACTAATATATATATATATTTTAGCTGATGTGTGGTGAGCGTTCTGGCGCACTATGGCTGGCGTCGCATCATCCAGGTGGGGCTGCACATTGGTGGTGGTGGAGGGGAGTCCCCATTACCTGTAAAGCGCTTTGAGTGGAATGTCCAGAAAAGCGCTATATATATGTGTAAGGAATTATTATTTTTATCAGTATTAGTAGTAGTAGTAAAAAAGAATATCCCAACTGACTACATTAAGACAACCACATCATCATTCGGATTCTTATTTCTGCTGTTGAAATGTGTGTTGCAAAGGCCTTTTTATAAAATACAGTCTTGTCTAACCCAGCAGAATGAAAATCAGATGTGGGACTTAAAATAAATAGATCCTATAAAACATTCCCTAAGCAATGACAGAGCTTCTCATATCTCAATGCCCTGACTCCTGATGATAACCTGGTTTCCTCTCTTGGAGCACATTACAGTAGGGTGACCTTCAGTCTGAACTGGGTATTAAAAAGAAAAGATGAGCTTTTTTTTTTCTAATTCAATCATATTTTACTTCCTTTCACAGGCAGAGGAGCAACGCTTGCGATACACATTCAATTTGCCGAATAAGAGATGCAATGATGTGCGTCGCCAACATTTATTATTGCACAACCTGCGATTTAAGATAAAAACACGAGCATTATTCAACACTGGAAAGCAATCTTTCTATGTGTGTGATGACAGTAAAGCAGAAGAGCTGTTGACAAGTTAAGGACTCATCAACAGGTCTGCTTCGTTTTCCTACCCTGACAGGCAGAAGAAACTGAGCCTTGTTATTCTTGAACACAGAAGACTACGAGGGGACCCAATACAATTATTCAAAATCCTCAAAGGCACTGACCTGGCAATGTTGGCCCCAACTGGGTATCAGAACAAACAGTGAAACACAAACAAGGCAAGTGAGAACCTCATGGAAGAGTATTTAAAACCGAGAAGAGAAGGCACTTCTTTACAAAAGGGCTGCCTCTGGAGCCTTCTTCAGGTATGTGAAGAAGGCTGAAGAACTCCACTGAAGAAGGCCCTGCATCTGTAACGTCCTGTCTCATTTCTTTCCTTTTCGGCACAGAAGAAAACTTTCCCGTTCCTTTGTATCCTACATTTCTCCTTTACTCTTAAAAAAGGACAAATGCGTGAATTCCACATCTCCACCGCCAGCTGCACCTCAACACCAAGAAATAGCTCTGGCTGCGTCTTTCCTCAGCACCAACGAAAACGGTTCAGTTTCCGTTTTTCCTCAGAACGTTTCTGGTTTGGGGGGGGGGAACGAATCTCGGGGTGTATGGGAAGAGGTGAGGGAGCTACCTCATTCTCCGGCGTGGGTGACGGGGTAACGGAACTCAGAGAGCCCTTCCGCAAGCCCTCGGGGTCGACTGACGGGGCCACAGGCCTCTGCCACTGCGTGGTGCCAGTGGGTATGTGCCAGTAGTAGATCCCAGCGATGTCGTTGATCTTCTTCCAGCCCGGAGGTAGGTCTGGGTCTGTCTGAAATGACTGGTCACTCCATATATCTGCTCCACAGACAAGAGAGGGGGGGAGGGGTGGGATGAAAAGAGACAACATTTAAACGCCTCTGGAAGACTCGGAAACAGGCGTCCCAAAAATAAATCAAGGAGAGGAGGTGAGCTCCCGTTATTAAAACGCTAAAACATTTCCATTTTTTAAATGACTGTTTTGAAAAATCCAATATCGCAGAGGTTGCCAGGCAACAGAGCTGTCATTCTGTAAACCGAAATCTCATCTGTGATTACCTGCAAAACAAACTCAAAAAAATAAACTGTTTGATTGTTCCCTGGGAAGATCACAGAATAACAACACGAAGGCTCCTCAGCAGGCAGAAAAACTGGATGTTTTTTGCAGTTGAAAGTGTTGGAATTCAAAATATTACAGCCTGAAAATATCAGCATCTACACATTCAAGTGCAAAAGCAGCTGTTTGTAAAACTGCAGGGAACACTCTTTTGCAAGGGATAGAAAAATAAAATACAATGAAGTACAATCTCCCCAATGCAAAACAAATCAGCAAGAGCAAGCAATAAGATGCACACATCAGAAAGACTGCAGTCTGCTCCTGCATACTTTTCATTTGCATGTCAGCGTGTGTGCTATCAAAGGCACTGGAACCCATCCTTGGGTGGGCGTCTGTAGTTCAGAAACATCGGCTTCCCAAGCACAAGTGTGTAGGGTCTTGCAGATGAATTCACCTTGCCAGATCAGCAGCCCACCAACAATACCAGACTTTGACCCCACCAGGACAGAATCATGTCAGAAGTACACTGTTGTGCATCTTCTATAACACACAGATCTCCACAATGTTGGATACAGCAACGCTTCGGCAGACTGGATTGACATTGTAATACATTGATTTTTTTGCTGCTTGGATACAAACATGTTTTAAGGCTGCTGAGACAGGTTTGAGGCACAATAACAAAGCTGAAAGTCTTCAAAATTCATCCCAGTGCACCCAAGTACTTATATGGGTCACTGTGCAATTTGCGAGTCCGGAAAGCATAAAGAATTTTTAAAGGTTTTAGCTTCAGCGCTACTGTATTAATATCTAGGATACTCCTTGTACTGAACCACCACCTCAGGCCACTGCAAATTAACTCCTCTATCACTCTCCTCAGAGAGCAGTCCCTGTGGGGTAGAAATGAAACAAAGAAACTTCAAAATAATGCCTGTCCTCTGCAGACTAACTTTCAGCAAAAGTAATGAATTGCCAAAACTCTGCTCAATATTTTTTCCATTTCAAAGTCATACAAAACCAGAGCCGAGAATCAAAGGATAAAGATCATTACCATTCCTTAGAAACTTTTAAAAGGCTCCCTTTTCCTTTACAGTTCTGGAGTTATGGTCTCCCTCAACAGTGCACATTTCCCTTTTCAATCACCAGGGATGTAATCAGGCAGATTTCAGAGAAGGGAGACCTTTGTTTTTTGTAATCAAGAGCTCCTGTTGAAACAGATTCTTCATACTGGAACTCAAGCGAGCTCATTTACACTCCTGTTTCACACAACGGCAAAATAACCGAAGAAACTATTTGCCCATATAAAATAACTCGAAACGCAAAAGAAAAAAATACGTTGAAGACGAATGCTTGAAAAAGAAGGTAAAAAAAATAAAAGAGGGGTCGAGATCACAGGTTCTGTTCTGGACTGTCATTTGCCAGCTCTGGCAGAGATAACCCAAACAGAGAAGCACCACCCGTGCTGATTTTGGATCGATTCCAGGGCAGGGCAAGCTCACTGCTGAACAGCGCCTCTGTGTGGCCAGTGAGGGTACCTATATGCTCACAACTTTACCAGTGAAAGCCATGTTAACCTACCAGCTGAAACTTGAGCTTTGCACTTGGAAAAGAAGGAGCTTGGCTTGAAAAGAAGCAGATATCTTGACCCCACGTATAGTTTGGCTTCATATCATGCTGGTAGAGGAGGGTTGAGGGCAAATCACAAAGTAGGGGTTAAAAGAAAAACATCTGCATGTTCCTGACATGTGCCTTTCTTAATCTTCCCAGGACCAAAATATATTAGTTCCAACCACAGCCTGCCACCTCTTCGACACTGTGCAGAATCTGCCCTTCGCTGAGCCGGGGGGGAAAGGAGACAATCGTGCGAGCTCCACCAGGTTCTCTGCAGTGCTGCCCGCAGGTCACACCGGCAGAGTGAAAACAAAACCCCAAAGGAAAACTCTCAAGCCAAAAGGAAAGCTTTGATACATAGAACAATACAAGCATTCAAAATGCCTTAAGGGGAACAGAATCAGACACCGGCAGGAACAGGAAAAGGACTTGACTCGCATGATCACCCTCTGGATAATCCTGTGCCAGTGAGGAACACAATGGCCTTTCACATGCTGTCCACCACCACGGCTGTGCTACTGCTCTCAGTATGTCACAACCTGGGCAGCATGACGGTCAGCACCACAGCTCCTGGGTATCCCTGCTCCTTCCCACCTCCAGAGACCTGCAGCGATGGGGCTGATTCTAAGAAACAGTGCCCTGCGACCTCCTCTCGGCTCTGGCATTTCCAGAAAACGTGGGCACTTTCTTTTGTACTGGCAAACCTTTTCAACATCCTGGCTGGTGCTGGCAACAGCCTCTAATCCTATATAATAACAATTAGCCTTTATGGGCTGCTAGGGCTGGGGCTGCCATCCAATGGCCCTGTCTGATCACGGGTCAACAACTGATGCTGTATATTTATGGCCAGCAGCTATAGCACCCTGCAACTCACAACTGGCAACCCACTGAAGCTAAGCGGGTGTGAGCCTGGTCAGTACCTGGATGGGAGACCTCCTGGGAAAAACTAAGGTTGCTGCTGGAAGAGGTGTTAGTGGGGCCAGCAGGGGGCACTCACCCTGCGGTCCATGTGGGTCCTAATACCCTAGTAATAGTGACACTATACTGTAAACAGACGCCGTCCTTCTGATGAGACATAAAACCGAGGTCCTGACTTCCTGTGGTCATTAAAAATCCCAGGGCGTTTCTTGAAAAGAGTAGTGGTGTAACCCCGCCGTCCTGGTCAAATTTCCCATTGGCCCTGACCAATCATGGCCTCCTGATAATCCCCATCTATGAACCGGCTTCATCACTCTGCTCTCCTCCCCACTGAGAGCTGATGTGTGGTGAGCGCTCTGGCGCACTATGGCTGCCGTCCCATCATCCAGGTGGGGCTGCACATTGGTGGTGGTGGAGGGGATCCCCATTAGCTGTAATGCGCTTTGAGTGGAGTGTCCAGAAATGTAAGCTCTTATTATTATTACTACTGGGGACCATTGCCCAGGAAAGGGTTTTCATTAAAGAAGCCACTTGGGTGACACTGTGTACGGACCCAGAGACTGATTTACCAGCCCGTCCCTCAAGTCCTTGGGATGTACTGCCATTCTCCTCTCATTCAGATGAAGTGCTGAAAATGTTCTAGGCAGCAGTGAGAGGATGCCAACTGCTTTAACAAGCTTCTCTCCAGCTGAGATGCTAGATGCTGAGTCACTGCCTCACAACAGGTCAAGCTTACTCTGGCACCACAGAACACCATTTTATTACACTGCGAAAACAAGGCCGTGTACAATTTGCCCTCCCAAATCAGGCCCACCGTTTCCTATTCCAGCCTTCCAACATGATACAACATCGGCAATGAAAAAGGTCTTATATTTTGTCACTGTCACTTGCCCTACAGAAATACTCTACAGCATGAGGCAGAGAAGCATGTAACGGCATTTACCTTGTTTTTCACTGGTTTAGAAAAGCACAAGAAAACAAAGGCCGACTCTTTCCTTGCTATGGTGAAGATTCAAAAACTTGCTGCACGTCTCATGGTAACAGAAGACAATAGGCAAGAGAGAGAAAAGAGTATAGCGAGCGTTCAAGATACGACCCGAAGATGCCAGAGCATGCATTACCATGGATTACAGAAACCCGCAATGCCATAAGTGTAGAGCTCAATTCTGAGCTCTGAAACTAGACCTTTACCGCTGAAGCCTCTTGGAAATTCTCCTAGTAGAAACCCCTTCATAAGATGATACCATAAAAACCATCGAGGGCTGTGTACAACGGCAGTGGAATTGCACCACTCCTGTTCTGTAAAACAGATGCAATTGAACTTTAAAATGGGATTTCCTTTCTGCCCTTTCCACTGTCCCACAACATCACACCTTCGTACAACCCAATAGCAGCGCGATTTTCAGCTGAAAGAAAAAAGTCTCTCCCAGAATGCTTACTGAACATTCTGGAAGCAAGGAGCTGTTCAACAGGAAATGTTGAAACGGTATTTTGGGGGAAATGCTGATATTCTATCGATGTGCAGAAAGATTCAGTGGACTGGAATGATTGCATGCCAGAGGAACGAGATCAAAAGTTTTTCTTCAGGCTATCTCAGCAATTTCAATCCACACAATTTCAGCTTTGATTTAGTTCATTGTACACCTCCTTTATATTCCTCTTTTTAAATAGACATACAATACTGCCCCAATGCATCTTAATGCAAATAATGCCACACCCACTATGTAGCAAGTCTATTTAAAGTGTTTTGGCCACTTTAAAGTGGACACCATTCAACACCCAACTTTCCACAGATCTCCTCAGCTAAAACAGTTGGAAAAGCAAACTATTTAGATATTCATTGTAAATTCATCTAAGTGATTTAATCCAATTAATTAGTAGATAACCCTTTCCAGGTTTTTTCAGGGGTTGCCCTGGGCTAGTTTCTCAGTGGTAGCAATTAAGCAGGTACCCGCTTTAATAAGAAGCACCACTTAACACTGTGCTCTGTACAAAAAAATCCAAAGTATTTAACATAGAGCACAGAATGCGTTGGAAATGCGTCGAATGAACGAGAAACACACTTCAGCCATATTGTCCCTGCTTCACAATCACAGCAGGCCTCATTCCTTTGGAAGCGGTCACAAAACCGTGAAAAAAGCTGACAGGCCAGCTGAAACTGCAGGACCTGAAGAAGAGATTTGTTTTCTTTAGTGCTCGCTTCATCAATGCGACACCAAACGGAACTGGGCCTGAGCACAACTTGCATTTGAGTTGTGCTGATTGAATCCCGGGCAGTAGTTAGCACTGCTGCCTCACAGCACTGGGACCCTGGATTCAAATCCAGACCTGGAGTGCCATCTGTGTGGAGTTTGTATGTTCTCCCCAGGTTTGTGTGGGTTTCCTCCAGGTGCTATAGTTTCCTCCCAAAGTCCAAAGACATACTGGGAGGTTAACTAGCTTCTGGGAAAACTACTTGTGTCTGTTTGTGCCCTGTGATGGACTGGTGTCCCAACTCTGCTTTCCGCCAACTGCTTGCCAGAATAGGCTTCAGCTCCTACACTGAGAACGACCTACACTGGATTGGTGTGAATTATCCTTTGCGGGTAAAGAGAATCCCTCACTGAGTGAGAGTTGTTTCCCAGGTGGCTCAACCAGGCTCAGTTCTATGATCGTGGGTCTGAGCCTGGGTCATGTCATTATCGGACTGCGACCAGGACTTCTCAAGCCTCAATGCACGATAAGCTGAGCACTGGGAATAGCTGACGAGGGCTCTTCAGGCTCACAGTTACTCCTGCGAATTCCCAGGCACTTGTGGTACAGAAGAGGAGACAAGCAATCTTCCTCCAACAGGCGCTGAGCCTCCAGCAGTGGGCTGTTATGCCTGTGAAGTGTTAAACGAGTAAGGTGCATGCTTACATTACCTCCTCCTCTCATGGAATGAGGAGCTGTGAGCCAAGACATGAAAGACACAATTAACCTTCCCGAATTGGGTGGCTACGACGAAAATAATCGGTCGCTCTAAATTTAGCAAAAGAAAAGGGAGGGAGATGCAAAGAGACATGTCACACAAAAAAAGGTCCAAGAAACGTTTCTGAAATGGCCAAGTTGTGAACAGGAAACCACAATGGAATGTAGCACACCAAGCACTGTGAACATTCAAACACTCAGTTTTGACTACTACATTTTGCAACTCATTGAAGGAGGATTTCGGGAGTCATTTTCATACTTTTCACCGTCAACTGGCTCGGTGTGGGAAAACGCTAGAAAAACAATTAAATATGACTTCAGTAATACAGTCATAATCTGCTTCCAGGTGTTTTTTGGTGTTCAAATTGTAACTGAACTAACAGGCTACAGGAAACAAGCTTGTGCCCTTATAGCCAAGACAACTGTAACAATCGCCTGGAAACAGTAACACGTTGCAAACAAACCCAAGTCTCAGAGAAAGCTACACATCCCAATGATTCGCCATATGGTTACATCTTGCAGACCATCAGACCATCTAACTTTAGAGCTGTGTCCAGGGTTCAGATATGGCTGACTCTGGGATCTCCAGACTCTCTTGCAAACCCATTAGCCCCCTCAGTAACCGGTACTCAGTACCAGGACATAAGGACGGTTGACACCTTCAATTTGCACTCTGGGAAGAAGAGTTAACAGGTTGTGTGGTATGTACTGTAGCTTTAGGCCACTAAATTGGGGGTCCAGGACCTTCTGAGAATCAGGGATAAGAATATACTGATTAGTGTAGCACGAGCAGAAAAGAGCATCATCCGCACTGAGAGAACTGCCTGCAGTCTCAGACCATACACAAGTTAAACAGCCAGAGGATTTAATGTCTGCCATGTTTGAGGCTTCTGTGCTTTAAATCAGGATTAGGTCTCTCTTTTAGCAAAGCAGATCAGGAACACGCCCGCTCAGATTGTACATCAAGGCACTGAACAGTTTAAGTATTAAAATAGGATCCCTGCAGCCTACAATGGCTCAAAATCATTATTTCACAGTTGTAAAACTGTCTTGCCACAGCAAAGTGTTCACTTATTATCTGACTACGCCAGTCTGCTGGGTGCCAACAGGAATACAGAGCATACTAACCCTCTCCCCAATATATTTTCGTATGAAAATCACTGGCATGCACATCTTAAGACTAAAAGTCGTACCTACCCTCGTAATTAACAATAACAATGGCCAGCATGTAGTCTTTTCCAAGCATCATGGCAAAAACGTACTGTATTAGCATAAAAATAAAAATAAAAACATAGGAGGCTTTTTATTTCTTTTTTTAAATCGCAGGCTAGCAGGAAAAACAATTACAAGCCAGACTTCCTGTCTGGGTCATGCAGACTCGGTCATCCCAGGGTAGTGTTAAACGGCAAAGAAACTGATCATTTGGAAAGTCCTTCCTCTAGGCACATACAGTAGTGTTGTCGTAGCAACCTGAAGATCATCTTTCCTGCAGTATCAGTGAGCACAAAGTCACGTGACCCCAGCCACAGTGAGAGGCAATCCTGCAGCTTCTGGAACAGCAGAGACACCGCGCAGACGCCAAAGCGAGCTCGCACACACAAAACTGACACCTACACCAACACCGAAACACAACCAGGAGGTATGGTGACATGGGGAACAGGGGAGACACGAGACCGCTGAACCTCAGAATCATTCAGAGTTAGAAACGCATGAGGCCAGCTCCTGCTAGTTAAAGCTGCAGTGTACCAAATAAATCTGACTTACAAAACGAACTTATATGACACACCTCATGGCAAGTACTCTCCATTCTTTGAGCAGTGCAAGGTAAAAATATAAAAACAAGACCCTACGAGTCATGAAAAGGACTGAGATTATATAAAAATACATTCAAACAGGAGTACGTTTCAGTGAGAATTCACAAAATAACACACAAAAACCAATACCAGAGATGTCACCAAAATGGTTTCAACTGATCTATCACATACATTTGGAATTTGTGAACTGAGATACCTGCACCTTAGATTATGATGTTCTGGGGTGGTTTTGCATCTACAGGTCATGGAGTCTTTTTTACAACAGGTGGAATCATGAACACCAACACATACCAAGATATTCCAGCCAAACTGGTTTCTTCTGCTAAGAAGCTCAAACTTGACAGAAAATGGACATTCCAGTAAAACAGCAATACAAAACATGCATCCAAGACCCCATAATCAATAAATTATTAGGAACCTTAAGAGTAAGACAGGCTGAACAACCCTACTGTCATTGCTTGTATTTCAAACATTCTTAAGTTACTCAGTTCTTATACCCCCAACAAAATGTGGAACTGCTTACCAACCCTCATACCAACAAGTGGAGGAGACGAGATCTACGCCTGCTTTCCTTTAAAAATTAGTTGGAGCCACCAGCAATTTCTCACACTGCGAGCCCCAAAATGCTGGCAGAATAGCTAGCACCAACACACTGGTCACAGATGACTAGAGATGTAACCCAGACTCAAAGCCGACATGTCTGGGACTATAGGTCACCAAGGGCACTTCGAACAAGTGTCTTCACTGGCGTCGCAGTACAATTCAGCTGTACTGACGAGGAATCTGCAGCCGGCAAATCCTCAGTCAGAGGCTGATTTGGAGCTTGAGATTTTACCCTCTCTGGTGACAAGAGCCAAGGAAAGGGCGACAGTGCACATCAAACTAAAACCTCTACAGCATGTCGTTGCAAAACACAAGGGAGGCTAATTGCCAAAGCTGGTTTGTCAGTTGCTCCTATTCTAGGAAGATGACAGGGATCACATGGGTCAGACAAGCTTTTAGCAGCTACTAGTTGGTTTCAGACACTCCTGGATCACTTGATAAGCCAGCCTGACTGAAGAGTCTTCTCATTCGAGCCTCTACAGTTGATGCCACTGCACTGTGCATTATCCTTCGGATGTGATGTAAAACCTGACTCTCTGTGGTCATTAAAAATCCCAGGGCGTTTCTCGAAAAGAGTAGGGGTGTAACTGGATTTTCTTCCCCTCTTTGGACCAAGTTTCACTTACCACTATGTGCAAATCGTGAGACCCCACGAGTGACCTAAAAGTATCTGGACATCAAAAGGACTGGGCCCAGATACAAAAAATTCTAAGTTAAATGTCCCTTACTTTTCTCTCTTAGTATTCCAGGAGTTTAATGCATAGTGTAGCTAAAGAGATCCTAAGTGAAGGGAAATGTACTGAAGTTATTTAACAATTAGGGTGCTTTGGGTAACTAAAACGCCCATCGAAGTTGTAAAAACAGGTACAAAAACACGCTAAAAGCCACTCCGCCCACAGAGTGTTACAAACAGAGCTTGACTCTGCCCACAGAGTGACAAATCCAGGCACAGAGTGACACAAACACACCATGACTCCGCCCACAGAGTGACAATGAGTGACTCCGCCCACAGAGTGACAAACACACCATGACGCCGCCCACAGAGTGACCACAAACACACCATGACTCCGCCCACAGAGTGACAATGAGTGACTCCACCCACAGAGTGACCACAAACACACCATGACTCCACCCACAGAGTGACAATGAGTGACTCCGCCCACAGAGTGACAAACACACCATGACACCGCCCACAGAGTGACCACAAACACACCATGACTCCGCCCACAGAGTGACAATGAGTGACTCCGCCCACAGAGTGACCACAAACACACCATGACACCGCCCACAGAGTGACACAAACACACCATGACTCCGCCCACAGAGTGACAATGAGTGACTCCGCCCACAGATTGTGACCACAAACACACCATGACTCCGCCCACAGAGTGACACAAACACACCGTGACGCCGCCCACAGAGTGACCACAAACACACCATGACTCCGCCCACAGAGTGACACAAACACACCATGACTCCGCCCACAGAGTGACACAAACACACCGTGACGCCGCCCACAGAGTGACCACAAACACACCGTGACTCCGCCCACAGAGTGACAATGAATGACTCCGCCCACAGAGTGACCACAAACACACCATGACTCCGCCCACAGAGTGACCACAAACACACCATGACTCCGCCCACAGAGTGACAATGACTGACTCCGCCCACAGAGTGACACAAACACACCATGACGCCGCCCACAGAGTGACCACAAACACACCATGACGCCGCCCACAGAGTGACAATGAGTGACAAACACAGCACGCGTGAGTGACAAACCCTGCAGGTTATCTAGCTTTATCACCATGATGGCTAAATGTAGGTTTCTGAAGATAAATTATTAAACCATTCGACAGGCCAAAGCTATATTAAGCTAAATGCCTGGCAGTTCACTAAAAGATAAAGTAACATGTCTTAATATTGTACTTTATATTGAAAACCATTACTGGTTATACATAGTATTTGAGACAAACTGTTAGGTAAATAGAAATTTCATAACTTTTGAAGGTAGCTTGTAAACCACAGTACAGAAATTAGGTATCATATTCATAACATTTCATGATGGTTTTAGCTACTTATGACAAGGACATTTCTGTTACTGAACAGCTTTGTTTAATCATAGCTTAAATGGACTGCTTTACTCCTCGAATGAAATGCCTTCTTTACACTTATACTGGAGAAGAAGAAAGAAAAATAATAGGGAGGAGGGTTCAAAACTTTTTCTTCTAAACCCCCTGTGGTGATTTCACTCTGGTTCATGACCGCACTGGCTAGATCAAACAACACAGATGAAGAGTCAATATCTTACAGTTGGAATGCACAAAGCAGCTCCGTATGGTCAATAAGAGGTCTGTGCATGGAACCTGCTGGTGTTAAATTCACTGTCTTATGTTCAATGTCTTATTGTAAGAGATGTGGTATCTTAATGCACTTGTACGCTACAACAGAAACACCATATACTGTACATAAAACTCAAATATGGCAAACAGAACTAAAAGCTACAGCTGCAACATAGTAATAAGATGGATGTTTTGAATGTGCCAAATGATTTGCAAGATCTGACATGGGCTGAAATACCAATGCGTAGTCTTGGAGGGACACAACAGAATAGAAAAGCATGGTCTCCCAAAGCTTGGAGCCTCAGACTGGCTATTGAAAAAGACCATACAACACACAAGTATGTAGAGGGTCAACAGTGCACTGATATAGTCAGGAGCCAATATTCAGTGTTCAGTCACTATTCTGTAAGAGACCATTGATCCTGTAATAAATAAGCTGGTCTAGTACTTTGACAATCATTCCTAGTACAGCTACAAGGACTCTTACAGGGGGAATGAAAAGGTCATGAGTAAATGAACTATTATACTGAGAGATAAATAAAAAACCCTGTGCTTATCACATGCTGTTATACTTGTGGCAGAAAGCTGCGCTCTGGGCTATGGCTCCCTGCGTTCAAGAACCATGTAACCTGTAGCATAAGCCCAAATCTGCAAAGTAGAGGCAACCTGGAGCTGATAAAACAATGGTTAAATCACAGGAGAATTTCCATGGGTTGAACTGCAGGAGAATCGACCAATGATTCAAGGATTCATTATAAATGCAGAAGAGCTAAGGAGTAAAGGCTCCACGGCCACATCACAGCTCTTGTATGTCGAATCTACACATCACACGTCCGACACACACCCCAACTTCCATCCATTTTTTAAGCTCATGGGGGAGCTGAGGCCTATCCCAGCAAGCACTGGGAGCAAGGCATGCTACACTCACCCAAGTGACAATTTTGCCAGAGGGCAGTCCACCTACCAGTCTGTCTTTACACTGTGGGAGGAAAGTGGAGCACCTGAAGGAAACCCACTCGAACGCCGAGAGAACATACAGATAGCGGCCCCAGGTCCTGAACGCAGCGGCCCAGAGCTGAGAAGCAGCAATGTGCCACCGTGACGTCCCATACACCAACGCTCAAATAAAAAGACACAAGTCACACGAAATTTCAAATCATTCAGGAACAAGCCAAAAGCCACCAAAAAATCAATACACAACAAAATAACCATCACCATACTGCTGTTCCGTTAGAAAGCTTACAAAAGAGGTAGAATACTGACAGTGAGGTTAGAAAAAAACACAGGAAAACACAAGGATAGGCTGAAGGATGTAGAAACCCTTATACTTACAAGGTCTCTCTTCCTCTGGGCAGACAGGCTGTAGCTGTCCTGCTACCAGCATCCTTTAGCCTCAGACACTGCACAGCACAGACACTGCACTGCAACCCCTCTCTAACGAGGGCTAGAGGGAAACTGCACACAGCAGGCATTACCTTAATTACCTTGAGCAGAAAAACTGACTTCGGAAATATTATTGTGGCAACCCCCCCCCCACACACACACACAGCAGCCTGCATGCCTCCCATTAACTAAACAAATGAATACCTATTTCAATGCGCCTGTTTAGTCGATGACCATGAAGAACCAGCAACACGTCAAGTTTGCACAACGCATCTGGAATCAAGCTGCCTACATACAGCAAGGACAGTGGATATTTTCCGTGCAGGTTTAGTACAGAAGCCCTAAACTGTGCACACAGCTGTTAATCTTTATGCCATATTGTACCGCAAACCTCGGAAGCATTTGGACAGAGAAACTGTGAGGCCTAGACAGAGAGTGAAAACTGAGCTGACCAAACATTTTGCAGGACAGTCTCTCTCAAAATAAAGCGTGGCCGGCTCCCTGCCTTCTTCTACTCCCCGGCAGAGTGCCGCAGTAATGGAAGAAATTGATTTAGCCCAGGGCTCTCATTAAAGAGCTCCGCCATCTTTAAAACCAGTCCTTCCTATTGCTCAGAGATCAATAGCCTAAACAGAGCCCAGGCAGTATACATCATCTCTGCAATGTGAAGACGTTTGTTTTTCACTCTACTTTCCTTTGAATTGGTAAAATCTCTTATGAAATAGCATCTGAAAAAACAGCATACATTCTTCACAGGTGCTTCTAAGAATATTGCAGGGCTCAGCGTCCACTTGATTATTTTTTTAGGTTTCACCCATGTGCCACAAACACAGGCACACGTGACTCTGCCCCACAGAGTGACACAAACGCAGCGTGACTCCGCCCACAGCGCGACACAAACACAGCGTGACTCCGCCCACAGCGCGACACAAACACAGCGTGACT
The DNA here is from genome assembly GCF_059453375.1 of Lepisosteus platostomus. Lineage (NCBI taxonomy): Eukaryota > Metazoa > Chordata > Actinopteri > Semionotiformes > Lepisosteidae > Lepisosteus > Lepisosteus platostomus. The sequence goes on from NC_142611.1 coordinate 11,030,979, forward strand.
CCGCCCACAGCGCGACACAAACGCAGGCACGCGTGACTCCGCCCACAGCGCGACACAAACGCAGGCACGCGTGACTCTGCCCACAGCGCGACACAAACACACTGTGACTCCGCCCACAGCGCGACACAAACACAGCGTGACTCCGCCCACAGCGCGACACAAACACAGGCAAATGTGACTCAGCCCACAGCGCGACACAAACGCAGGCACTCCCGACTCCTCCCACAGCACGACAAACGCAGGCACTCCCGACTCCGCCCACAGCGCGACAAACACAGGCACGAGTGACTCCGCCCACAGAGTGACACAAACACGAGTGACTCCGCCCACAGAGTGACACAAACACAGGCACGAGTGACTCCGCCCACAGAGTGACACAAACACGAGTGACTCCGTCCAAAGAGTGACACAAACACAGGCACGAGTGACTCCGCCCACAGCGCCACACAAACGCAGGCACGAGTGACTCCGCCCACAGCGCCACACAAACGCAGGCACTCGTGACTCCGCCCACAGCGCGACAGAAACGCAGGCACTCGTGACTCCGCCCACAGCGCGACACAAACGCAGGCACTCGTGACTCCGCCCACAGCGCGACACAAACGCAGGCACTCGTGACTCCGCCCAGAGCGCGACACAAAAAAGGGTGTATTCAATTATTCTCTCCACCCTTTAAACCCTGGAGCAACCTCAGCGACTACAGCAATTTCTGTAGTAAATCCAACTTACAGCAAACTTGTGACCCCATTCCATCTCGAACCTTGGTCTAAGAGATATCTACAGTAAACAGCAAAAGAGGTCAAATTCACTCATGTAAAAGGCTGGTGCAAAGAAGCAGGAATGTGTCAACAGTTTCACATTTACAAACTGAGCTGTGAGCAAGCTGGTTAATAAGCACCATCCTGTTGGAGGTTACTCCTTGAGCTACACTATCCAAAATGACCCAAATTAAAATAAAAGCAAAGATGCCCAAGACGTGCACAAATAGCAGTCAAAGTGAAGTATTTCAGCAGCAGATTTCCCTTTTATTAGTCATCCATCAGGTAAAGACTATCTTGTTTTCTGGAGTTTACCAGATAGAGATTAAGGTAAATAAGATCTGCTCAGCACCTCCTACAAATCGCCTCAGTGCAGAAAAGGGTCATAATGTGGCAGATTAACTTTAGGAAAATCCCTACATTCAGATTTTAAAGCTGAAATCAACTGTTAATCTACTTTTCAACTGAAAGTAGGCCTTAAGAAGATAAAGGTTTCAAAGGAGATTAGTGCATCATTCATCCATCCCTACAAGTACGAGTCCTGTAGCAACTAGACATTCCTAAACAGATCATCACATGTGGAGATCCCCAATGACTGGCTTGCTGTGCACATTAAGTAGTGTATCTTTCTGCACAGTTTGTGCTGTACTCAGTGATGTCCACAGGATGGTTTACAGAACGCCTTTGCCCATCACTACAAAGGACTTGGCTCTACATTTATAATAATAATAATTGCTTACACTTATATATTGTATATATAAGTGTGCTGATATACAAGCGCTTTTCTGGACACTCCACTCAAAGCGCTTTACAGATAATGGGGATCCCTTCCACCACCACCAATGTGCAGCCCCACCTGGATGATGCGATGGCAGCCAAAGTGCGCCAGAATCCTCACCCCACACCAGCTATCAGTGGGGAGGAGAGCAGAGTAATGAAGCTATTTCATAGACGGGGATTATTAGGAGGCCATTATTGATAAAGGCCAATGTTAAATGTAGCCAGGACGCCAGGGTTACACCCCTACTCTTTTTGAGAAACGCCCTGGGATTTTTAATGACCACAGAGAGTCAGGACCTTGGTTTTACGTGTCATCCGAAGGACGGCGCCTGTTTACAGTATAGTGTCCCCGTCACTATACTGGGGAATTAGGACCCACATGGACCACAGGTGAGCGCCCCCTGCTGGCCCCACTAACACCTCTTCCAGCAGCAACCTTAGTTTTTCCCAGGATGTCTCCCATCCAGGTACTGACCAGGCTCACACCTGCTGAGCTTCAGTGGGCTGCCAGTTGTGAGTTGCAGAGTGATATGGCTGCTGGCAATTTGGGAGGTCCACTGAGATCTTGCTCCAAACAAAGGCAGCCCAAAGGCCCTGTGCTCTTGATAAGTGGCCTTGTCGGTTCCTCTCTGCACTCTTCTATCAAAATTGTAAACAGAGTAGATCTCATCAGGTCACTTCATCATCGAGGTGGTTTAATGATTAATCAAACATCAAGCAAATGCATCTACTCACTATGCCAAATGTGTATTATATTGCTCTAAAACACACAGTACACGTATAGAGTGATATGTTTATTTTGATGCCCATTATGGCATTTTCCCTAAACTTCAGAACTTTACCTGAAGGATTCTCATTTTTACTTCATCCTTTACCACTCACTTGGTGTTGAAATGCTGAAAAAAATATTATTTAAGCCTCCATTGCATCATATGCATATCTGTTGGCCTTAAAAGTTTCCATTTCTATATCTACAGTAGGTGCTGTTTGTTTGTTTGATAAAGTGCTCTCTTTCTCCTTACTTAACTCCTTCAGTAGACAACTACCTAGTGACAATGTGACAAATGTGGCAAACAAGTCACCATAAATGAAAGAACAGCATTGTCTGAATTATAACAGACCAACCAAATGTGTCATTTTGTTTCTTCAGATGCATTCTAAGTGCTTTCTGTCTGTATGCAGATGTGACGGTAAAATGTTGGATGCAATTCCCACTGAAGACAGCACCGAATGGAAAAACCCAAGAACAACGAGCTATGAGGAAGACATTATGTTCAATACTGATGGCAAATCACCACATACAGTATGAAGCTCCTCTATTGCTGCAGTGTTTCCCTTTAACCTTACCGCGTGCCACACTTAACTCGCCCTTTGAAAAGCACATTTCCTCAATGGTTCAAATTTATTTCACAGCATGTTCCTAGCATTTATCAGAGATCAGCATTGAAGATTTTTTTTTTCCAGTTGCCTTTTTTGTATTTTTCTTAGTTATGCCCTGAATCTTAATTGCGCCTTGAGTCTAAGCACTAACAACAAATCCAGCGGATCACGTCTGCCATTGATATTCAGCTCCAGCAGAAAGCCATGGGAGTTTAACTGCTTTTATCAGACAACAAGCACAGCTGTAAACATCATGCAACAGGCTCTTCAAACCGAGAGGTAACACTTCTGCTCTCTGGAAGTGTTGTGTGCCAGATGGACACTGAACGCACAATGTTTTATAAAAAGCTTCCCATGAACCAAGGGACAGCTGCAGGAGGAAGTGAAGAGTGCACTGCTATCTGTAATCTAAAAATATTCACTTGAAATCGGTATCAGAACAAAGTTTCTTCCATCCAACCATTTTCTACCTGTTTCACCCAATCCAGGGTCATAAGCGAGCCGGAGTTTATTTCAGTAAGCATCAGGAACAAGACAAGATACACAGAGGATGAGACGTCAGTCCATCACAGGCCACATACAGATATGTCCACACTCACACCAGGGGCAATTTTTCAGAGGGGCGTTATTTATTAAGAAATCCCCATGTATAAGGTGATTTGCATACAATACATAAACACAAAAATAAATCTTTTCAGTACAGTAAAAAAAAAATATATACATGTGCATCTTCACATGTAACAGACCAATACAAATGTAAAGTGCCTTTTGTAGTAGCCTTAATCGTGAGACCTAAACTTCCAACCTTGTCATCCAGTTACATATTGTTGCTTCACATGCACACAGCCTTAAGAAAGGCAACATAAACATAACTGCCGCCCAGATCATACAAACAAACCTCTCCCACTCATGGGGTCAGAGACACCAACAACACACGACCACTTTATTACCTTTTTACCAACTTTCAGTTTCCGTCCATGGCAACCAAAATCAGACGATACACAATTCTTTTCATTCACACAACACATGCAGTAAGAAACACTGTAAACGTCTGGAAAACAGTGTGCTTCGCTGCACAGGCAGTATTAAAAGAGTGTAGAGTTCTGGATTAGGATTTGACAAGCAGCAAAATTAAGAGTCATAAGAATTCAATTTTCTCTCGACACACTCCGAATTCACACCATCTGGAGGGCAGTAATGAAATGATGGTGTCAGTTAAAACACCTTTAGAAACAACACATTCTACATCTTGGCCAGTTCTATGGACTGACTTTTTCTTCGAATACGGTGCACTCTTCATTTGCGTTTCCTTATTTTGCTTCCAGGCAGCGATGTCTGAGTTAATAAAGATAAACGAAGAGCTGCCACAAAGGTCAGTAAATGGGTCGGGACCGTACCTGCTTCCTCTGGAGAGCTGAGGGAGGCGCTGTCCTGCGACAGGGTTGTCCAGCTAGAGTCCTCATCGCTGGGGGCCAGGTTTTGGATGCGATTGAGCGCGCAGTCCGTTTTGGCCCCCGTCTTGGGCTGATCCTTCTTGGTTTCGGGGCTGGAGGAGGACATCACGGAGATCTGGCTGTCCTCGGGGCTGGCCGACCCAATGGAGTGCTTGGAGGCCTGGGGATCGTCTCCAGGGCTGGGGGGGTCCTTGGGCGGGTTGGAGTTGCTGTGATCCACCAGCAGGGGCTGTCCCTCCAGAGTGGAGTCACCCAGGACACCATAGTAGTTGAGGAAGCTCTTGGTCCTGCGGGGCGGAGCCGTACCTTGGTGGGGCCCCTCTTTCCCCTCAAGCTTTTCGGAGATGATGTTGCGGCCGTCGGCGGGAGCCGGGTTTTTGTTGAGGTCCTGGCGCTCTGCTGCCTTACGGAGCTGGTTCTCGCCATTCTTGGCCAGTTTGGGATTGGCAGAGGAGCTGGAGTTGACACTGTTGCCCAGCAACGGCTGAGAAGCCGGTTCGCTCAGGCCCATGGCGCTCTGAATGCTGGTGAGGGCATATTTCTTCCGGCACTTCGGAGGAGTGGTGCCCTTCACCTCCGAGTGCTTGACGTCGGAGTTGAGCAGCTCGTTGTGAGAGGAGCGCAGGCTGAGCGAGTTTGGCGGGGTGGCCGGGCCGTTCCGGTTCACCACGTCTGTTGCTCCCGCGTTCGATGCCACACACACCGACATCACGTCTGAAGAGGAGTCCACTAGAAGCAGAGACAAAGAAAACCAGTGATCTCTCGCACCGCGATTTTCACAAGTTATAACTTTCTAGCAATTCACTGGAAGAAAAGCACTGGTCCAAAGACTCAATTTGAATATATCCAATATTCATATGTAATCTATAGCCCTGTTTAAGCCCTTCCTGGGTTTCAGAAAAGCAAGACAAATGTGTTGAAGATCAATACAAACTGTGCTGTGGCTAGAGGTCTTTGAAGCACTAAGCGTGTGGTTATAAATATTTCCCAAGTATGTAACGTCTCCCATGATTAATGTATGCACACTGAGAATTCTGTGGAAGCGAACCTGTAAGAACAAATTAACTCCTATATCTGCAGGATTAAAATTCATTTAATAAGGTTCTAGAAATGTCACTGTCACAATTCTCAAAAGCCTATATTTCAACTCTTCAGTCTATAAGCCGTCTCCCTTTCTGAAGATATTACGTGATCCAAATACAGCCATTTCCAGTCGGAAAGTCAGAAAACGACAGTAATGGCCCTCCTATCACAGTTATAGTCTTCTCCAGGGCACTCAGGCCAGCAGCACTGTCTCTGCCAACAAGACTAAGCAGCACCTCCTCTCTACATGAGAAACGCCAGCCTCCTACGGCTCCATCTACACACATCTCTTCAAAATATCCTTCAACAGATCCCAACAGCCAGCTGAGGAAAGGGAGAGGGTCAGATCCAGCAGTGCTACGTGCCTGAGGCTCCAGGGAGACAACACCTTGTTGTGCAGCCTTGCCTCCTGGATGGAAAAGCTCCTCCCAGCCTGTGGACCTAGAGATACCCAACCGCCACACTGGCTAGACTGCAAAGGGAAAGGGCCAGCCACCTGACTTCTTTTCAGCTCTACCTAGGTCAGCTTCATAACAGGGAGCATATACATTATATAAACTGACAAACATTAACAGTTGGGGTGGAGTTTCGGGGAAAAAAAAAAACTGACATCCAATAAAAAAAGAGCTTGATAGCAGATACCAACTCGGCAGAAACTGTGCTACACCAAACCTGAGACACCAGCTTTGAGTTGTACACCTCAACTAATGCAGTTATTTTTTCCTGGTGGGATCACTGGCAGACAGATTGCCGTGTGTGCCTTCCCATTTACCCAACTCCTAGAAAGAAACGATTTCCTTGAAAGGTTATTTTCCAGAAAGAAACAGATGCTGAAGGCTGAAGGTGTAACTGATAGGCCCTGTTACTGCCCCACACGGCATCGAGGCTCTGTCCAATAACATCCAGTCAGTCAGCTTTCCTTAAGAAACAGAAATACCTGGTTTTCCCAAACAAGACATTTTAATTTGCTGGGTCATCACTCATGTCTAACAAAACTACCGGTGACACTGATAAACCCTACATCAGACATCTGAAAAACAAGCCATTTATAAAAACCGGACATTTCAACAGTGAAATAAACGACAAATGAAATAAAAAATGTTTTGAGGGGCCTAAAACGGCAACACCCGAAGTTCGTCCACAGGACTTTTCTTGTTCTGACCATTTGCTCTTCCTTATATAATAAAAGGCTTAAACAACCTAACAATAAATGTATCTGAAATTTACAACCCATCTTCCAAGTTTTAAAAACCCGAGTTTTGAAAGCAGTCTATAAAATCAAACGATCAAGGGCAGAGAACCTCGTAAGAAATTAAATAATTTAGTCAAGGAGAAGCTGACACTGAAACACAAACCAGGAGGCACAGGAACAGTGTTTGTTTCTTTCCATAAAAAAACATTTTTCACAAAAACACACATTTGTTTTATCAAAGCTGACAAATATTCTACCTGGACTTGTGCGTATTTAATGCTGGAGTGTAGCGGTTTCCCAGATCGACCACTACATACAATACAGTAAATTTAACCATCTCTTAAACGTCTCATCAATCTAATGATTTTCTGAACAAAACCTCAAGTATAACCCGGCTGTCAGACCCACAAGACAGTGTGTTTGAAACAGATGAAAGGATGTCTAACCTGGAAGCAGTTCAGACATGAATCACTTGGGGGCCTTCAACAATGGAGATATCTGGATTTGTTATAATTTGAAATCTGAAAAAAGGGATCATTTAAAGCAATTAAAAAAACAAACTGGATAAAACAAAGATCCAGAGGTATCAAGGCAGAGGCACACGGAGCGACATTTAGAAATCTCATTCTCTTGAGCTTCATGGCGATTTTAGAATCAAAGAAATCGAACTCGCTCTCGGCTCGGTTTTTCAAATGAGCTGCAAGGGTGTGCGATGGCCTTGATAGATCCGGCTCGAAACAAACAACACAATCACAGAAAGCAATTCACCAAAACAAACTGTAAAACAGAAGACGAACAGGGGGACTGGGGGGGTTAAGACATTTGAGAAAACAACAGGACCAAAAAAAAGAGAAAGGAATTTCGGACATTCAGTTATAAGGAGAACAATGTGCATAACTGGAAAACGTCTTTTCCACAAACACCAGCCAAAGCCTTTGGAAAGAAACACATCTCAAGGTCAATGTTTAAATAAGTACAATTCAAAATAATCATTTACCGCCTTTTAATGGCTTTCCTAATCCAGGGGTAATAAATATTGATTCCTGTTTTTCCATGCACAGGTCTAAATGAAGGAGGAAAGAAAAAACAAAGCACTCTTAAATCCGCCGGCACTGCAGCAAGCAAATTATCAAGGGCAATCTGTCTTCAGCTTCCATCTTCCAGAGACTGTCAGGAGTGAGCACCTTCAGAACTGCCTCACCGCAGAGACCTGTCTAACGCCTCACCCTGCACCACATTAGCACCAGTGTGATGCATTCAGTGCACTGCTCATTCAGAGAACAGGCGTTGTCCCAGAGGCGCACATCAGTTCAGCAGTTCTGACTGATGCTTCAGAGCACAGGGCTTCTCTGCATTTAATGGTGTGCTTGGAGGCATTCTCGAGACCAGAAAGTATTGACCAGTTAGTCCTCTTAAATGAGGCTTTTGCCCAAAGCAACCTGAATAGAAGGTGCGCTGAGGACTGAATCCCAGCTGGAGCACAAAGAGGACAAGTTGCTGGTGCAGCATGGCAGCCAGTGACTCACAAGTGGACTAAGGGAGAGCAAACCTCTCTCGGGACCCGGGCAGCTCGACCACAGAGCTGCCTCCCGTCTACAGAAAAATCTAGGCTTTGAATGCATGACTGATGTTGGAGGAACTTTTATTTTGTATCGATCTGAAGCTTTGCAAGACATTTTCAATTCCGAGCTCACATAAAGCGAGAGCTTTGGAGGGAAACCGTGCTCTTTTCAGCCTGATTCCTGACAGCCCCTAGATTTTTAACTAAAACTTGACCACTAACAAACGGCTGATCTTCAGATCATTTTCTGTAACTGTAATCTTTTTATTGGTAGTTATTAATGAACAGCCTACAGTTACGGGCTTTTTGCAGTACTGCAGCATTGACAAGTTTTACTTTAAATAAAAGAAACAATCAGACGTCAAGGCCCTGGACCTGGGCCATCAGCTGAGTTGAGCATAAGGGTTGAGCCTCTTCTGACCTGGCTCAGGTGGTTCAGCTTGCTCTGTTATAGCAGTGAGCATCCACAGCTGCTCATCAGTCTAAGACAGCGATGTCCAAACTAACTCTTAAGAGGAAAACTATGGCTTCTGGCTTTTGCTCAGGCCAAGTTCATAATCACAGGCTAAATGATTTCTGCTTTGGATTTGGGGCATACTTACTGTACATACAGCTCTTAAAAGGTCAAAATTAGATTTTCAACCCAGTATCGATTTCAGAGTTTCAGAAATGCCCTTATTCAGGCGTGCTGCTTGAAAAGTGACTTAATGAACCTCTGTAGAAGGAAAACAAGGCTTCCTTTGGGTGTTTCTGATGCCTCCACAAGTAAGATCTATTTAGTCAGAAGTAACAGCCAGCGAGAGGTGAGCCTGTGTAATGTTCTTATCGCTAAAGTTGTTGGAAACCAGACCCTCAAAGCGTAGTATTTCTGACACTCGGAGCTGACTGAAGAAACAAGTTGAATACAAGTCTGAACAAGCAAGGAGATTAAGCCATCAATTAGCACGGCACATTCAGAGTTCCTCTGGAATGAAAACTCACAGACAGTGTTCCTCCAGGACCAGGGTAGGGAACCACCTGTGGAGGTCAACTGTGAGTCATGAGTTGTTGTTTTTCACAATGTTGCTGGTGGAATTTGCTAATGCTTCAGAAAAGTTGATGGGGGATCCTCATAAAAGCAGATACAGAGTGTCCAGAATTCACACACTGAAAACGTGGTGTTAACATACTATACAAAAGATGTATGTTCTTCGTAAAGTGTTCATAAAGAAGAAACAGGAACAGCAAGTTTATGCTGGTGCCATGCCTTACTACGACAAGACCATCAGTGAATGCTATTGAGATACATTATCATTTACCTCAGATTATTATTCCTGTTAAACTCCCTCTGTGTAGCCAATTAACTTCTAATTTATGTCTCTTATTTGTCAAGGGGTTCGTGTTGTGTTAAATTTATTGTGTATTGTGTTATGTCTTTTACAAGCCTGCAAAGCAAATTTCCCCATCTGGGACAATAAAAGGAAGGAAGGAAGTAAATCCATCTGCCCAGGAAGTGTTTTAATAAACCTGCACACGACTGGAGTAGTAGTGTATTGCACCATCCCAGGAAAAGTAGCCGCAATCTACATTTTAATCTGGGATGGAAATAACAAGTCTGCTTCAAAATGTGATCTTTCCTCTCCAGCCAATGCATGTTATATTGATTACCGACGTAGAACATACAGTACATATGTATATAATTGATGCCTGCCACCTTAATTAAAATGTGTTACCATGTCTAGTCAAGGGTTTATATACTCAGCTCTGCTTCTCTGGTTCCAACACAGTTGGGCTATCTTGAAGACGAGATCGAGCAACTGCAGGGGGTTGAAAACGAAAAGATTCAAGGCTATGACATTCTAACAGGCTTTGCATCTCAAAGTTAAGTGTTCAGATGGCTCACCAGATTATCCACAAATTTTCAATTTGGCCCAAATCAGCACCGACTAGAGTATGCCCCCTGCCCCCCCTTTCTTGTCTGAGAATGGGACAAGCGATCAGAGACAAGCATTCCTCCTCACTGTGTCTCAGGTGGCATCCGAGCTCCAAGGGGACACAGCCCAACAGCTTTTGATCTCCCTCACAGTCTACAGTCTGGATATGCTCTATCCGCCTGGATCAAAGGTATTGACAGGTGGCTCCGCTCAGGAAAAAATGGGAAAGAAACGCCGCGGTGAGCAGGAACAGAACCGGCTCTTCATTTTACGAACTGATGAGACGGGCTAAACTACATGCTTGAGGGATCAAGGACTTCACGCACTGTCAAGCCACAGGATAGGAACTATACCTCACACCAAAAAAAAAAAAAAAGGTTATACTCTCGAAGGTTCATCTCTCAGTCCGTAAAGACAAATATTCTCAAGACAGGAGAAACACAAAAGGCCATCTCTGCAATTACACTTGGCCATTACCAGCCTAAATCAAAAAGGCAGCGCTTCTGAAGTTCCCAGTTAGATCCCTCAGAGTGACATGTCACACTGCCTCCATTACTGGCAGTACAGTAAACTGAAGTGAAGAATTAAAGCCTAATACTAAGAAGCAGTTGTCTCAGACAAGCTGGATATTCTCTCCACTATCAAAGCTTTTATTGAAAAAAGCAATGGTAACCTAACCTAACCTGTGTAGACACTTGCATTTGAAGACTGAAACTTTACGACAGAAAGGAACAGAATTTGCTTCTGCTGAGCGATGTGTAGAAAGTCTTTCAAGATCTGCTCCGTCCACAGAAGATTATCTCACACCACATCATCATATCATATCATATCTTGGATCTCAGTGCAAGACAAACACACATACCCCTCTTCTTACGTACATTACTGAAGAAGCAAAAAAACAACCCATGTTTGATCAGCAGCAAAGTCAAATTACAAAAAAATCCCTGACTGAAACAAAATCATACAGGCCGGAAAACCAACAAATCTGAAGGCAGATATTAACGTCATGAGTAAAACTATTTTAAATTTTTTGAATTTACTTTAAAACACTGTGCACGTCTAATCACATTTCTACTGTAGGTTAACAAGCATGAAATGTCCATAATCATCGCCCAGTGATTGCTTCAATACACCAGCCTGCAGCTGGCTTAAATTACAAATGGGTGAAAACTGCACCTACTGTACAGTATATTGGAGGGTTATTTCCATTTCTGGTTTGACATTTATAGCCAACAATTTTTCCGACTCAACCGAACATAGGAGGAATTGCCGTAAATTACTAATAATACCATAAACCTAAGAAACAAAGTTGAATTACACGGCCAGTTTTCTTTAAGGTGACCTGGGAAGGATTCTCAGACAATCCCTGGTTAAATAAAGAAAGAGACAAGCATAATTAGGGGATGAGCCATTTTATCCAATAGGATTTTTAATTAAGTACAAACTGATATATCGGGGTCAAACATATAAGTTGCAAGTCTTTAAAGAACAAAAAGACAAATCAGCTCTCTCTCTTAGTGGTATCACCCTCATAAGTGAGTTGCCAGCAACCTCGTTTTCGAGATGACAATAAAACCTGTCCCATGACAACGATCAAAACGACGGAGACAACTAATCAACACTGCGTCTGCTGGGTAATGCAATGATACAATATTACCGACTATGGCAGCATGCTCTACATTAAAACACAACTTGGAACAGCTGTTGTGACTGATCCACATTACTGCCGAACATCCCGAAAATCGGCAAGCAGAGGCGCTCGTTAAATTATTCCGATCAAGTTTCACAGGAGCGGCCTGATCCACATGTTGAGGACGTGAAGACTGGGTGGGCCAGTTCGATCCCTCAGTGAGCCCGGCAGGGATGAAGCCACTGCCGATGACAAACCCCACTCCAAATAAAATTGCCGACAATAAACGCTTCTGTAAAAGTAGGTCAGACCCTACATTCTTTTAACAATCTTACAAGAATTAAACACTCCCAGGTCACAAAAATGTAAGATGTTATTCCACAGAGCGCACTGCCAGCACAGAGTGCTGTTTAAATGATTAGCTCTAATCGCAGAAACCAATCACCTCACATTCTATCCCCCTCATTTGGGCCTGTGCTGCAATGACCTCCCTTGGGGGCCGGTGTCATTTTCTTCAAGTTCTTAGATCTGAATTTAATTGCTGCGGATCAGGCTAACGAGGATCAAACTAACAAGCAAATGAACCAGATGTGTCCAGGTCAGTTTGGGTTTACCTGCTGGTTCACAAGGCCACAGGAATACACTTCGATTCCAAAAAAAAAAAAAAAAAGTATGTTTAGAGAAAATCCTTTCTCCCTTTGATGAAAAAAAAAAGTTCGGCCCACGGACTGAAATGGAAAATAAAACCCCAACCGCTGCAATAAATCCTTAAAACAGGAGAAAAAAATACAACTCAGAATACCAATTAAAGACATTTCCCCATGACTTTCTTCTTTGGTTTAATCAGCTATTAACCAAAATATTTTTGAAATATTTGGAACTGGTTTAACAGGACTGACTGCAAACACGGAGGGTCTAACCAAAAACCTTAACCAGGCTCATCGAGACATACTGTAAGTGCTTATTCCTTAACCAGCAAGAGGAACCCCCTGAGGGTTAATTCAGTGATGCGAAAGCTACACTTATCTTGAAGGATAACAGGATAAAAGAGCAAGGAAACGGTACTACAGAGTATCAATGTTTTTTGTCCTGTAGCTGCAACCCTTGATTTCCCGAAGCAGCCTGGAGACAGGACCTCCATACTGCTCCTCCCTGTGACAGCCAAGCCTGCTCCTGTTGTACTTCTGGACTGATTTTCAGTTTTTGGAACCACACAATGTAAACTGAAAACTGATTTCAGTTTCTGAAACCACACAACGTAATCTCTTCTCTAAGAGACGCACAACGTGGGATAATGAACTGAAGTCCACTCCATTTTGAGCAGTAGATTCTTTTTAAGATGAGCGACTGGTACATTGCTGCTTCCAGTGCAATTCCGCAGCAGAAGCCACTGTGTCAGGAGACATGAAGAATGGGTGTAAGTGGCAAAGCAGGACCAGTAGAAGCAGCTCTGCTTCATGCTTGTTGACGTCAGCGAGACATGTTGCTTCTCAGACCCAGCCCTAGTCTCCCATAAGACATGGTGGCGTTGTCAGGTAGTCGTGTCGGTGTAAAATAAATCCCCATGAGATGCAGAAGCCTTAACCTTCATCAGAGGCTTCAAAAGGAAACTAATAATAAGAACAACTCCACGAGAGATATTTGTGCAAACTGCAGTCTGTTCTTCATGCTCCTTGGCCAACGCAGCTGTTATTTCGTGTACAGGAAACTGAAGGGTCATGACCCCTCAATCTCAAGATTCACAGATACAAGAAGGCTAAGGGAGGGTTCTTTTCACATCAGAAACCGAGATCTGTCTCAGTTTGGAAAGAAAATAACTTTCTGGCGGAGATAAATCAGTGTCTTTTTAAGTCCTGAAGTTCAGATGAAGTCATGAAACAGGAAACAACGTTTTGTTAAATACCAACAGCAAACTGCAGTAGCTGTACAGGAGAAACATCCAGGTATACTGGAGTTGCAGTGACTCACTGGTAGTGATCAGTAGTGATTATTAAAAAAAAAACAGGTATGTGCTAAAGGCAAGAGCAACATGTTTCACTCAGCCAAATGTGCCCAAATGACAAATGGTCCGATTCCTTAAATGAAGAGCACTGTTTTTACATAACAAACGGCCCAAACATACTTTAGGGCTACTGAACAGTCCCTGGGCAAATCTGGAAAAAAAAAACAGCAGTGCAGTTAAAGAAAACATTTGAAGTATCTGTAATATTACTCAAGAATTTGACAAGACAGAGCAACTCTCAATTATCAGCTCACAGCACTGGCCTGGTCCTCCATGCTGTGCACCAGGGCCACACTGCTCCCCCTGTTGGCCGTCCATGGGAAAGAGGTCAGAACAGCACCACTGAATTATTTATTTTGCTCCGCTGAATCAACCCCTCCCCCCTTCTCACGTGCAAACCTGGACTTCGGGGTTCTCATTCTTGGTCCCTGGGGTCCCACACAACTGCTGGTTTCTGTTCCAGCCCGGCTCTCAGTCCCACAATTGAGCCCTCAGGTTTTCAGCTCTCAAACATGTTGGACCTCGCCTTTTACCTATATTATAAAATCTCAAACTTCGTAGACATTCCAATATTTCGTTGAGGCTTCGATGAGGTCATTCAGCTCAGCTGGAGTGAAAGCCAGTAGGCGTGTGGGCCCCCAGGACCAGAACTGGGATCCCCTGGCCCGGACACTCGCACGGAGCCTGTACTGACCGCAACGGAGTGAAGGAACCGGTGGCGTACGTACAGGAGTTGTGAGGAGGGTAGTATGCTCCCGGGAAACGCCTGCCCATACTGGTGTGTCAGCGCATTACAGCCACCGGGGGAAAGCTGATGGAGTGGCCTTCACCGTGAGGAAACACAGCGTCTTTCTGGGGTGAGGGAAGAAAAAAAAAACACGATTAAAAAAAAAAAGCAAACCAGATGAGGAGACAAGGCCAACCCAGCCTCTCATCAAAATGGCACCACCCGTGGGTTAGACTGTACATGGTGATAAACAAGGAAGCACAGCAGAGTGATTACTTCTATTAGAATAATAACTCTTTACTCTTTAGTTTTAACATGCAGCAGAGTTTTGAAAAGCAAACCATTATAATGATTATCCCTACACTTCACAAGTGCTTTTCGGGACACTCCACTCAAAGCGCTTCACAGGTAATGAGGACTCCTCTCCGCCCCGCCACCAAAGTGCAGCCCCCACCTGGATGATCATTTTTTACCTACTTAACACCATCAATGGCTCCATTGCTTTCTGCATCAGAAAAAAAAAGAACCAAGAGTCTAAGTCTATTACAGCAAAAGCAGGAGGAACCAAGAAATTCAGTTAAATTCAGCTAATATTTAAAAATAAACAGAGGCATTAATAACTCAACTAAAACTATTGGTTCCAATACTCATTTTTTGCATTTGTTATTCTTCTCAGTATATTGATATTTTAGTTCTAATCTTGTGCAGAGCAAAAATGTAGCTAAAAGACCTTTTGTTTTATAACTTCACAAGATATGATTTGAAATTCACGAGGAAATTGCCCTCTAGAGCTAAAAGAAGTTTGAAATTGGTCTCCTTTTTAAAAAAAAAAAGAGCGTCTCCAGTGAAGTCGACAGAGAGTGGTGAATTTTCATCTCCTTCAAAGATAAGACTAGTGAAAAAGTGACGACACAAACTTATTTTTACACAAACACTCACTAAACACATTTAACATTACACTGTTTGCTCAGTTTACAGACATGAGGTACAACATGCTAAATGTTACCTGCAGATAAGGAAAGAAGTACAAAAGCTTTTTAATTATCAAAGACGGATCCTGAAGCTGAAGGCAAGTTATTCATGTAACGGTTACATAGTTGTGTTTTAGGTGTGGTAGGGACAAAAAAAAATAAAATTGGCAGTCCACTAAAGTATTTTAGGCTTCACATCTTTAAATATTTCCTGTCCAACAATGAAAAAGCAGGATACACTCCTCATGTTGGTCAGTAAAGACCAGAGTGTTGATTTTAACCTTCCCTACAATCAGGGAAAAAATTCTGAATTCTGATGCTGCAGTCAATAGCCCTACATTTTAGTTCATCCTAACAAAGCTGAACAAAAGTGATGTGGCTTTTCAACCACACCTAGACCGTGGTATCTTTCCAAATAAATCACCAATTTAAAATTTCCCACACTCGACATGTGCAGTTCCAAGCCAAGTCAAAAACTACAGGTTTTCTGCTTCTCTCTTTGGAAATTGTTGGCGCCAAAGATCTTTCAAAGTTTCACCCCAGACTGGAATTGGGCAGCATGACCATTACTGTATCTTGATCATAAGAGATAGTCAATTTCACTGAAATAAAATGTGAAGTTTTGTAAACTGTAAAGTAGCAGGCATTAGGACCAACAGCCAGACAACTAGTTACGCTGACTGGAAAAGCTACCTCCACTTCTAATACAACTTTGTTTTCCCACTAGCAAACTACTCATGGTACCAGGTTATACCAAATCAGGAAGATGAGCAAACACCACAGAAGCTGCACAGGAAATTCGAAAAGAGAAAAACAAGAGTGTGTTACATGCAGATGAAAAACAACTACAAAATGAAAGACGAGGAGCTAAAAGAAGCTACCTATGAAAAAGTTAGGCGTTCGTAAGATTTATATGGGGAAGCAACAAAAAGGGCAAACCATACTAAGCTGTCCTGTTAGATATGTGGAATTTAAATCAAGCAATAGTATGTTAAAAGTGCACAAAACACTAGAAAGATTTACAATATTGTGTAACCTTTAGGTCGCCACATCACAAAAAATATATTACCGCTCTGAAATCAGTCTAAAGGAGGGTTACCAAGTACATTCCTCGGCTCAAAAAGAATGTCCTGCTCAGACAGGCTAAAATACTGAATCTTTTTATTCTTATTCGGAAAAGACAGCGAGAGGGTCTTTCAAATATTCAAAATCCTTTAAGAGCTGCAACTACGTTAACTCGTTTTTTTCCCAAATTAACATTTAAACACTACCCAAAGGACACGAACAGGTCAATAAGAGAAGGTGCGTGGAGACAAAGGAACTTTCCAGAAGGGGTTGTGGAAAGTATGGAACAAGCCATACCCGGCCGTGTTGTTATCTTTCAAAAAAAAAAAAAAGCTGGATTACATCCTTGGATCAATTAACTACTAACAAACTAACAAGCCAGATGGGCCCAATGACTTCCTCTCATTTGCCATCTTGGATTTAAAGGTCAGTTTGTACAGTGGGCTGCCCTGTTGCTTAGATCTGAGAGGAAGTGAGTTATGCGCTTTGTACAAAGCAAGTCTCTCTAGAGCTCAGGACTCTATAGAAGGTACATCTTTCACTATCCACAAAAAGGTCGAGTCTAGTTCCCCTTTTTCCCCAGGGCCAGGAGATAGTAGGACAAGGGTTCAAATGTAAAGCAAGGGCACAGCTATGCTTTTAAACAGGGGTCAGCCTACAGGCTAGGGGTGTGCTGCCTAGACTACCATGGGCTGCACGTTAAACCAGTGGCTGAAGCAATTTCTCACTCCTCTGCTTCCTCGTCTGTGGTGTATTTGTGCATGGTGGCTACTGTGCGTTACCCTCACCGCCAAAACCAATCAAAGACAAAGCCAATCTGCTCCTACAGGTAAAGACTTTGGGATCTCATGGGATGCAAAGCACTATCTGTGCCAAGAGGCATTAAAAACAAAACATGTTCTAAGACCTGTCTGTTGAACGTTTAATGTCTTCAGTATAAATGTAATTTAATTTCATACTGTTCCAACCCCAACAACTGAAACTATAAAATTATCATTAAAGATTGACAATAAAGCTTCACTTAAAAGACTGAACAATGGGGTGGTGTTTGTAGGTTGTTTCATCCAGAAGTGTATAAATGGCGCTTTAGCTGACTGCTTAATGTTAATATGCTTTGTACACCTTTCCTTAAAATATCCTGAAAAAAGGGCAAAAAGAGATCAGCCCCAAAATGACTTGCCCCATGTAACTACCACACTTCTGTCATACCAGTGGAAATCCATTACACTGTTGTGTTCTCTGCCACCTATATTCTACTTGACAGCTTGTGTTAGATCCAAAAGATATTGTATAGCAAATTATCATTCTACAGTTACTTGACAGAAAGGGGAAGGTAAGGCAAAAAAAAGTCTTGCCTTCACCTCAAATCACATTAATGTTCATTCCAGAATATCAAGCAGACCCACCTATGTCAACATTTCTCCAAAGTGGCCCTGGATGGTACTACTGCCTTTTCCTGTTGTTACTCAAACTCAAGTTTTAATCCCCAAGACATTTGTCTCAACGTTCTGTTTTAGGTGTGCTTTTCAATTTTCTTTCACCTCTTCTCAAATTGCGTGGGGTTGGTAATTCCTCTCCATCCTGTGCCAACGCCAGAGTTTCAAAACTCCCTTCACTGAGCCGTGACCTCGTGACATGAACTCTTCAGGAAGCGCGACCAACTGGACTTGAGCAACACACACCCCTCGTGAGAGTGTTTTGATACAAAGCCATTCCCGCCTGTGCCTGTTCATTCACTCTTAATCCTTTGCCCGTTAAGAGCTCTTTAGTCGGGAACAAGGGAGCAAATTTCTTAAACAGCAGGCTGAGGAGAGACGGCATGATGTTCAGTACGCAGAGCTTGTTGGAAAGAATATACTTTAATTGGGTGTTTGTAAGAGCCAAGGAAAGGGAAATAAGCCCAAACAAGCCAGCAAATTCCACGCAGCATTTAATCTCGGCTGAAGGTGTTGTGGAGCTACAACAACATGAGAACTGGCTGCTGGGCTCACGTCAAGAGAAACACGTGGGCAGCCCTTGTTCCTCCTGTACTATTACCAGGGTCGAGTAACCATTAGCTATTCTTCCAATGGAGTGATGTTGGAAGAGCGTCGTAAATGGGGGGGGGAAAGTTTCCAATTCCCTTCTAGAAATGCATGCTGCCTTTGTTCGCTCCTATCTGTAGGAAAATGCCATTTCTGAACCGTTTCCGAGCTGTACAACGACTGGTCACGCGCCGTTGGAAGACAGTAGACGAAAGTCACCCTACGCCCTGTATCTCGGCCGAACAAGCGAGTGAGATGTCCTGGGCGTGCCAAGTGTGGCTTGGGGAATCATAGCTAGAGAAATGGCATTCGCACCTCATGCAGAACAAAATTCAGCAATGAAAGGATAACCGCATCCGGACAAAATCCGACAGGATCGTGGTGTTGCAAGACATCACGTGCTGACAGCTGATCATCGGTCATTTAGGGAAGTTACTAAGGCGCCAAAATCGGTGCTTCTGCCAGCCAGTGCTGAGGACTCCTCTAACAGCTGAACCATTAAACAATTAAGCATCTTAAACTGCTCAATTACGATTCAAATGCTCTCAACTCATAAAAGGACTTCACATTATCCATACAAATGAACAAAATAGCTTAAAATGTTACATTTCAGGAGCTGGTGCAAACGGGGGGAAAAAAAAGGTTTAAGAAATGACTGTGGCATGGAGAAGATGAAACCTCTGGCATGAAGACCCATCGGAAGTCCGTTAGTGAGATGGAATAGACACGGAGCAGGCCCGGAAGGAAGTCTGCTTGGGCTTCACGTTGCCCAGGATTAACGGAGTCGAGTCGGATTCTATACACGTGCGTCATTCACAGAAGTCCCCTTCACCTACAGCAGACTTGATGGAATGGAATGAGTTAGAGAGGAGAGCAAAGTACAAATGGGACAATTATGCAGTGCTGCATTTTATATAAAATACCCCCCATTTTATACAGCCCATTGTACAGGGGCTGCTCTCAAAAGATTACCACCAAACAATGAAGCTGCACAGTGCACATAAGGCAAACACTTAAGGTTCTTAAATCTGATTGGAATTAGTTTGTCACTGTTGCCGAGGTGCATTAAGCTACAGAAATCGTAAAGGGCTGCTTTTCCATTTTTAAATCTCAGGCCACTGCCACACGCTAGCAGTCATCAACAAACCAACCTAGCTGCGGAAAGACTCGCTTTCTGTTATCGGACACTCTTGGCTACAACAGCCCTGGGAGTGCGGGAAGCACCAGGGAGGAGATAATATCAAATTAAAACATAGCTTGGTGGTTTGAATTCTCCTGCCGCCTCTTTTCGGAAAATCTTAATGAACTGGAGACGATGTAGCCTGGCACGATCTGAATTCTTTCGAATCTCACGGAAAGCCCAGAGATCCACAGGGAGAGTAAGCAGCATCAGGGCACAGACCGAGCGAAACTGACCGCACATTAGCACTCGGCGCTGGCTGCTGATGGGACAAGACGGTATGCCGGCCCGCTCCTGGGCTGCCGGGACCCAGTACTCTCCCGCTGCTGGATCCCACGCTTGGGAGTTTCCCCACGCGAGCACACCAGCGCCGCGCAGATGAAAGCAGTGGAGTCGTAAATCCGTGCTGCTTCGTCGGAAATAAGACGCCCAGACGAGAGTCTCGGGACTCATCCCATCTGCTACACTTTCCAACTCTCTCCCCCCCAGCTCCCTGCACCACACGTACACAGAAGATTCTCTATTCCCAGCCCACCCTCCCCTCTGCTCGTTATAGAAAAGCAGGCTTCTGCACCCTGTTTCTGTCCCAAGGAGTTTATTAAATTGCTTCTATTATCTCTTGAAATGCATTCCACCTCCTGTCATCTTCGCCCTCTCTAAATATTAATAGCACGCTCTCGAAGACGTGGTTAGCCACTGTGCTTTACACGGGGGCCCACGATTTATTGCATTCTGTGACTTTAGGCCATAAGTCCACTACAGCTCCCTCATTAGCTGAATTCTCATGCTGGACACACCAAAGCACTCTACCCCCCCATTCAGATATTATAAGGATGGGACATCAATCACTGCACCAGCATGTCCTGGAATTTTACTGTTACATGGAGGAAAAACATCCCAAGCAAGGTTAAATGAGCTGCAATGTATGCAGTGAAGAAAGAATGATGCTAAGGCAGTGAAATCATTTTAAATAAATTAAAACCAAGCCAACAGGCAGGGTCACCAGAACAAGTTCAGCGCAACCCCTTTCCCCCTTTTCCTTTTCCTCTCGCCAAAAGACAGGAAAACCTATTTTGCCCTTCCTCAGTCTGAGCTCCGAGGTTGATATTGTTTTTTTTTTAATTACAAAAATTCAAGCAGGCAAGAAGAGCAAGCGGTCTTCTCAAAGCATGCTCGGCTAACAGCCAGCAGAAAGGCTCACGGAGTAAACGGGTCTGGTTAAATCACAGCCCTCTTTTTCACCCACTTCCATTCGAGCAGTCCAAGGACAGACGGCTCTCAGCTGACGCACAGACCGCCGCTTCTTTCATTGAGACCAACTCCCGGCCGGAGGCAGCGTGTGACACCGAGCAGGACCGGCTGCGCGGCGGTGCCCTCGTTTCTCTCTCTGCAGAAAGCCTCGGCTCGCCCGGACGGACGGGAACCCGCGCCTCGGCTCAGCCCCGCGGTTGGGGGGGGGGCTGGGGGTGCTCGGAGGCGGCGATCGCGATCGAGCAGCCAGAGAGAGAGAGAGATTGAGGAGTGCGATTCAGTGGGCTCCCGCCTCCCCCCTGCTGCAATCTTGTGCAAGACCCAGGGGGAAGGAGCGCACGTGACCGCTGTACCTGCGTCATAGCAACCAGCGAGAACAGGCGGGAGGGTGCATGTTCGGGAGTACAGGGGGAAGGACAGGCATTAAAAATACAAGGGCTCCTCTTACCCTCCCTCCAGCACTCGGACGTCCACAGAGCCACAATGCCTCTCCTAGTCGCCCCTCTGCTGAATCTCACCCTTCAATATTCATATATTCAGTATTCTGTTTTGTCTTGACATAAGACGGTCCGCAAAACTTGCCATAATAAGGAACAGCAGCCCTTTGCTTTTCCCGTGTGGAGAGTGAAGAAAAGCTCCGTATTCCCTCTCATGAGAGCATCTAAAACACTGTATCATAGAGGTTACAAATCAGAAGAACTATTTCTTCTCCAAGGAGCCTTACAAGTTACAAGTTTATGAAGAGCACAGGTGGGCGCAATCAGCACCTGTGCCTGTGAGCAAGGCAGCAAGACAAAATCCTTTTTTATTACCTGCACCACAAGAATGGGCGTGGAAAAGACGTCAAAAGCAGACAGAAGTGAAAGAGCTTGTGAAGATCACCGTACAGTCCTCAGCACCACATCGAGCTGCAGAAGTAAAAAAAAGAACAACCAGACTACTCCCAAAAGAAATCACCCAACATTGCCCCAAGATAGCACCTTGCTACCGTCTGTGTGGGTTCGGTTTAGCGCAAGAAGGACTGTCACATTTTCCTTTGTACCCTTTCTGGCCCTTCAACTTCATCTGCTAGAGAAAGGCGGTTAAGTGAATAAGTAAATTGGCAACACGCTGTGACGAACAGACATTTTGTGGGCAAGCGAGGGTCATGGTAATTACTGCAGCTCCCGTCTAGGACAGGGAGACAAGACAGTTAACCTCTCCCCCCTGTTATCAGAGGCTCAAACTGTCTAGAGGTTCCTGGCTCCCTAGCAACCATCCCCCAGCATGCACCAGACAAGCACAGGTAGGGGATGCTTGGCTTAAACCGGCTCCTTCAGCATTAAATCACTTGTGAAACAACACCGATATTAGAGCTTCCAAGTAAAAACAGGGCCTGAACCCCTGGGAGGTGAACTATATATAGCAATATCATCAAGGTTACCAAAGTCTCAACTCCCAGTTAATGCGAGCTTCGGTCAGGTGATGTACCCCTAGGGACTGGTCTGAAGCATCTGTCCTTTTTCATTTTTAAATGTTGTTCGGTGGTATTAAGCCAACGGGATCACGAAGGAAAAATCTCCCTAAATTTTCTGTAAACTCAAAACCAGTAGCATCCTCAACCCCCTAGCAACAATACCAGAAGATTTATGGCTGAAGAGCAGCCATACACCTGAAGTATCCCAGCCCAAAGCACACGTGTTCATGAATTTCTGCTTCCAAACAGCGCTGCGGTTTTGTCACCTGATACTGCTCAAAACAAGGCCTACTAAAGCAGCAGCTGCAATTGACTCCACCTGTTCCAGGGAAATGGGACTTAATCTTGGCACTTCTATGCCACTGCTAGCCTTTGCTCAAGTAATCCCTAATTATCAAAGACATCTGCAGGGCCTGGGTTAGTTAGTCCTATACTGGTACTGACGGAAAATACCACAGCTCTAGAAGAAAGCTTCACTGGAGCAACATCCCTCATGCTTCCTGATCTCACAAACTATACGTTAGTCGTTGATCTTTCCTAACTTCTTTCTGTATAACTAAGTTCCATTAAGACATGACCAAATCATTTCCACCGCTTGTAACATGCAATTTCAAACAGAAACGAAACTTCATTTTTGACCGCTTTTTTGCGCCACTCACCTCTGTCCATTACATGCGAAACAGACTGTGTGTGGGAGATTTCTGGCACTTATTGCAGGTCTCAGCGTGTTTTAATCAAGCAGATTGTACAACAGTAGGAGCAGGTTTTCAGAAACAGCTGCTAGCTTGCTATTTTATATTTTAATGTTTATTTGTTATATTTTGAGGACTCTGGAACGCACACAGTTCACTGATGCAGAAGTCGAGTATAATGAATACAGTTGTAAGAAGTGCAGAACTGCAATTAAAGACCTAAATTATTAGCATTCATATTTTACTTATAGGCATAAATAGATACCACTTTTGAGACGAAGCAATAAAGCATATTGTGCTAATTGTTTTCGTTAGCTTAGCCCTTTAGGAGAGCACAATTATCGGAGTCAAAGGTCAAGGCTAAAGGCCCATCACTTTTTGTAACATCACAAGAGGTTTTAACTTCACTGTTGACTCACCAAGCGGGTGTCTTATCAAAATGACAACAAAAGCATCTCTCCAACTCAAACAGTGACCAATGGTTTTGATTTTCAAAACCTAAAACTGATACCATGCATGCTTTCAAACCCGCCAACCAATTACAACTGCAATCTGAAACTCAACCCAAATAAATTTCACTGAAATCTGAAATGATGTTTTCAAGGTGTTAGTACTTGTCAAGGAATGAAGATTATCTGTAAAGATAATCCAGCCTGCAATCAGTTGTTTGAGAAAACAGACACAAATATCAAAGTTTCTGCGAAATGTCCATTATAGTCTTTGTACTGCATTATTAACAAAGGAGTACTAAATGTTCTATACATGTTTTTCTTATAGCTTTGTTCTTCATTCTTGAATGGGATTCTTTTCAATACACAAAGTACTGTGTACTCATTTGTCAAGAAATATCAAATTCAGGTATGTATTCAGAAAAATCGTGTTACCGTATACCTGCTACGGGCTATAATTTTAATTAACTCTACAGCAGTGATAGCAAAGTTAAAATACAACACTTTATTTTATTTTAACGTATGCCCTGCAATATCCTACAGTACGCTTTTGTCACCCAGAGGGCCAGCGTGACATAGGATGAGGAAACTCCAGGTCCGATAAGAGGGGACAAGTCTTTTAGCAGAAGGGTGTGGCGGCCATCCGGGCAGTGCAGACTGGGACATGGGGAAGTGTGTGTGATGGGAGGTGTGACCACTACGCTACGCCCGAGTCCACAGTTTCTCCCCTGTCCACTCCCACCAAGCTGCAGCTGACAGAGGAGCTGCTCAGTAACGCACCTCGTCCTTCCTTCAGGTCTTCAGTGATACGGTACACCACCGACTCTCAATCGTGGTGCTGGAGACCACTGCCTGCTGGTTCTCTTTCCGCTCTAAATCCCCAGTCCTAATTAATGACTTATTTGACCTCTGCCTGTTCGGACTTTTATTTACCTTGTTTCTTCCGTAAGGCCAGAGCCTCAAAAATACCCTACTACAGGCATACCATTTCACAAATGACTACCTCAGACCATCTGTGAGACCCACACTTTATGTTCCAGGCATACGCAATGTACACAGGTAGCACACAATAGCACACTTTGTAGTTCAGGGAGGTTTTCTCATGATCTAAAAAATATCTATCTGTTTGCAGATCTAGAAACTTCATCAGATCCTCACCCTCAGGTCACAGAAAATGCAATTTCTTTCTCTTCTTAGCTGCCTTGCTTTAAATTACCTACTATAGCAACAATATGCTGCCCAGGAAAAGCTCAGGAGCAGATACTGAATCATTGCAGAAAGAGACATCCATAGAGAATTAACAGTAAACACAAAGCAAACAAGTGTCTCCAATTTCAGTTTTACACATTACTGCCACTACTTTCAGTCCCAAAGTAGTGCCTTGGGTTGGCTTTATTAATATCTCTGAAGATATTAAACATTTCGTCTTGTACATATAACAATTTCCCTTACCACCTCTCTGTTTAAGACAAAAGACATTTAAGCAGAATGTCTGTAAAAGAAACACACTTTAATAACATTGCTGCTTTCATTGTTTTCCTGTCATGACTAATCATTAATCTGGCCTCCTAAATTCACTCTAGCATGGCCAGATCAGCACCTACGGAAATACAAATCCAGGATTTTGTCTTCACTTCAATTTCAATGGCATTCAGTGGTACTACTGTTCCAGTAACAGTGAAGATCTACAGTGGGTTTTATGAAATAATAAGTGGGATTGACATGGTTTAGAGAGAGGCCTTCCATTTCCAGGTAACACAACAGCAACAGCAAGAAGAACAGCAGGAAGAGAAGACATGACGAAAATGAATTCCCTTGCTGCATTGCAGTCTGTCACCCAAACAAGACGCTCAGCGCTGACGCCAGGTTTTTCTTAAACATGCCTTATACCTGCAGTGGTATTTGTATGGCTGGAACACCTTATCTGCCCAACCACATGTCCAGAATGGCACACAGTTCCATTAGGCACACAGGATCATGGGAATCCTGAACAGACTGCTTTTACACAGAGAAGCACCAAGGTCAGTGGAGGCCGTGGTGGGCACCACGTTTACTCCAGAGCCCACCAGAGCCTGGATTCAGTTCTCTCAGCAAGGAGAGTTGGGTTAGAGCCAAACGATGCTGAAAATCACCTGATCCACAGAACAAGTCTCTCTGGCAAAGACCAACAGTTTCTTCTTAAAAAAACAAGACACGTTTGACAAGCACAAGTTGGGCTTTTGCTGAGTGCATTTCTAAACGTAACCCCCCCTTCTATGCTGGCATAATGTCATTAGTTAATTATATAAAAAAACATAATATAATAGCAAAATGAAAGAATAATGCAGTATATTATTTTACTTTGTATATGTTGTATCTGTAAATCCATTTATTGTTAAGAAAGAAAATGAAAGCCCACCATACCTGAACTCAACTGAAGAAATCCTGATCCTTTATCAAATGCTAAATTGTAATTATTATTCAATGTTTTCTTTTCTGTAGTTTAACAAGACTTGATAAAGCCTTTGCTTGCTGTATGTTTTGTATTTGACTCCTTGGACTTTTCGGGGAGATTCTCTGAATAAACCTTTGGTGTTGACCTTACCGAGGCGCTTTAAATTTAAAAAGCACAACTGCAGGCATAATGATTACAGGTCATTTCTTCTTTATATTAACGTCTGCACTCTCTCGCAGGTTACGTGCACAGCCCCCAATGACTTCTTTCATTTAAACATTTCCCCTTCTCCAAAATCAATTTGCCATTTGCAACTTTTTAACAAGAGGTTGGAAATAATCCCTGTAAGCTGAATTCTGCTGGCGGATGTTCGTGCCTGAGACCCTGAGCTTGGGCTGTTTCCATCACTCTCCTCCCTGTCTCCACATCTCTCCACAGGAGAGAGACTGAAGAATAAGCAGTGTTAATTACAACAGACAGGGCCTCCGGGGCAAGAAAACAGTTCACAGATAACAGAAGCAAAACCGCCTTGCTTCTGGTAACATGGTCTTGGATATTGTTGTTAAAACTGCCCTAAATGGACAAGGACCACAATAAAACTGGGGTTCACTCAGCGGTCAAAGATGAACCAATGAAAAAGCACTGCATACAGTAGACTGAGGTTTGTGTCTGCGCCAATATTTCAGGGGATAGTGTGAACTTTCGGGCTGAAACAAAAGGTTAAAAAATACACGTTCAGGTTAATCTGAGACACAAAACACAACTGAAATCCAACTGACCTGCACACAGTATGCAGGCCTCCTTATCGCAGGATGAACTGATAAATTAGAAAGTGATCACTTCCTTATAACTCTTAAGAAGGGACCGAATGAGTCATACTTCTGGCAAAGGTCTCCGTCTGTAATGGTCACAGACTTTTTCGCTGATGCCTAATTTCTGCATTACTGTTGCATAAAAGGATTATTGAGTTGTCCTTTCAAAGTCTACTAGGCCAAAATAATGGCCTAAACCAATTAACTTGTGGAATTCTATCCTGCCTTTTTTTCTTTTTCCTGCACAGCAATTGTACTTTTTCACTAGCAGACTCAAGACCTCCCTGCCTGGAGTAGCGAGATATATCCCGTGCCAGCTGGAGTGACTGGTCAGCTCTGCGTGTCTCATCTAGACCAGGGACCCAGAAATCTGGAGTCATGGAAACCCACAGGCTTTTCACAACATAAGGTCCTCCATACAACCTTCAGCATGAGGTCACCCAGCCTATTATAGCCAGGCTGTGCTTTCACCCTGACAGCAGGACAAAAATACACACCTTCCGGTCGCCAATAGCGATGCAGGGAGCCTCACTCTGTACACACTGCCGATATCGCCACGACACCACAGTGACCGCTTTCTGACAGCTCGCGAGCCGACTGACTGACAACCTCCCCCCGTCCTCGGGAGCTTGTTGAGTCTGCTCAGGCAGGGAATTTGACTCTGAAAGGAGGAAGGAGGATAAAGCAAGGAGAAATGTCAAGCGACTCGGCAGGACTTCTGCAGTTTGTTTTCCCACAGATATCCATACAGGAGGTGATATCAGCTTCCCAGGATGATCGGGGAGGATTTGGTTAAGACCCACCAATTCCTCCTTTGCTTCAGCCAGCCCAACAAGCAGGCGCCAGCTGCACAAATCCAGGAATAACACTGCTGCTGATGGGAAAACATTCACCTTCTGCATTTTTACACCCTCCCACTGTGTCCCACCCTCTAGTTCAAGATTCTTTCATCCATTGCTACGTTTTAAGCCTAAGTGGTCTCCACAAATGAAGAGGGCCAGAGGGAGCTGGGAAATGGGCACAACAAAGGATTGAGAAACACTCTTTTAAATGAGAAGTGCATTATGCCACTTTAAAATCCCTTAATTTAAATTTTCCAGCTTTCACTATTTAACCTAACATAGGGTTGGGCAACCCTGAGCCTTGTACTGAACGGCCAGTTGAATTCCAGTGCAGAGTCACTCACTCACGCACACACATCACTCCCTCCATTCCCTCTTGCATGGGGATAAATGTCAGTCTAAGGAGTTGAGCCTTAAAGGAACAGGTCTCAGCTGTCCCGCACGAGGAAGGTAACTTGTGCCTTGGGCAGCTGGTCCCCAGAACAACCAAGGGTTGTGGAGGGCAGTTGGAACAAAGCCCCCTGGAGATTGTCCTGTTAAGGTCTAGCCCTCTTGATGAGTTTGGGAATTCTGTCACCTCAGTCGACGGTCTCTTTTTCTTGTCCTCAAAACCAGAAGAGGAAAGGTGACGACTGTTCACTTTGCATCTGGCGGCCTTCTAGTTTTCTCTGTTCAAAACTAAAAAGGTTTGGTTCTTTTAGCCTGTCAGTGTAGGATATTTCAAGTGCCAGAATACATCTGGTTGGTCTTCTCTGGACTGATATCAGAGCAGTAATGTCTTTTTTTTTTTGTAAAGTGGTGACCAAAAGAGTAAAAGATCTCAAATCTGCACCGGTCAGCACTGGAAGACAACATACAGTTTTAATTTCACTGTTTACAGACAGTAAAAGGACAGAAAGATCGACCAAATTGTGTGTTCCTGTCTATATTTAAACCATGTAAACTATGAATGTCCCTTTAACGTGTAACTGAGGAATTTCTTTTTCGCACTTTCTACCATAGTGAGCCTGATCATTTACCAAAGATATGCCACATTCGAACTCTGCTTTGCCAGTTTTGGTTGGTGTAAGACGGCGCTGCAACAGGCTGGCTGGATCGTCAGGCAGGGCCCACAGGGAGTCCGCTGAAGACCACGTGATCAGCTCCCAACACACAGAACAGCCTTCCTTTCATCTACCACAACCCTGATGAATTCGAATGAGCTGAAGCTGCTGGAAAGAAGTTGCTTCTGTTTCATCAACGCCGAGCGCAAAGCCGCCTTTCACATTTAGCCCCAGCAAGAAAACCAGAGCGGCGTTCGCAAGCAACACCGAGACGGAAGCAGCTGTGCTCGAAACAGATATAAACCCCTTCTGTTCCTTTTACATTCTCATTAGGTAACAAATCATCTCTCTGAAATCACTGCGATGATAGGGGGCATTTCTGAGTCACGCCAGAACAGACGCAGGCTTTCACAAACGATTAGAAAAGCAAGTTATAAGTAACATTTGGAAATCCATTCTGGGGATTAAAACTACAATTATTTCTGTCAGAAGTCTTGCCCAGACAGGTACGTAATACCAGAGGAGGGGTCTATCTGAGTGAGAAGGTTGTGCAGGTATTTACTCTAAGGACATGTTACACAATCAAAAGAGTGGGGAACAGATGCAACCTGCTGTCTCAGCCCCCACCTTACTCAAGATTAATTGGGCAGCACTGTGGTGGGAGTGGTTTGGTCCCTGAACTCGGAACTGTGGATTCTGCAACCTTCCAGTTAAGGGTGGGTTTGAGATCGATTCTGCACATTCAAGCCTGAGATTCTAGCAGATGAGTTCTGAGAAACATCCGGACATTTTTTGAGGGTACGGGTTCCTCAGAACGTACCTCAGAAACACCTAAAGCATGCAAACTGTGAACTGCGGCCAAAGTTCGTATTTTCAGCCCGCCCTCTTCAGATTCCATTTTTTGAAAACACTAGCTTCTCAAGTTGCAGCTGCCGCGCAATCTACAAATAACACAAGAAGGAAACAACACCCGTAACATAGTTTTTAAAACAGCCAAGACGCTGGACTCTAAGAGGCGACAGAAATCCTGTGTGCTGCTCATGAACAGACTATGAGTGAGGTTTTAAGATCACAGTAGCAAAGGATCTGGAACTCATTGCAGATGTTTTCATAGTGTGCCACCCATGTAAAGATTCCAAAACGCCGCTGGTTTGTGCTGGCCCTGGGCCTGCTCACTGGGCCCTTGCCTGGCCACAAAAAAGAGGCCCTGTGGTTTCTGGGGTTGCATGTGAAGAAACCAAAGTAAGAGCCGTGAGTGAAGGACAACCTCCTCTCTCTCTCTCTCCAACCTGCGGTAAAAACAGATGGGCAAAACGTGCTGCCCAGCCGATGCCAGAGAAGAAACACAAGAATTCAGCTCACAGCAAACGCGTCTTCTGCCATCCAGACACTGCGGCGTTATCAAGACCTCTGCAAACGCATTCAGTGCCACACGACACCTGGGAGAGACAGACGACAGCTGTCTCACACTTAACAAATCAAGGTTAAATCTCAAGGGCACTTCGGAAAATGGTTTCTTTCTCCTGCGGACAACTGCACGTGCCGTACCAGCATCTGCAGATGAGCAGCGGTCAGTCTGGGGCCTTTCCTTCCACTCCTCCAGAGGAATTCCCCGAAGGCCTTCACAAGGCCAGAGCAACTGCCAGGTGCCGTTCACAAGAACAGCCCATGTCAAACCCACAGAGTCACCAGAGTTAAGGACAGCAGAGCAAAACACAGCACAGCTGAGCACAACGCAGCCGAGATCAGAGGGAAGGTTTGAAATGAGAGGAGATCGTTTGGTCCGGCAAGCCTGTTCGGTAGGTAGTTGAACTGAGAATCATGCAGATGTTTCTCAAAGGAAGCCAGGATATCATCTTCAAGAAAATGGCTGGGCAGCTTCCACCATACGCCCACAACTCTTCAAGATCAGGAGTTCCAGTGGGTTGGCCAGGGTGATTTTAAATACCTGTAACTGATCTGTAGGACATTCCTTTAAACCCTGGAATTGATCTATTTTCTCTTTTCTGGACCAATACCAGCATAGCAAGATGTTTAGCATGATGTCCTTAGAATTAAATTCTACACTTTTTAACTATACAGTACATGTGTACATTCTGTTTGCTTTTTTATCATTTCCCGACAATATGAATGTCAGCATAAAAACTTTTTGCCAGTTGATTATATATCCTGCCTTTAAAGGTGACATTTTTTAAGTGAGTGATCT
Organism: Lepisosteus platostomus; assembly: GCF_059453375.1. NCBI lineage: Eukaryota > Metazoa > Chordata > Actinopteri > Semionotiformes > Lepisosteidae > Lepisosteus > Lepisosteus platostomus. The sequence goes on from NC_142611.1 coordinate 11,061,884, forward strand.
GCCTTGAATAAGTTGAACAGATGGTATCTGATGGGGATGTCTCACCTTGACAAATACAACCCCAAAGACATTAGAACAGCGCTTCCAAACCTGAACACAGCAAATTACAGCAATTTAACTTAAAAAACACATTTGATGTACGTGTCATTTACCTCACAGGGCTTGCTTGCTCTAAGCCAGGCTTTTGAAGTCATCAGCTTAAATTTTCAATTCCAACGAATATGGCGCTGTAAACATCCTGAAATCATTAGCCCCTCTCTTTAAAAGCGGAGATGATATAAATGTTTCTTATAGAGCTCTTCTTACTACGATAGCTAGCCTTGATTAAAACTTCAGAAAATAACCTTGAGGCGCCCAGTTTTAGAAAACCACTCACAGGTGCGCACCAGATGGAAATCAGCCAAGAGGTTTCAAAATTAAATTTCCTCGGCACATTACCATAACACGCGAAAACAGACATCTACTCACTGAGTACAACCAGTCACAGTATGTAAACATGCACTTAAGTTAAAGTAAATGCTAGTTAAGGTTTATTGCACTGGGAGTGTGATTTTATTACACAGCAATGATTAGGAACCTGCATAACATTCAATTCAAGTTCATTCCAAATAGCTCAATTGTACTTTGACCTAGCACATATACCCTACTAATGAAGAAGTACTGCAAGCTGTACACCTTTGTACAACACACCTGCAAAAACATGTACTAATTACTTTGGAACACATGTGCAAACCACTTTTACTTTCAAATGAACACCCAAGAAACAATGTGGTTGTTTGTTTTTGTTCCAGTACAATTCATTTCCTGCAAGAACACAAAAGCATCAAGATGACTGGGCATTTCTAGCGCTCTGAGACCTAGAATCCTGGGAGCAGAGGTTGGGCAGCCTCAGCACACAGCCTTGGAGGGGAAGAGATGTAACACTAACACCAGACAGCATCCATCACCGTCCAACATGGGAACAGGAACCTGGAGTCACTGCAGACTACAAAATCCTTGGTTTGCTAAGGTACATTAGCAGCTGGGACCATCCTGGGCCTTTCAAAATCAACGTAGAATAGTGAAACCCTAACTCTTAAAACTCCTTCATGAAGACGTGGGCACTCTTAGTACTGAGCTTTTCCACCTTCCTCTGGAATCACCATCATTCTGCAAAGCACCAGCTTCACTGAAAAAAAAAAAACACAATTCATTACAAGACGTGTGAAATTAGACACGAGAGCGAAAGTCATGACGATCCCCGGCCGAACAGAAAACGTCTGTTCAGAAAACAATTACACTTGGTTAGTCAAACTACTGTATATGCCTAATCCTGTTCCTTAAATATAAATCACAGAGCATTCAAGTCAATGCTGCTTTAGTTCAGAGGGTATTCAATATATCACACTCAAAGAATTGGAACTGAAGCTCCAAAAACATGTATTATTTCGATTAAAATGATGAAGCATCACAATCCACTTTCACTTATCAGCCCCTCAATGGGACCTACACACTCCGGGGAAACTCTAACAGCATAGGAGATACGGGTGGAACCCTGTCCAGTTTCTACCAGCTGAAGACTCTTACATCTGGAATATTATACATCAACCAACGTAAATTGTACATTTCAAACGTGCCTAATTAACTAGTTATTTCTCAGTTCAGCTTCACAATGGCACTTTGTAGAAAAGCATGCAGCTGAAAAAACTTAAAAGGCGACAAACTCATGAAGAACCCCCTAAAAGTCTCACTACTTCTAAAACATTATTAACATTAATGCACGTAGACAGTTATGCAGATATTTGACTTTTAACTCCTTATAAATCCATGTTTGTAACCATCACAACCCTTATACAGCGCTTTATATGAACTGCTCTCAAATAGTGACCATGATACACACTGGTGCTACAAAAAAACAAGACACACAAACTATGGCACCGTCCCACAATAGTAATTCAATTCACCCCAGCTCCATCAAAAGATTAAATGACAGTGACAGGACCTGTGGCATCCTTGAGCTGATCCTGCAAAGCACGTCAAGAAAATAACCCCCTCGTACAGGATTATACAGGGATCAAAACATAATTCCATTCTCTCACAGAAACAGGTTAGGATGTCTTTGGCCCCTTGCCTAGGGAGAAACCACAGAAACACGGCTCAGCTCAGCCGGGCTCATCTCTGCGGGCGGGCAGGACAGGCCGTGAGCTCAGAGAGAGCTGTGTGGGAGTCAGCTGCCTGACGCAGTGAAGCATGACAAGAATCCCTATCGATGAGCGCTCTCAGGGCAGCAGGGCCGACCACAGAGACATGTACAGGGAGAGTACAGCGCGATGGGGGGGACACACAAAAGGGCCTGAACCTAGTCCACCCCCCCCACCAAACATCCAGTCAAGATCTGAAAGATGTTTTCCATGCACATTAGCTTCCAAGAGGCTTGTCTAAATGTTCAAGTAAATCACAGGCAATGATCAAGCTGTTTGAGCTCATCCAACCATTAAAAGGGGATATTTACAACATGCCTGCACCGTCCTGGAAAGATGGGAATAAATTCCCATCAATGACTGGTAAATCAATGGAAAAAAAAAATGAAGCTGGACATGTAACAGTTCACTCGAAGGCAGCACAGCCATTTTTTTTCTTTTTGCTAGACAAATCATTGACAATAATAATTGTCCTTACACTACCACCAATGTGTCGCCCCATCTGGATGATGCAACTGGCAGCTATAGTGCGCTATCAGTGGGGCAGAGAAGAGAGTAATGAAGCTAATTTATAGATGGGGATGAGAAAACTACCACAACAGCTGCATAAGGGGTATTATTGTGAGCTTGCAGAAATTAAGTAAATACCTCCAAATGATCAAGATCAATCTTAAAGTTAATGGTCAATAAGTGTGGGCGAGGCTCCGACTCACAATTAACACCCTACTTAAGGTCCAAGAGCTTGATATTCTGTCTCCAGTCCTCAGTCACCTTGTCACCTTCAAATGGATGAACTGGAAGCAAAACTTGACTGAATGATGAAAGCCATCACATCACAACGAAATTTCATTCATTCAACACAAAAAAAACTGAAATGAAACAGAGTACAAAGGTATGGTTCATTAATCTGACATTCAACCATCCATGTTCTAAAGAGGTTAATGGAAATATGACAACATTTTAATTATGAACTACATCGGCACCATTACGTTCTTAAAACCGAGCACCTGAAGCATGATTCAAACAGACTGTTGCTTTTCACACTGAGCTTCAACCTGTGCCTTCCAACCAGACTGTGTAAAAGCCCTTAAATGATGTAGGGGCAATTTTCTTATGTGAATTGGTCCTTTGCACTCACAGAACACTGTTCAGCAGACACTGTGCAGCTTAAACCCCACATTGTTTGTCGAACTAAGATACGTAGTGCTGTCATTTGATCAGATTTTGAAAAGGTACAGAAAAAAACATTGCCTCAGTATGCATTTTTGGTGAGAGTGTTTAATACCCCGTTTGACATTGTATTGGCCCCGTATCATGGAATAAACAGCCACTGGAATTTGCAACCGCAACGGAAAAAAAAAAATTAGAGCTTCAGGCTTAGACAAGTTTCTAGTCTGCAGCGGATTCATACCCAGGTCATATCTCACATTCTCATACTGTTATTGAAAATATAAGACAAATTCCATCCAAGCCAGCAAACGGCATGTAGCCTTTTCCCTAATGAGAGAACAGTTCAGTGAAGGTTTGTCGAGATTCAGATATAAGACTCCCTTGTAGATAATACATGTTTTTTTTTGGCTAAGACTTCATCAAGGATTCCCAACAGAGGCACAGCAGGGGACTAGAAGAAGAGTCAACATATTTCTGAATTGTGAACGGAGACTCCTCTCCCAACTTTGCCAGGCCTCTTCTTCAAGAAACAAAGCTAATGTACCGCTGCTTTTTTTAAAAATAAAAAAAAAGATCTGTTTTTTCTCTAGAAAAGGTCTATCACTCACCAGCTGATCACCCTGAATACATACAGTGTGAAAACGCTTCTGAATTCAGTCTCGGGACTCAGCAGCTTGTGTGGGAGGAGGAACGTTATTCAGGATCACGACAATAAAGCTGAGAGCCGACTTCTCCCTTAAACTCACGCCGAGAGGATTCACGTGGAAAGGAGCAGCTCTGCCCAGTTCGTTTTCGAAAAACAACACATTCCATCTGCTAGACGTTCAGATATGCTCTAAATCCACATGGTCTTCAGCTCATGCACTGTAGGGCTCCAACTAAAGCCAGCATGTCAAACAGTTACATTGAGGACACTAAGGGTCCCCAGAGAAGCCTGAAGGAAGATACAGGTGAGCAAGAACCAGCTACACAAGACAATCAGCCAGCAACTGGGAGCCCAGGAAGGTTGACTTTGACGGAGGCAATTAACACTTAAAACCTAGGAACAGCTGCAAGAGTCCATGTAGGTCAATTAGCACGCTGTGGGAAGAACTGAAAAAAGCCTGACTCATCTGGCAAGAGATGTGTGTGTCGGTTCTCATCCTTCGTACAAACTGTCCTAAATTAAAGGTTGTTGTTTTTTTTTCCCCGTTTGACTGCATAAGTGGTAAGCCAACATGGGTGGAAAATCAAAGCACTGACTCCCTAAACAACTCCTCCAAGTCAACACTCGGATGAAAAAAAAATCACCCTGGAGCGAGCACGCATGCACAGTCATTCCCATTTAAATGAACCTGCGAGGTTTTTACAGCCGAGCGCCGTGTGAATCACAGTCACGCACCAACAGCTCTCCTCGAAAGAGAAGCCTCATGGAGGACTAATGATTAAACTGAAGCATCACCTACTGATCACCACAATGTCCGCACCTGGGAATTCCTACAGAAACATCCGTGAGTTTTCAGCGACCAGTTCCTTTCGCAGTCCGTCGTGCAAGCTAAATTCTGGACAGTGGCAGATGTGGAGATCATCCTCATCGCAACTCAACTCATCTAATCCAAACTCAACTCATCTGATGGTCCAAAGGAATCACCATAGCAACACAATACGAGACAAAACAACCATTACGTCTCTGTAATAGTTAAGCTAAAATATTAATAAAAACGTAAGTTTTATGGCTTTTGCTTTTCTTTTTCAGGGGGTTGTCTCCATGTTCAAGCTGAGGGCTTTTCGTCTCAACAGTTGATGTTTTCTGTAGGTAAAAGGGAGTTGTGTTCTTTTAAATTTTCTATTTATACACAAAATAAAAGTGGACTGGAATGAATAAATCACTCCAAATTATTTAGTTTGCCTTTACACTTCCTTTTTTAAACAAATTTGCTACAGTACTCTTTTTTTTAACATTCAATTTTTAGTATATCCTGTAAGTGAATTATACAATAATTGTTCTACAATTCTTCACTTCTATCCAGTCATTTTGTCGCTTAAACAAGGTCAGTAATTGGCATTTTCAACCTAATTAGGCTCGCAGCCTTTTTGTACACAAAATCTTGGCAAAACCAGCAGGCTGCTTTTAAATTGAACTTTTTTTCTTCAGGCAGAGAGACAAGCCAGCTGAAAGTACTTGCTGGTGTTTTTAAACTAACTTTAAAAGAAAATGCAAACCGCTGGCAAGATCAGTTGGCATTCTTTTGTAGCAAGCTTGAAAGTGTTTTTTCAGACTGAGAGTACTAAGCTGTACCATGTAGTTGAATATTTTATTTTTCCAAATAAAAGCCTATTTCACCTCCAACAGTCACTATTTTGTGATAATAATAATTCCTTACACTTACAGTATATAGCACTCTTCTGGAAACTCCACTCAAAGCGCTTTACAGGTAATGGGGACTCCCCTCCACCACCACCAATGTGCAGCCCCACCTGGATGATGCGACAGCAGCCATAGTGCACCAGTACACTCACCACACACCAGCTATCAGTGGGGAGGAGAACAGAGTGAAGAAGCCGATTCAAAGATGGGTATATCATCCAGGTGGGGCTGCACATTGGTGGTGGTGGAGGGGAGTCCCCATTACCTGTAAAGTGCTTTGAGTGGAGTGCCCAGAAAAACCACTACATAAGTGTAAGCAATTATTAATTATCATTATTATTCATTAGGAGGCCATGATTGGTAAAGGTCACAGGCAAATTTGGCTGAGACGCCTGAGTAACACCCCTACTCTTTTAGAAAAACATCCTGGGATTTTTAATGACCATAGAGAGTCAGGACCTTGGTTTTACATCTCATCTGAAGAACGGAACCTTTTTACAGTATAGTGTCCCCGTCACACAGACTGCAGTGTGAGCGCCCCCTACTGGCCCCTCAATACTTCCTCCAGCAGCAACCTTAGTTTTTCCCAGGAGGTCTCCCATCCAGGTACTGACCAGGCTCACACCTGCTGAGCTCCAGTGGGCTGCCACTTGTGAGTTGCAGGGTGATATGGCTGGTGGATGTGTATGTGATTACATACAATCATAATTTCACCAATTTTTAGTCTTTTTTTCACTAGTCCTTTTACACATTTTTCCAATAATCAGCACCGCTGAGGTGCTGTGGTGATAACGGTGATGAAACCGAACGATCGTTTTTTAACATTTGAACATAACTGTGCCACTTACATTAATTAAGCAGCAGATGGAGAATAATAATACTGTGGGTGTCTGTGAAAGAAGAGAATATGAGCACAAACGCCGTTAGCAATTAAGGTAGCAGTTTTTCCAGTCAAAGACATTATATTGCAAATGTTTTTTTTTTCCTAAAAGGTTTCCATTGAAATTACTTTGAGAATATGTTCTGGAGATATTCATTTTGATGTTGCGGAAAATGTGATTGCTTCTCCCCTTATCTCTTCAATCCAAAAGCAATCAAAGGGCAATGAGATGCATCTGATCTTTGGTGATAATAAATATACCTACACTATACAAAGAGATTTACTGGGACCTTCATTAAAACAGTGGGCTGGCATTTACATCTGAGCAAAAGGCAACTCCACTCAATGTCAGGACGTCCACCTTCCAGAGGATCAACCTCAGCAGATCTGGATTAGCTTCCCTCAATCACAACAAACGGTCAGGGGAAAGTGTGGTCACTCAGCAGGTCCATCAGTGACTGACAGCAGAGATCAAAAACATCCCAGCTGTGCTCCAGATCATTCATTATTAATCCCTTACTTTACATACAGACATGACAACAGCTACTTTGCTGTGTTTTTAGCAGTGAAGGTTAACACTGATGCTTCTTCATTTCTCCATTTGAATACGGATGTATTTGAATGTTGTACGTATAATATATATATAGTAAACAACTCCTCTGTAAGCCCCCAAATGACCAATAAGCATCAAAAGGGTTTAAAATGGCAAAATCACTTTGAGAACATTTTTGTAATTTGAATGTATTTACACTTTTGGGGAAATAAAAATAAAATGGGCACATTTCTTTTTTTAAGTGATAAAATATCAGAATAACACAAGATGACTCTGCATTGCAGGTACCCCAAATATGATTTTAAAAGAACAGAAGAATGAAGATACCACAGCTCTGGAGGCTGCCTAACAGCATGAAAAATGAAGCCCACTTTCAACTCCTCTCAGATTTTGCCATTTTTATCTTTTGTCCTCCTGCCCTGAAGGGAAAGATTAAAGCTTGCTGCTCCAGTACAAATCCGAGGTCACTAATCCTTCACTGAACCTGGTGATGAGCATACATTCCTAGGAAACGGTAGGAAGGAAACGTTTACTGCTGCACTTATGAGTAAAAAAAACCTTTCATTGAGTGTGGAGCATAGCTCTGTTATTCGTTCTCCCAATCCTACCTCCCCAACATCCCTCCAGCGCCTCAGTCCTCCGTACAGTGGTTCCCTGGTCTCTAACGATGCAAGAGCTCTGACCACGTCCTCCACATGGACAGGTCAGTCTTGCCCGAGTCCAGGAGCGTTCACGATGGATTAATGCATTAACCCTTCTGTAAATGCGTGACACTGTGGGGTGAGACTGTGCATCATTAGAGCATCACTGAACTTTGCCTTTGCAAAGACAAAGCAGTATAACTCAATGTTCCTGAATTCATTTTTACCAGCAGCCATCTCACCCTGCAGCTCGCAGCTGGCAGCCCACTGAAGCTCAGCAGGTGTGAGCCTGGTCAGTACCTGGATGGGAGACATCCTGGGGAAAACTAAGGTTGCTGCTGGAAGAGGTGTTAGTGGGGCCAGCAGGGGGCGCTCATGCAGTCCATGTGGGTCCTAATGCCCCAGTATAGTGACGGGGCCACTATACTGTAAACAGGCGCAGTCCTTCGGATGAGACGTAAAGCCGAGGTCCTGAGTCTCTGTGGTCATTAAAAAGCCCAGGGTGTTTCTCGAAAAGAGTAGGGGTGTAACCCTGGCGTCCTGGCCAAGTTTCCCACTGGCTTTTAACAATCAATGCCTCCTGATAATCCCCATCTATGAACCGGCTTCATCACTCTGCTCTCCTCCCCACTGATAGCTGGTGTGTGGTGAGCGTTCTGGCGCACTATGGCTGCCGTCACATCATCCAGGTGGGGCTGCACATTGGTGGTGGTGGAGGGGAGTCCCCATTACCTGTAAAGTGCTTTGAGTGGAGTGTCCAGAAAAGCACTATATAAGTGTAAGGAATAATACAAATTATTATATTATCAGAATACAGATATGAAAAACTCTGACAACAGTTTATTTTCCTATGCTTATGCTGCAACTTCAATGTGTAGAATGTGTAAAATACCCCCAAAGGGCGCAGCATAACTTTCGTCTTCCACTGAGATAATAGACTTGATATCCCAAAGAGATATAAAAGGAAAAGATACTGTCCAGCGTTAATTCACTGCAAAGCTGAACAAATGACGGTTCACCCCTTTATGCTGCCTGGTGTCAGTACTGCAAATCACTGGAAAAGGTCTCATTTGATTAAAAAAAGATAAGCCCAAAGGCAATGAAAGCACACAGACACAATGGCAGAACATGTGCAGCGCTCCCCTTTCTCAATGTGTTTGTCAGCATTTGCGATCTACACACTGGTAGGAAAGCAAACCAGATAAACCAATGACCCCTAGTCAAGCGAGCTGAAACGGCTGCGATTTAATCAAGCCCGAAACCCAGCCGTTTCATTCCAGAGGTCGTGTGGGCTGCTGGCGAAGACGGCCACAGCTAGCATTCCCAAACCTTTTTTTTACGGCCCGAAATGTTCCCACAGAACAAAAATGCAGAAAATTGCAAAGAGCGGGACAGAGGGAGAGGGAGGCGCAAGAGCAGCAGTTCACGTTGCGGCCGATACCATATTTGACCAATCCAGAACCGCACACACAGCTATTCCAAGCAGCGCAGAAAAACAGCTACTCAAATATCGTCTCAAAACAAATCGAGCAGTGAAGGGTTTCGCCGCCCACAGCAAGGCATCAAGAGGACTGGTGCGGTGCGGATGCAGAGTCAACACCACAGTTCCTTTCTGAGGCTATTTCAGAGTACAACCACACGATAAAACCCACCAATCATTTTCCTTAAAACAATACAGCTCCACGCATACCAACCCTGAGTCTACCTATTCAGCATGGTGATTGGGCTACTCTTTTGGTCTCGCCCAGGGTGACTGTAAGCTGAGTTTCAAGTTACTGTATTTCAAATTGTTCTACTTTGGTCACGTAAGGAGGCCCTTGTCAAATCACGGAGTTGGTTATGGCAGATCTCGGATGGCATGTGTTCCCGACCTGAAACCTTGTAATTTCTTAGGAATGGAGGGCAAAGGAGTCCTTCACAGACAACAGAAGATCTGAAAAGTGAAAACCAAAGCTGCAGTGGGCCGTGCAGAAGAATAACGACTTGAAAAAACCCACATGAAGAAACATGACCGGCTCCGCTGCCCATTCCTGTAGCAGACTGGGTGAAACATCCTTTTGATATGTACATGGGGGGTAAAAAAGTGATTTGTGAAAAAAGTCGCAAGGTGAGAGTCTGAGTCAGGTCAAGAGCCGTAGTCCTGCAGGTTTTATAGATACCCTAGAAAACAACTTCCCATTACAGACTTGGAAGGCTGGAGTTTTACTCAAATTTTACCATTATTTTAGTAAGTTAGTGAAAGAGTGTGAGTGCATGTGGGGCCAGAAGCTATTGTACGTGCCTACTACATGTCAGAGTGACAAGTGTCATGAAGGTATGAGGATACCATGGTTTAAATCATTTATACAACACTTGCCAAGCTCCACAAAACTAGCCGGCAACACCTAACAGCATGCCTGCTATCACAAACTGTGCCTGATTTTGTTGGCTGAGAACTGTGGTAAGCAAATTCTTAATATTTTATTGCACGTTGTTTATTGTTCTTCTATAAGATCACTTTATTGGCCATATACAATATCTTGTATTAGGAATTTGTCTTTTCGCATATCCCAACTTGCTCTTCATGAGACACACAGACAGGGAGAGAGAAGCTTGGGGTCAGAGCGCAGGGCCAGACATTTATACGGGGCCCTTGGAGTAGTTGTGGTTAAGGGCCTTGCTCAGGGGCCCAATGGAGTAGGATTCCTCTGCTGTCCGCGGGATTTGAACCGGCAACCTTCCAGCCACAGGCGCAGATCCTTAGCCACAGAGCCACCACTCCACCCTGTCCTTTTTTTTTGCAGGCTTATGAAAATAATAAGACTTTCCAGTACAAACATGAGACTGCAGGCTTGAAATCCTACAAAACTCATTTCAAGTATTAGCGACACTCCTGGAAGACCTCTTGATGAGCTACCTTCTCGATTACATAGATCCACTTCAGTCACAAACAGCATCCTCATCCTTCATACTGAGGGCTGAACTGCCAACGCAAAACCTTGATTCTGCTGCCAAACATATTTCCTGCTTCTTCATAGTTGGGAGCTTCAGCCAAGAAAAACACTGCATGCTTGTTCAACAAAAAAAAGATTACAGCAGAAAATTTAAGTATACACAAAAATGCCTAATTAGGATATTGGTGGTCGCTTATTAATACCCAGCAGTACACTGCACACTTAGGCCACAGTTGGCACAAAAAGGCAAAGAGCCACAGTGTACAACAGAATCTGCCTTCCTCCACAGTGAGTCAACAGAGCTGTAGGAACTGTGATGCATCAGACAGGACTGTACAGTCCTGGATAGCATGTCAGCCAGGGGTTTCTGAAAAGCCCTTATTGGCTTACAACACAAACCGCTAAGAGGAGTTTGAACACAACATAGGAATATGCATTGGCTTCAGAAATCTGAACATGGAATCTGGAATCTGTACACATGGATCAAACATCCTGGCTTTGTCACGGGACTCTTCCTTTAAAAGTAATCGACCAGCCTTACTGTCCCTGAGCGCCAACAGCACTTGTTCGGAACAAAGCAAAAATTAATTATGCCACAGTTATTTCCTGTACGCGTCAAGACTCTAGGAGTTAAAGCACAGCAGGATTTACAACCGGCACTCACACAAGGTCAGGGATGAGGGTAAAGCTTGCAGCCCAAAAACATAACTCAGGACATTTTTCTGATAGGGTTGTCATGTCCAAGGTTAAAGAAGGACATCCTCTCAGCACCACAAGCGATTGCGATTCTTATTACGAGAAGATTATTTTTCTTTTCATCCCACAATCAACACCAAAATGCAACACAATTTCATATGTTCAAATACACAATGAAGACGCTGCAAAGCCAAATAAATCTATGACGCTGCTTTATACTTTATATTAAACCAAGAGAGCAGTCCATACATTGCGCGACTCAAGGTTATCTCCAAGGTTGCAGTGTAATAGAGCTAACGTTAAGCAACGCCTCTCAGCTGGACTACACCTGTGTACTCTAACCATGCTTACTTTTTTCATTGGTGTCTACTATCACAAACTATCCCATCTCAATTCAGATTTAATCCTACTTGTTTCTAAGCCCATACTCTATAACCTACACTGAAAAACACAAACGGGTAGATGTTAGTCCTACTTCATGCAGTTTCTCCTCTTTCAATAGGATTTACTGACTGACTGGATAAGAGCTCTGCAGGAGCAGGTTTGGAGAGATCTGGGTAAAATATGGATTGGAGTTCTCCAGGACCAGTGTTGACTAATTGGATTGGGGATCCACAGGACTTAGGTGTGAGGACCCAGAACTACACGAAGAATTTTCTGCTTCCATTCTATAATTTGGCGGCCTGTTCATCACTGCATCTTCCCACCCTGGAGCTCAAAGCCCAGAGCTCATTGAGAAGCCAATTAAACAATTATCCTATTTTTTAAATTAAAAATATAATCATGAAATATGAGGTTTCTCTCAAGGTCTTTTACATTTGTGAAAGTGAGATACAGATATTCACTTCATCAAAGATACAGTTACATACAAATCGCCTCAGAACGTGGTTAGAAATAATACAAAAATGTAGTTCATTCAATAACAACAAGACCTCTCACAGATAACATAGCTGGAACAAAAACTAAAGGACACAAGGCCCTCAAGGATGTTGTCTGAGACCCCTGACCTAAAGGGTCTACAAGTGTCCTCGACCAGTAGACAGAGATAACTTTTGTCTGAATAAAGTAAACTGGCCAGTATTGGATAAAGAACTGACCGCTAGTCTGGAATAAAAAGCAGTGGTTCTCCCTATACACGACCAGGGTCTCTGCTAATGTAGAGGGGAACAGTCAGATTTCAATAATAACTGAACATGTTTTCAGCTGATTCATTCTGTTAACGATTTCACACAGCACTTGTATTTCATACAAGAAATGAAACCCAAGCCAAGTCCGTGACACAATTTGTCACAATCTTTATTCCTACCACCAGGTTTGTGGTCTTGTGTTGTTACTTTACTTAACGCGACCTCCAATCTTCAGAAATTATCCATTGTTTTAGTATATTTACTGTAAGCAGTAGCTCCTGCCATTTTAATGTAAAAATATTTTGAACACACCTACTGTATCGTCATCATTTTCAGAGAAAGTAGCGCCGATTTAATGCTAGGAATCTGAACTGCATACCCATCGACGCTTCCTTCCAGTGTCACAGACAGCAGTATGAAGTGCAAAACATAAAATAAAATTATTGACTCAAACAATAAAAACTAAATATTTTATTATAATTTTATGTAGGTATAGTTACATAAAGAGGTAACTGCATAATATCTCCTGACACACCTCTTTTGATGTAGAAACTGAACTGGCATGATGAAACTGTAGGTCACTGCTATGCAATGTCATGCTGACCAATTTTATTTCCTAAAAAACGCAGCCTTCAGTGATTCATCAACACCTGGTACATTTTACACAGGTCTACTGCATGAATCACTAATGGTGATATGAGTATATATGATTCAGGAAAGATATCTTCCAGCCAGATGAAACAGAGGCTAAAATGTCCACAGAGCTACCCAAGAAGAACAAGCAGCCCCACTCTTACCAGCCAAAGTACTTCTTGGTACTCATAACTCATACAAAACTCTCTTTTTTCCCAGGAGCCATCTAGAGCTATAATAAAGTGCTGTTGTTGTGGGATACTTCCTCATCATGCGTTTCTATTTTTTAAGTGGTAATGGCAACAGTGGAAAATACACTATATCTTTAACAGAAGGCGCGCAATGAAGGATGACCTTGTATAACTAAAACAGTGCATATTTATGAAGGGTTTCACTTTCTCCTCATTTCCCCCTCTTCAGACATCTTTGGGTCATTTTTTTTCCATTTCTGTTTTTAATTCCATCTTGACAAAAAATTCAACAATTTGCTAAGTTAACTGCATAAATGGTTTTGCTAAAAGCCTGTCAGCAGCCTTTGGTACAGCTGGAGTCCAGTGCCTCTTTCTTCTATATATAGCTTCACGCTTAAAGACTGCAAAAACAACTGAACCTGACCTAAACGGGCAGCTTTGTGACGCTTTTAATTAAGAAACTAAAAATACCTCCAGCTATCACAAAGAAAACTGCTAAATAACATCTAGAAATGGGTTGTCCTGTGCCCTACATTCCAAGGAAATGATTCAGCTCTCAACATCTGCTCATTCACATATTACATGTACCATAATCAGGAGAGCCACTGTCACACAGTTGCTGTCAGCCCACAATTGCCAAACAGAGCTTCCGACCCAATACCGATACTGAATCAATCAGATTAAATGCAGTACACTCTTAATTCATCGCAGAGTGCTCCTCAGGGTAATTATCTTGGCCAGAGAAGTCCGAATCTGCCGCCATATTGCACTAGGGCTGCAACAAGGTCAACTGAAGGGACAGACTTGGAGAAATGGCCATAAAACACCGCCAGAGACCACCCATCTGCAAGGAGGCAGGATGTGTGGCCCGTGTTAAAAGCTCGATTAAGTGCTCACTTGCCCTGCCAGCTGCAGTAATGCCCCACAGCTCGACTACAAAACTGATGTCTGTTGACAGCCATCGCCTCAGCACAATTTCAGAAGAGGATCTCCAGCATCCCCAACGCCCCTCTCTCCAAAGTTAGCAGGCATAGGGCATGCCCACATGGGTCTTCCATTTCTTTTTCTGTCCCATTAAATGTCAGGTACCAGTTTAATTAGCGCAAGCACTCTTCTTATTCTCTCGCTGAAGCACTTCGATGTCCAATGCAAGCCTTCATACAGTGCTGTAGCAAATTCAAAGTAAGCATGATGTGCATTCTGACTTCTCTTCTTTACTGTTCTGTAACAATTCTTTCTCTTGCCATGAGATACAATTAACATCACATGTATAACTAAAACCCCTTTACAGAAAAGGTATATATAAGTGGTATTTCTCATCCGTATGATTGGCAATATCCCAGAGAGTTGAGCTGTCTACATGTGTCAATCCAATGCTGGAAAAAAGACCACGTTTGTGACTGTACACATTGCACACTGCTTTTTCAAAGAAGCTTGTTGCACATACCTTTTTTTTTACCCCAGAGGGATTAAAAAATAACTACCTGAGATGAGCAACATTTATGGCCTTCAAAACAAGCAGGATGAGATCAGGAAGTTTCCCATAATAATCACCAAAGCGTGTGAAACTACAGGAGGCTCAGGCCAACTAGTACCAACATAACAAAGTCACAGGCAAGATGTCAGAATGCTGTCCCTCATCAAATGGCTTCTCACCTGCCAGCTGCTCAAAGCCTTAACACAGCTTCTGAAGAGGAACCTGATTGTGAGGCACAGGGATTAATGTCTCTCTGCGGGGAGTTTCTGCTACATTCCTGCAGTTGCCTCCAACCAATTCTTTTCTGCAGTTCCGCTTGTCATCTTTCTAGTGAATTTCTAGCTCTCGAAAACAGACTACTTCAACTTTCCTCCACTTGAAAACCATCCAAAAGTATGAAACGGTGACAACAACTCAAAGACTCCCAAAACTGAGCACAGCTGGGCGTTTTGTTTTCCAAGCAAGATTCACCACCTGATCTGTTAACACGTGTGGACGGCGTCATAATTGTGTGCCAAAAGCCGTTACCATAGAATTGGCTTCAAAAGACAGACACCACAAAAGATTGCTTCTCCTCACGTTCCTATGTTTTCAACGGCAAATGTCCTCCACCAGACTGGAATTCTTTCGCTTCAGAGCCCCTGAAACACTACCCCCAGATTGCTACATGGTGGATGAGAAAATTCAACTCAACTACCAACTCTAGTTCAAATAACCTTCAAAATGTGCCCTTTAAAGTGGCAAAGCACATTGAGGCAAATACGTTTCAGTTTCATTACATTTTCTGCTTGATCTACAAAAAAAAAACGCTGTCAAGGCTATGCTATGCTGAAGACAACGGAGCCGGAAAATATGACTAGGCGCAGTGTTGAGCTGTCGAGAAAACAAGCAGCCGGTGAAGAATGCAGCTCTTGGGAAAAGAGCCCAGAGGTCTCGGCACGTTTCTGCCCGGTGATTCTACTGCCACCACACTCCAGATGTCCAAACTGAAACCAGCTGTAAGATTCAAGTGCTTGACTTGAATTTTATGAACCTGAAACTGAAATAAAAATGAATCTATGAGGGAAAAACTCCCAAGTCAGGGGTAAACTCCTGCTCTTTCATTTTAACCCACTAAACTTCCTAAACAATAAGGCGTGAACTGTTGTGTTGAGTCATCTCAAATTCCCAACCCCCCCACAGCAATCTCTTTTCACACCAGCTGTGTGTTATTGTTGCAGAAGAACTAACAAGAGGTCAGAGGCATCACCCAGTCGGATCTCTATAACACCTCACTACCACCCCCGATCTCAATTTGAGCACAGCTCTCTTGCTCTGGTGCTGCAGAGGTCGAGTCCTTCCTGTTTGACAGGAACCATCATTCAGTGCCTAGAGACCACCATCATCTTGACTACTAAAACCCACTAGCTGATTGTTTTAAATACACTCAGAACTGTCATGGAATTAAAAGCAGAAAAGAGCCAGGTTCTCTCCAGGACCAGTACTGAAGACCTCTGGTATAAATGCATCTACCTTTTGCAGAACCCTTCTTGAGAATATCAGGAATAAGTCATATGCCCATAGCCTTCTCATGTGACCCCAAATTTCCAAGTACACACTGAACATGCTACCTCATTATATTCCTGCTCAATGATATCTATTCCTGTCCAATTGTCTCTTGCTACAGACATGGAGGACCAGGTACAGCTCTTTTTGCTGTTGCAAGCCTTAACTGATTGTAACATCATTAAAAGGTAAACCGACCGACACCAGCTATCCAACTTCACATCATTTATACTGCCCCAAACTCACGCTGGTCGAAGCAAAGCAAAAGATCTGATGATAAATCCTCCAGATCAAGCTCTTATTGTGTTTGCTTTCCACACTTGGCACCTCAATACCTGTCTGAACTTTTATCGCCCTACTCCCCACCTCGCAACCTCCACTCTTCAAATTCTGCCCTCCTTACTGTCCCCCAAGCCCGTCTACATTGTATGGGCGACAGGGCCTTCTCCTGCTATGCCCCCAAGCTCTGGAACTCTTTGCCCAAGGATATTAGAGAGTCACCTTCTCTCAACTCCTTCAAATCCAGACTCAAAACCTTCTTCTTCAGAAAAGCCTTTACTTAACTGGTTCCATTCTTCACCCCTCTGCTCTTCTTAGTACCACCTTCCACGGTCTCCTCTATTCTTATTGTTGTATTGTTGTAATTATAATTGTGTCCTATCTTGTGAAATCTTCTTATTTATTGTTGTAGTCTTCTTATTTGTTGTTATTGTCATCCTGTAAAGCGCTTTGAGAAGCCACCTTCAAAGGCGCTATATAAAATAAAGTTTATTATTATTATTATTATTATTATCATCAAAACAGTTTGCATAAAGAGCCTTATTTAGGAGCATGTTAGGTTCCAGAGGTGTGTGTGTGTGTGCAAGGGGTTGGGGAGTAGAGGGTAGTGACTTTAAGTCAGTGATGGTGCTTTCTGGTTGCTGGAAGGCAAAGCCTCTCTTGCACCAATGAGTCAAGCAAATTCCAGACTGTGAGCCAAACACTGCTGTAGTAAACTCACTTATCAAGAAGACAGCGGGCCAGACTTCAAAATAATCTAGTCAAAAGTGCAGGTTTTTGTTCCAGAAAAAGTACGTAGGAGCTATACAGTATATTCATATGACGGCGATCATCTTAAATTGTCTTGGAGAGCATTTTTTTCTTTTCCTTAACCCTCTTCTCTTTCCTTTATAATGTCTACACACAGCCATTCTGACGTCTTCATCAGCATGTGAAGAAAAACCGCAAGCAGGTGGCAGGTTACAGAAATACAGCAGGAAGTGAGTAAAGTGCATAAGAATACTTACAAACATGGAGTCCATTTAGTCCATCTGTCCCAATTGTTAGGGACTGGCTGAATGTTAGCGCTTATGACTAACATCAGCGTCGCTAGCATAGAAAATAACTTTTTTAACTTGGAAGTTTTTTATCGTTAGAATTCAGACTCACTGAATGTGTCCGGCTGGGATGCAACAATGGCTGCAACTCCTGCACCACTCTGGAGGAAACAAAGTAAGCAGACATGGGCCTCCGACACACCTACCAGCGAAACCATCCGGCATCAAGGCTCTGTCTGACAGGACAGAGGTGACGCCAACACGTCAACACTCGCTGACACCACAGCAAGTCTGCAGGCACCCAGGAAATCACAGTAAAGCAGGGAGGAACCTCATCAACTCATACCAATCCAGGAAGCATTCCACAAACTCTCTGCTTGAGGAATCCTGATCAGTGATAAGGCCCAAGGTTCAAACCAGTTCCAAGAAATTGGCCTTTTTGGCCAATTCTATTAATATGTCGGCAACAGTCTACAATGATCTTTAAGTTTAAGATGATGATTAAGACATACAGGGCAAAGACGATGTTTGATTCCAGTAGTTTGCTTGAGCCAGGGCAGATACCAACGTGCACATCGTCACTCAAAAATAAGACAGCTAATGCGCTTGTGAATTAGTTAACTACTAAACCAAGTCTCAGCTTCAGAGACTGTAAAAAAGGCATTACTGGGCAACAGATTGCTTAGCGGAATAACATTTCACATTCTGCAGTCAAGTCAGGAGACAAAGACCACCCACAGCGTACACAATTAACACTAATGGCCGGTTCCTCAATTAGCTGAATTACCAAGTGCTGTTGTTCTGGGGAGTTCTAACACTCCAGAGCTGCTGTTTTACCTACCGACCCCACAAGCAGGACAAAACCTCTCGGACTTCACAGACATGAAAAAAGTTGCTGCTTCAGCAAGAAGGGTTCAGGGGAAAGAAATGGGTTGTCTCAGTGGTGAGCAAGTTTTACAGTGGCTGCTTCCAAATCAACCCTGGAGGCTCTGAAAAAAAGTCTGTCCCTCTGAGTTAAATAAAGGAATCAGTCAAGAGTTTTCCGATAATTTATGTTTTTCAGGGTTTTTTTTCTGGTGGCGCGGGCTGAAATAGGATGCAGCTGGACATTCCTTGGTACTGAAGCTGCTTAAATCTTCAATCCTACTCCTATGATGCCCTAAAACTACGATTCTTGCACAGGCTCCCCCAACGGTTACAAACAGCTACAACTCGTGAGCAAAGCACCATAAGATATTTAAATAATTTGGGCACACCAACATACGTACACGCTGTTCAGTTTCATGCTCGATAGCATTCAGAGTGAAATCAGTGCACGTCTGTTTCATTAGTGAGCCAAACAAAAAACCCTAATCACAGCTGATAAGTACTAGTAATACATCAAGCATCAAGGAAAAGGCAGCCTCAGAGAAAGGAGAATGACTATTACAGATCAGGTATGTCAAATTGCTCTACAATCACCAAAGACAAAGCCAGAATCTGAGAAATGTGAAAGTATTGTGTCATTATTAGAATTGCAACAGTACAGTTCTCTATTAATCAAAAATTAAACAGGCTTCTGTGGACTACCCATTTTCAACATTGTTTCTAAGGGATAAAGTTTAAAAAAGCAACATTTAAAAAACCCTGGATACGAGTTTGGCCAAAATTGTTTATTATAGCAAGAAATAATGGACATCGGCTTAAAGGTATCAGTCATCCAACATCAGATATGGTGACAGAGAACAAATTGTGATTTACACAATCAGCCCAGCTAAGAAACGGACACGACTGCAGCAGAAAGCACCTTCAGAGCCTAAAAACGTACTGAAACAAAACAAAAATGAAAAGTATGCAGAAAGAGCCTCATTACAGTTCAAACTGTCCTCAGGTTTTCATGAAAAACACTTGGGTTTGAGTGTGGGCATGTCAACCATCATCAAGGCCCTGTCCGCAAGAGGACACCGAACTAGAACAGCCTTCTACGCGACAGTGAAGGCTAGAGTTCGCACAGAAAACGCATATCCAGCTTCAGGCCGGCATTCTTGATTCTAGGCACGCCAACGCACGTCAACACAGCAAGCTTATCCACGTGGACATAGCAGTATAAACACCCACTTTAAGCAATCTCTGACAAGGGGTGTTTTCTGACCGGACTTCAGCCTTGTCCAAACATGCCTCCCATTTCTGGATCCCAAACAATGAAAACAATCTGGCTACCATTCCATCCTGGAATCGTCCAAAAAACAATTTGTCCATTGTGGACCTTTTAATGGCGCATTCAGCTGAGACAGGCCCGTTCGCCCCGGACGAAAACAGGCTAGACCAGTCAGGGGCTTCACGGCAAGACTCTGGGCAAGACGAACAAAGAGCAGCACTTTGTTCAGAGGTGCGAAGCAAACAAAGGACACTTCTGAAACTTGTCGACTCATTTCAAAACACTGCCGACACCCAGCCCTAGCAAGAAATTAAAATCGCATCACTTACATCGCAGTCTCCTCGTTCTCAACTCCATTCTTCTTTCTTAGTGCAGAGTTCATGGTTTCATATGCCAGAAACGCATTTGTTTGCGGCACGTCACAGCGTATTGAGGCCCGGCTGTGCTGGACTTGTAGGTAGGTGACATTCTGGTTTATTGGCCTAGCACCCGGGTGGAAGTACCACTGGCTTCACATCAATAAAAGGAGCTATAGATCAGTGCCAGATCCACAAAAGAATGATAATTCCTTACACGTATGTAGTGCTTTTCTGGACACTCAACTCAGAGGGCTTAACAGGTAATGGGGATCCCCTCCACCACCACCAATGTGCAGCCCCACCTGGATGATGCGATGGCAGCCAAAGTGCGCCAGAACGCTCACCACACATCAGCTATCAGTGGGGAGGAGAACAGAGCGATGAAACCAGTTCATAGATGGGGATTATTAGGATGTCATGATTGGTAAAAGCCAGTTGGAAATTTGGCCAGGACGCCGGGGTAACACTCCTACTCTTTTCAAGTAACGCCCTGGGATTTTTAATGACCACAGAGAGTCAGGACCTTGGTTTTAGGTCTCATCTGAAGGACGGCGCCTGTTTACAGTATAGTGTCCCCGTCACTATACTGGGGCATTAGGACCCACACAGACCGCAGGGTGAGCGCCCCCTGCTGGCCCCACTAACACCTTTTCCAGCAGCAACCTTAGTTTTTTCCAGGAGGTCTCCCATCCAGGTACTGGCCAGGTTCACACCTGCTGAGCTTCAGTGGGCTGCCAGCTATGAGTTACAGGGTGATATGGCTGCTAGCGAATGATGACAACATCACATGGTACTTTCCTAAATCCTGAAATTAGACCCCCACCCCCCCCAAGTCATTTTTGAATTTAGCTGAGGGATGCTGTACAAAGGAGCTGCACAGATCGTACTAAATATCCTTGTCAACAGAAAAGGTATCAATACATGACACAGTATTAAAGGCATTTATACTGAATTCAGTTAAATGGAACCAGCTCCAGTGCCTTTAGTTCCTTTCCTGCTTCACTGCCTTTTATGCCTTTGGCGTTTTTCTGCCAAATGCCCTCAACCCAGTCCTCTGGTCTCCTTCCAGTCCAGCACACACTGCTAACTGCTGTGTCCGTTTCTTCTGCAGGCCTGAGCTGGTGATCGGCCAGTGACGTCAGGTCCCGGTCATCGTGAAAAGACAGTCTCTTCCCAAGACTCTCTCCCCTTTCTACCCTCAGACAAGATATTGTTTCCTCCTGTAGAAACACGAAGGAACTGGCAGGGGACCATAAAGCTAAAAACTACATTTAGTATTGTACCTCTCTAGGAGGACTATCTCTTATCTTAATGCAAGACAGCTATTGTTTCAGTGGGAAACTGACAAAGAACTAGGTTTCTGCATAAAACAAAAATATTCTGAGGGCAATTAAAAACCTAACAGGTGAATATTGGAACCAATTATATTTGTTGCTTTTCAATGCCTCTCAGTATTTTAGGGAAAACAACAGAACACCAAAAGTAAATGTAATTATAAAAAGTGAGAGGCTAGAGTTGTTTATTATTTTATTATTTAGTTCCTTAAGACAGCTCAAGTCACATGGTTCCATAAAATTGCCAATTCAGTGTTTGGGATTTTAGCTGTTAAAGCTGAGTAAGAAACTAAATTACTGTTCACAATATTTGTTTTTTAATAAATTGAAAACGTAATTGATCAAATCCATTTGAACCAAGTGTTTGACTGTATTATGTACACTGGTATATGCCACTAAGTGCTTGTCATGTTAAACACGTATCTTAGTAAAGATGTGCTGAAAACCAGTATCTGAGGTCTTTGATTTTCTTTGTCAGATTCCCTGCCCTCAGCCCTGGGCGGGGCTCTGTACTCGCCAACAACATGTTTTCAAGACAGACTTAAGCACGGCGATGTATTCCCACTATCACATTTCCCCGGGCAGTTGTTATAGTTACAGCAGCACAGGAGTGGAGACAGGAGAGGACAGGAGAAGACTGGCTGTTGTGGCCTTTGGGTACTGCCTGGAGCTGCGATGGTGTTCAGTACTTTGACAGAACCAGGCTACAGCCCTGCGTTTTTCCAAGGCAGCGACACTGAAAAGGTGCTGAAAGGCTGTTGGCTGTTGAAAAGGTGCGTGACTGAAAGTCACCGGCCCCACTTCAACAGAGCGGGCTCAGTTTCCTTAACAACAATTTCCCAGGAAGATCGCACGATACATGGAAAACAACACAGCCAGCGGACTAAAATTGTGTGTGATCAGCACACCAGCATACACCAAGCGAAACTAATACACAAACCATGCGCGTGACAAAAATGTTCCCCTTTTCTTTAAAAAAATTGAAAATTAAAAAAAATGTTGTCTTCGTCCCCCTCCAGAAATCTCTCGGTCGCTGTTATTGGTCAGATGAGCTGACCAGAACAGGCTTTATCCCTGCACAGGAGCCTTTAAGACAACATGAAAGAACATGATTGGCATCTCTAAACTGCCCGTGATCTTAGGACAAGTGACTTGCAAGGTCCCATCCAGGATGTAGTCCCTGACCTGTGTTCACAGAATAGGTTCCAGGTTGCTGTGATCCTTACCAGGAAAAGTTGGCTTTCTGATACCTGAATAGGCATCCATACCTCAGAATGGGCTCTGGCAGCTCAGTGCTCTATTTCACAGTGGCAAGTCAGGACAGATTCAGTTGACTCACACCTCCAGCCAGCTGCCCTTCTAGGAAACCTTATCACAGTGCTCCCACGACAGAGCACTGCAGAATGGTATCGTAGCTGTACTGTGAGCACAGGCCTGCGTCTCACCTTCTCAATACCACCATGATGGACAATACAGCACCAGCAGAAAGCCCCTCTCTGGAGCTCGTCTAACTAATGCCCACTGATTTTCTATGCCAGGGATATGCTCCCATTAGGTAATTCACACAGAAAATATGCTGCTTCAGTACGAGCTCTGAACTGTCTTATCAGCACTGTGGGCACAGAGTATGACATCAGCATTTATCAGATATTCACGCTTTTCTGAAAAACATCAAAAGCACAGAAGCCGATAACAGTTTGGTGTGCCAAACATCTTCTAAGCAAGCGATGCATCCATTTCTGTAATATCAGTGTTATTTTGTTTGGGAAAAATATCTACTGGGAACTATCACATTTTTGTTGTAAAAAAAATTAATCTCGGATAACCTATCTTTGTTGTACAATACACTACACTACCTTCAACATTTGTTTTCTCAAACAGCACACAAAGGCCAGCATACTACAAAGGCCCCTCAAAAAGGTATACTGCTTTGATTCAGTCGTTTTGTAATTTGTGTTCACAAGGGTCCCATGAATCTTCCCTTAGATGACTGGTAACAGCTGTTACATTACAACTAAAAGTGCCATACACCATCACAATCTCCAGCAGCCAGTACTGGGGCTTGTTTCAGTGTTCACCTGAGGCACTCTTAACTGCTCTAGAAGACGAAGGTCTAATGATAAAACCCTTTTCTCTGAGAAGATGAAGATCTAACGATACAACTGTTTCTCAGAGACTTCGTGATAAATCCACTGATTTTGCTATGAGCCAGGATCTTCCTCAGAGCCTGCTCTGGTATACCAGAACGAGACAGTGGTGGCTGGTAGCCCCTATCAGATGGACAAGTGTTTTTTTTTCTCCTGTGATGCGAGGTCAGGAACTATTCATCACACTAACCCATGTAATCACTACCGCACAACTGACAGTGTTAGCAGGGAGCTGCGTCAGCATGTGTAGGCTGCAAAGGAACAGGTAAAGGTTTATGCCATGCTGAAAAGAGAAGAAAAGAGACACGATGTCTTGGCTGTGGTGCCTTCTTCAGGTGCCAGGTCTTGGAACAGATCGCTGTTTAGTGAATGCCAGTTTAGTGAGAGAAGAGGGCAAGTAGCTCAGGGAAGAGGAGAAGGAATGATGAAGCGATCTAGAAAAAGATTTAGCGGAAGACATAGTGGGTCGCGGCAGGAATGGGTTGAAGACGTTCAAGTAGGTAGCTGAAGAAGGCTCCACAGACGAAATGTTGTGTCTCTTTTCTTTTCAACATGGAATAAACCCTGAGCTGTTCATTTACAGTGCTACGAAACTCATGAATCTTAAATAAAGGATTGGTGGATTAAGTTTGGCTTTTATTCTCTAAGTGCAAAACAGCCCACCGGTAACAGACAAGCGGTGTTTTGTTTCACACCATAACTTGGGACCTTCGGAAGAGTCACGGCATCTTCAGATTGCCAGCGTGTCCGACACCCCATGCTTGTGCCCTGGGTATGTTGGAGAGATTCAGTATTTCCGTGACCCTTATAAGGAAAAGCAGACGAGAGGAAAGACAATACACTGTAGCACCCGAACTCTTGTCGTACAGCAGTGCCATGTTGCAGGGCTCTCGGCGTCCGTTCTAATCAAGATAATTAACCTCATCCTGTCAGGTCATTTGCACGCGGATTCTGGTTCCCGCTCAGTACCCTGTCTTGGTTTCAAGACAGGCCACCAGCAGTCTACCAGCCTGTGTCAATGTCACTGTGAAGGGTCAACATGTAGACCGCCTGGCTAACAGCTCTCAGCTTCACAGAAACCATCATTAGCCGAGCGGCCCAGAAGTCACCACACAGATACAGGAATTGCCCCCCGATTTCCAAATGCTTGAGACGACCAACGTCAAGAGACACAGGAACAGGCACCGCAGTGGAAGCACGCGCGACCTACCCCAGCCTTCTGTGCAGTGTGTGGACTGACAGGCGAGACTCACAGACTGTTGAGTGTTCCTAGATCAGGAAGCTGCATCCGCATTTACAGATAAAGAAACCCCAGTAACAAACCTTTTTGCTGCTCATACTGGTCCTAGCTGCAGCTTTAATGCTGTAGTTGTCTAGATGTAAAATTGACTCCAACTCATCCACCGGGTTTTGAAGGTAAACTGGGTGATGAATTCGAAATAACATATTCAGTGCATTCCTCTAGGAAAGATCTCACACTTTTAGGTCTCTTTATTTATTAATTTATATATACACACACAGATTTATTCTTCTTTAGGGGTAAAGTGTAACAAACAAAATGAGCTTTAGAATACAGGCTGTAGGCCCTATTTATAACAACAAAGATTTTTAAAGTGCCACATAAATCTTCCAAGAAGTTTTTTTATGAGGTCATATTCAATACCTTTTTCTCATTAGAAATCAACAATGATGAATCTGTAAGGTCGCAAACCTTTCAATGAAGGTAATTCAACAGTCGATCTAGGCCTGTAATTATTTTGTCAAATAATTTGTTTGTGCCTTAATACAGAATCTAAAGTACAGACAGGAGGCGAACTGTGATAAATGAGTTGAAAAATGTGTACACAGCACTGTACTAATGCTTCAGAGCCTGGTGCTGGAGTCCCTCCTGTATCTACAGGTTTGTGTTCCAGCTAGGCCCTTATTCACCAGTGTTACTTGCTTCCAGTAACTGATCTGCTTGCTGGTTTAGGCTTTTTTTATGCACTTAGTCCTTGGTTTAAAAAACAAAAACAGCAGGCACAGTTTGCTCCAGGACCAGGATAAGGAATCACAGAAACTAGATCTTTTGAACTGCTCACCTAAAACATAGGCCTATCTGCCAAGTGAACTCGCTGAACTTATCATGAACTATTATATTAGCAACAACAACAGTAATAAAAAATTATTTGACCCCCCCACCCCCAATAAAAGTTTCAGCTTTCACCTCTCTTAGTCGGCAGTTTCTAAATTAAATTAAAGATTTACCATTAGATTTCTTTAAAGCAATCCAATTCAATTTCTATTTCTATCTTTCTTACAGGTTATCCTAACAGCTCTTACACTGCAAGAATCATTCACTGACTTCATTTCTCTGCTTGGCAGCCACCACTGCTTTATATATCACCTGTAGAGCTTTTTGGTAATTCTCACAAGTGCAGGATCTCTTTTGTCTTGACCTGATCAATGATACAGAATTCTAACGATGTTCTACCCTGCTACCTGCAGGTAGCACGGTTAACTAAAATGCCCCTCATTTCCCTATATTCCTTGTAGAACTGGCTATAACCCATGAAAGGTCTCTTCAGATACTGTCAAGACATTCGAGCAGCCAGACTTGTTATAATAGTGAGACTCTCGGTACTGACTCCCAGCATTGCCATTACAAGAAGACCTTTTGCCTTTCAATCCTGTGCCAACATGGTAAGACATAGTTAACTGCAATAAAGTAAAAGTTACGAGGCTTTCTGTTGCCTATATTAAGGCAATTTCTAAACCACGGTGGTCCACATATCAAACCGTGACTCACATTTTCCACGTCAGCTTTACAACCTTAAAAAATGGCCAGCCGTTTCTGTTAGTGACACAGTCGATTCGAATATTCTTCACATACTTCAGAGCGCTATTGAGGCCTTCAGTTTCCATTGTGGTTAGCCCTAAATGTTGACTAATGTGTAACTAAATGAATGGGGTTAACAGGTTGTTGACCTACTCACTCAGGAAGGCATACCTTAAACACAACCTGGTCTCTTGTTCATTTCTGTTATGTACTGAGCTGACTGAGGACTGTGGAACCTAGAGCTGTTGTCTGAGGTCCTTGCTTGCAGATCGTGCTTCAGGTGTGGAGTTAGACACCTGAGAAGAGAAAGCGCTTAGCTGCCCCTTTTACTTTCTACGTTCCTACGTGGTATTAACCTCTGCAAGCGCATCGCAAAATCGGCATACAGGTGTGTGCAGTCTCCTGACATTACCCACAATGCAAGGACAAGCGTAACAGAACTCAGACGAAATGAAGACTGCTGCCACCAGAAAGATGATCTGGACGGGAAATGACCACGATCGAATGAACAGCAACAGACAGGCACAGCTACAGTTATGTTTATGTGGAGTGTCTGGTCAATTAAATGTAAAATAAAAAAATCAGGAGTTTCTGTCGATTCTTGCCTTCATAGCTGTATTCCAGTAACACTGTTTAAGCGAGCTCACAGTGTTAGCTGACAGTTGATAAGTGGCAGGGAACCAGGATATTCCTCAACACATCACCACGCTATAGCCTACTACAGCAGGAGCAAGCCATTCTGGTCCTGGAGGTCCAGTTGGCCGGCTTTCAGTCCAGCTCAGCCCTTCAGCTCAATCAGCCTCATTAATGAGGCCAATTTAACAGTTTCGTCCAACTCCACTTCAGGTGCTGCAGCTGAGAAGAGACCCAGCAAACCCGCCGGCCCACCCAGACCCCCCAGGGCCAGTGCAGCACAGGTCTGGAAAAACTCCCCTGTCACCAGTCCCTAGGGCTGACCAGAGCCCGCCGGTACAAATCTAAGATAAAGCCGATCTCTGTGCCAGCGCTAGACACATCAGGAAAGACTGGTTCAATGCAATGAACCTTCATTTCACTCCTTATATGACAGGTCTGTGTGTACATCCTGCACAAAATCTCAGTCTGTATTCTGCCATCATTCTCCCTTTTGTCATCCGAGTTGTTTTTGTTCACTTTAAACCTAGCACATACAAGCAAAACGTAACACACCAGTTTAAACATGTCATCAGCTCAAATATTCAGATTACCTCTGTACAGTACAGATTCCCATATTTCAGGTTTAACACCAGTGGTGTTATGTTCTCTGCATTTGCGTACTTGGCACACTTAATTCTTCCATTAGGATTTCTTTTAGTGTGTAGGGTTTAATTCAGTCTTTAATCCAGTAAATACATTTCAATTTATTTAAACATGCAATAACACCACCCCAGCTAACTGTTCCAAGCAAGGCCTAATATACCCAAGCACTGTACCATTTTCAACCTCTGAGCAGTTGCATATCAAGCACAATAAAACTAGCCCCAGAACGAAATCTTAAATCCTGTAACAAGTATATTCAGAACTGTGAAAATTATAATAGAAAAACTCCAACGTGTGTTTTACTCCAAAACAGGGTTGAAATGTTCGCGGGTGACTGCAGAAATGCTGGTCAAGAATAAGACACCAATTCTCCAGAGACAACCCAAGGGTGAAAAACAAGCTGACAACGTCTCACGTCTGATGACGGCCAGGAATTTTTTATTCAGCATCCCACTGTTTCTAAAATACTGCAGTGTAAAAGAGTATTAACAAAGAGAATATTTTTCCTAGCGCGTAATTAAAAAAAAAAACATTCCAAGTCAGAAACAGACTTCTGACCAGCAATAACCCTCAAACAACGCAGTTTTTTTTAATGTCCTGGCCTGTTTCAGCTTTCATGCGGTTGTATGAAGTGTTACTCTTTGATCTCCAACTGCGTAGCGCAGTTTTGAAGTCATTTTCTCCGAGGTGGTCTCTTGTTAACGAAAGGACGGCAAACCGCTCTTCTAATGCAGAACATTTGTCTGTGGTTATGTCATGATGTTCATTTTATTTACAGTGTTGCAGCCCGTTGAACACATCAAGTCAGCTACAGGCTGTCGTGTATTCCTTTAAAGGCTACTTAGAGCCATCTCTGGCCACCGTTTGTCCCCTTGAAAAGACACTTAAGTTTGCAAACTGAAGCGTTAATTGCCCTCAAGCACGGTTTATTTATCGTTGCTGCAGAGGATACTGGCAGCGATATCTGCAGACGCTTGTGACCGAAGCCAATAACGTAACCAGCTTTGCTGCAAGAAAAAAAAATTAAATACTGTGCAATTTTTTTTTTACAAAAATGCAAGCTACCAAACTTAGGGGCGCTTAAACAAACGGATAGTTTCGCATTCGGGCTTCAGATGAACGTTTTTAAGAAAAACGGAAAGATGGCAGCAGTAAGCACCGATGCCATTATTAAAGGTTTAAGATGCAGCACGTTTCGGGGTCCTCGACGCGACCCTTCCCAGAAGAAAAGCGGACCGAAAATTACATCGACGGGCGCTTGGTTCTGGATTTAAGAAAAAAAAAAAGGATTAGAGCGCAACAAGAGGAACGGCGAAATTGAAACAGCGCGTCCGAGGTCGCTTTCCCCGGCGACGCGCATTCCTCCAGACCGTGGCCACCGCTCCGCTCGGCTACCAGCGCCGCTCCTCAGAATAACGCACGCACAAGCGAACAGTCGCAGAACGCACAAAACCCATCACCGGCATGTATCGATTGATCCGGACACGATTGTCTTGAGAACCGGCTGTCGCTGCGTTTGCCTGGAGTATTGATCCCCGTTATGTTTAATATTAATATCGCCTCCCCGACGCTCGCCTTCAGAAAACTGCCAGAATCTCGAGTCCCAGATGCTCAGATTTGACACATAAGCCTCGCTCGCTATGGAAAGAGCACGGTGTCGTAACTTTCCAGTCAAGGTAAAATATGTGGCTTGTTCTGCCTTCCTTCGCTATCCTTTTTTCCCCCCCATCAATCTAAACCATATTTCCCCCACAGCTAGACAGAGCGTGTCTCCAATTCTCTTATTCGCAAGGCAATGCTGAAGTTCGGACAGTGCAATTTCAGAAGGCAATCAGACAAATGACATATAAAACAGATTCCCAGAGAAAACCTTTGCCGTTATTACGAGATCACGGATACAAGACACAACTAAGTTCAGATGCAGCAGCGTCCATACCAGACCGAGGACCCTTCTCTGCCGCAAACCTCCCCTCCTCCCGACATTCTGGTGGAAGGCGATTTGCAAGCGCCGAGAAACCAAAATAAGTTACTCGCAATTGCAACTCGAATTGACGCGTCTCTGAGCTAAGGAGAGGCCGGTTTCTTGCTGCAATAAACAATTAAGCGTCCGGTTTAAAGAGAAATTCGCTACATTCCATATCACTCACCTCCCCTGCTTGCGTCTCCGGGCTCAGCTCTTTTTCCAGATGTCTCTGCCTCTGAGAGAGCAGCACTCAGCGCTCCGGAACTGAACGCTCCAATCACAGCTTCAACCACAGGAAACAATTCCTCGGATCCTCTCTCTCTCTTTCTGGGAAATGGATAAGGACCCTGAAAACAACGACGAGAGTGCACCACATGGTGACAACACCTTGTTCTTTTTTGAAGCCGGATTGTTATCTCTTTTGTTTTTTCGTGGAGAGAAGGGGAACTGGTAGTAAAAAAAAAAATACAATTCAGAAAACATTTCGTCTGTCTCAGATTTGCTCCCAAGGAAGTTTCACTTTTATGTTTGTTTTCTCTGTAGTCAAGACTTTTCAGCCTCTTCGTGATGAATTAAAGAAATACATGTTCAGCAGAATTCTACACGACCTTGTTGAGTATTTTAATCCACAGAGACTGTAAAGATGGCAGCATATAACTTAAAGAGTAAAAAAATGTCCAAAATGCACACTGTGAAAGGTAATAAAACCACATTTCAGAAAGATGTAAAGAATACACAGTAAATTTGTATTATAAAAGGATTGTCGTGCAATGTCATCCGTGTTGCAAATGGTGTTTATCTGTTCTCTAAAATACAAAAATTAAAAAATACACAGATATCAATTTGGTTCACAAACAAATGATGCATGAGTATTCACACTTATTATTAACTTGTATTGCAGTTATTAATTGCAATACAAGTTAATAAGGATAAGGTGCTTCAGCAGATGAATCTCATAGTCGACTGCTGTGATTGTAATTATTGACTGGCATGCAGATCACAGTTTTCACTTAATTGCAACAGATCAATTCTGGTTCTGAGGTCCTGGTTGAACTGAAATCCTAAAATTCCACCAGGGATCTCCAACCCTGATCCTGGGGAGCCCTAATCCAGCAGCTTAAACATCTTACCATTAAATCCCCAATTTCTAAAGATACAGAACAATTCCATTGTGATCAATTACATTGCAATAACTCAGAGATCAACATACTCTTCAGTCCTCAAAGACTAGAGGTATCTTAATTGAATTGATTACTCAATTCATCAATCGCTTACAAGTATTGCCAGTCTTTAAAAATAGGTGACTTATAAGCCTAAATGGACAGGGGCTTCCCAGCACCACAGTTGTAGATCCTCTGAATTACATGATCTGTAAGAGTTGACTTGCTGTTTGTGAAACAGCTCCTGGTGACCCCAGTACTTGCTGGGGTTTTCATTCCAGCTGGAACTTTGATTGCCTAATTGACCTGCTGATGTGATTGAATGAGGCTTTTTAATTGCTTTCTGCTCCCTCGGAGTCGACATTTTCAACTTCTGACCGTTTCTACATAAAGAAGCCTCTTACACCTGCAGAGCGGAAAAAAATTAAAAATGTGTAATTAGTATTAGTTATTAGTTAAATCTAAGTCTAATTAAATCATCAAGGAACTCACACACTGAAGTACGGAGGACTAGGAAACCTAACTGTAAAGGCTCTTGTTACTCATCTCAATATACAGTAGTATTGATGTGAACAGCTTTAGTTTCATGGTGCAACTCTATAGGATGTGGAAACCTTTATCTCCTTACCTGTAATCCAAACCATTACTTTCTTTTAAAGTAAGATGTTCCCAGTCCAACAGATTTCCTAAGTCCCTGTGAATCCTCATTTGTTTAAGATTAATGGAAGATATTGAAACTGATCCACTTAAGTCTCACACGAACTAAAGCTGTTGATGATTAAAAAAGCACTAAAAAACCTGTTGGATTCTGCACTTTAGTGACCTGCATTGGGGATCAGATCAGTTCACTATGATCTGAGTTTACCATAGTTGGTCTTTACTGTGCGATGAGTAACACAACTACAGATTATACAGGTGATGTCAAGTAAAAAACTGATGAAAATAGCAGAAGCTACCACGCACACACTCTACTCCAAAACAATTTATTTACACTTGTCTACACTGAACACTGAAAACATTGACAAGTGTTAATAAATACATCATTGTGGTGCAGGGAGAATTTGCTCCTGATGGGTTCTCCTTTTGTGAGAAATGTGCCAAACACTTGTACACAGAGAGAGATAAAAACATGATTTCCTTTCATTATGTCAGTGTTGTCTGAGAAATTCCCAAAGGGAAAACGAAACAAGAAAATGACCTTGTTGTTTACATGAGAGGACATCTCTGCTGAAAATGAAAAACAAAACACTGAAAAAAAAAATGAAACAAGTCTTTTGATTAAAAAAGATTAGAGAAAGTCTACTAGCTTGTGATACCCTGCCCTGAATTCAGATAAATAAAGGTTTTAATACCACCCTGTTATCTGCTTCTATATTTGGCAGAGGAATTTACTTTCTCTCATTAACTTGCTTCTATACAGAAAGTGCACTGCAACTGTCCTTAGTAACTTACAGTATGGTCTCGGCCTCTGTTTTCGAAGGGGGGGTGGAATAATGATCTCCAGTCTTTTTCCACTAGGGACTTTCCTATTTAACCTGAAACTAGACACATACCTCTCTCATATCTGCCAATATTTCGCAAATAAAACTGTAGATGTTGCTTAAACTCTTGAATAAACTTAAATGTTTTTCATCCTCAACATCCCGATATCATTATTGTACAGTTGATATAGACTTTGATTCCTGTCTTGAATTGTTTTAAGGGTGTTATGGTTTTGGAGGCCTCCCCCCCCCCCATATTTCAATGAACTTTTCTCTCCCTCAGACCTTCCGCTGTTCTTTTCATCTTTAATTGCAGTTAATTGTATTGTAATTATTTTCTTTAGTATTTCCTATCTCCCAATTTTCTCAATTGGTTTTTATTCAAACATGAAATCTTGGGAACGTTTGTATGGGGGACATCTAACTTCTTTCCCCCTGAAAGTGTTTCAAGTTCTGGTTGATAAAACACACTGTGTGGCCATCATTTGCAGGTGAAATGCAACAAAACAGTCCATAATTGGAAGGTGAATCATTTCATCCACTGCAGAATAGTTGTTTGAGGAGTGGTCGGGTCTTTGGATTCAGAAGAAGAAAACAGCTGAGAAGCAATGTGACCAAACTGGCTAA
Organism: Lepisosteus platostomus; assembly: GCF_059453375.1. Classification (NCBI taxonomy): domain Eukaryota; kingdom Metazoa; phylum Chordata; class Actinopteri; order Semionotiformes; family Lepisosteidae; genus Lepisosteus; species Lepisosteus platostomus. Next base: position 11,094,877 of record NC_142611.1, read on the forward strand.
TCAAGACAATATTGGCTTCTTTACCAAGCGTTTTGGAAAATCAAGTACATTAAGTGCAAGTGTCTGGAGCTGAGAGAGAAAGATAGAAAGGAAGAGAAAAGCTTGAGGCTGCTGACCAAAAAGCTCAAGTGAAGACAAAGGAGTGAGTGAGAGGGTATGACTGGTACTTTAATGTGTTTAATGTGTTTAAGTGTTTAATGTATATGTAATTTAGCATGAGAACCCCCAATACTTTAATGAAGCATACTCCAAGGATACAATCCCTCCCTCTAGTAGGTGCTGTGATAAACGGAATGAGAAAGCAATCATTAGTTACGTGAATCATTTCAGCTGCTGGGAATCCTGATGTTTTTTTCACAATCTGTGGGAGAAAAATTAGTCTCCCATGACAACTATGTCTTCCAATACATATATATCCCCAATTCAATTATGTAAAACAACATTGTAATCTATATCATAATCAAAACACTTGTTGTGTGCTATAGATTACACCAAAAATCCTTTGAATGTTTATTTTACAAGGGTGACATACCAAAAGTAATAGCAATACTGGAGTGTAACAAGTTACAATAAAAAGCGAAAGAAAATTGAACACAAACTTCCTGGATAGAACGTAAGGTGACCAGACATAAGCCCTAGTGAAAAGGGTGCGTTTCGAGTTTGGATTTGAAGAGGGTCAAAGAATTTGTCTCTCGGAGAGTTGGAGCAAGGACATTCCACGACAAAGGATCAGCAACCAAAAAAAGAATAGTCACCAGATGTCTGAGATTTAGTCTTAGGTACAGTGAGCAAAGGATTGGCCTCAACTGACCCGTCTTCAGGAGGGAGTGTAAACCTGACAGAGCTCAGAGATGTATGATCGAGCCACATTAGTAATAGATTTAAAAGTTGGTAACAAGATCTTATGTTGAATATGTGTCTATAGACAACCAATGTAGATACAGTACTGTAGTGTAGGAGTGATGTGCTGTCAAGGTCTACTGTGAGTTAAAAGTCTACCTGCAGAGTTCTGGACAGATTGCAAGCCACCATGTTACAAATGCATGAATCATTTGTGAATCAGGCACTCAGCATCAGATATTGATAGCAATTTCATAATGCTGGCAATATTTCAAAGGTGAGAAAAAAATGTCTTAATAGAATTTTTTCACATGGGGCTCAAAGGACAGGAGAGAATCAACTGCGATTCCCAAATTCCTGAGTAAGGCCGACACTTGATGGGAAGCCTTCAACTATTACTGTGAAGCGCTCCAGTTTTTCCAGTTGACATTTGCTCCCCACCAGCAAAATGTCTGTTTTGTCGCTTCAGGGAATTTGATGTCAGCTGGATGTCATGCAGATGAGGGATAACTGATGGAGGTGGGAAAAGTTTTAATGTAAATCTGAGTATCATCTGCATATCAATGAAACTGAAGACCATGTCTGCATATAACCTGACGGAGAGGAAACATACTGTATAAATAATAAAAAGCAATGATCCCAAGACTGAACCCTGGACACACTGCAATTGACTGGGGCCATGGGGAGTTTGTGAGGACCAAGAGAAACAAGATGCTGCCTGCAAGTCTGATGACGGCATATCTTCAGAAGGCAGGAGGATACCAAGAACAGCTGGTGCAAACCCACAGCAACACAGAAAGAACATGCAAACTCCACACAGACAGGCACCCCGAACGAGATTTGTACCCTGGACCCATGTGGCTGTGATTTTTGAAAAGGTTTTTTCCTAAATGTGGTTCCTCTATGTGCGAGTGAGACAGACACATCATGTGTGAAGTGCCTGCAAAAAAAAAAGGACAGGATGGAGTGGTGGCTCTGTGGCTAAGGATCAGTGCCTGTGGCTGGAAGGTTGTTGGTTCAAATCCTGCAGCTGGCAGAGGAATCCTACTCCGTTGGGCCCCTGAGCAAGGCCCTTAACCCCAACTGCTCTAGGGGCACTGTACAATGGCTGACCCTGCGCTCTGACCCCAAGCTTCTCTCTCCCTGTCTGTGTGTCTCATGGAGAGCAAGTTGGGGGTATTAGAAAAGACGAATTCCTAATACAAGAAATTGTATATGGCTAATAAAGTGATCTTATCTAGTGTGTGACATTTCAGAGCGGCTGGGATTATAAATTTTGTCAGAAATACCATTGTTTTATGTATGGTAATCTGTATGAGGAACCTAAATGTTATTACTTAATACATGATTTTACACAAAAAGTTTAACACATTGAGTACAGCTCTAAACTGCATCAACATTTGTTATGCACAAGACTGTATCAAATAAAAATTAAGGTTTTGATCTTGAACACTTTATTATTTTTGTATACACACCTCATTTCGAATCAGCAATGTGTGCTTATCCTTATCTCTCTGCAAGGAATCATACCCCAGGCCCTCCACAGGGAGGAACGAGAAAATGCAGGTGAATACCACTGACAGCCCAACCATTTTGACATATCACAGGCTTTGCAGCAATATCCACAGAGTCTCAAGGGCCCCACTTTAACCAGGAACCATCAGAGCCCTGGCCAATTAATCCCAAGCTTCCCCCAGCAGTAATGAGCCAATTAACTACTGCTGCTTGGAGAATCCTGGTCAGAGTTAACCAGTGATACGACTCAGGCTTGAACCTGCCACATCTGGATCATAGAGCAAACCATTACACACAGATGACTCTACTAGTTGAGTCACTTAGCAACTCCTAAAGAATGCACTTCTTAATTGTAAACCTTTATCTGTTTGTCTAATTGGTTGCCATGTCTTTTTGCAAGATTTGGGTACAGTTTCTTCCTTACTGTATGTAATCAAACCAAGCAATATGTTCTAGTGAAGTGTTAATTCAGTGATGTTTAAAAACGATTGGCAGAATTAAAGTCCTAAATATATCAGACCCTCCTATTACTGGATTACTTTAGCTCTGTAATGTTTCTACTATTAACAGGTGAATTTTTTTACTTTTCATCATAAGGGCCCAACACAAAGTGTAAAAATCTACATTGTTTAACCCACTTCACACAAATAATAAATTCCTTCCTTAATAGGCATCGATATGCAGGACAGGGAATGCAGTTTGAGGTTGGACATGATGGATTACAGCGTAAGCGAAGTTAGTAAACTAGCAATAAACAACCACAGAAAACAAAGAGCCCCTAAACTTTTGAAAAGATACAACAAGATACACAATTAAACCTTTCGAAAGTTTACAATGGAATCCAAACCTGAAGATGCTGGAGTCCTCAAAGGCTGGAATTTGACATAATGGCACTAAACTAATCAAGATTCCTAACCCAAACTGAGATTAAATCAAAACCTCACCCCACCTGCAAGTCATAAATTCCAGAGGTGTTTGGTATCTGCCACAGGCTTCAGCTCTATACCCAAGGGAAAGCCAACACAATCAAGCAAAGGACTTGAACTTTCCAATAGCTGTGCTGGTAGATGTTTTGTCTCAGTACAGCTCAAAGACCATATAGTTTGCTTGGTTCTAGGAGTGCATGTTACATACTGTCACAGTCAGAGCCTCCAATGCCAAGGCCTCCCAGGTTTACCACAAAGCCTGTCATACTGAATCACATTCGTGAAGATCAACAGTGCAGGAATTCACTGGCAGTTTCTACTTAAAGATAAGGAAGTCTGTTGTTTTTCTCCTTTTCTCTCTGAAGCACAGAGTCTGAAATGCACTTTATACCAATACTGTAACGGCTGTTTTTTTACACCTCAGTAAAACACCTTTTACACCTTTGTGATCTGTGTACAAACCATCACTAAACCTTTCTGAAGTGATTCAAAGACCTGTTGCAAAGTTACAGTATGAGCAACTACTCATTGCATTAATGTGCTGAATTATAAAAACCCACAGTTTCTCCGATTAGCCATATACAGTACATCTCAGACCCCAACAGAGCAGCACAGTTACTCATAGTATACTGTAAAATGGCATAGTCACAGTATGGAATCGCTACGTCTTGCACTCCTTAATGCATATACACAGCCCAGGCAGGAAGGAAGGTGCTTAGAAAGATCTATTAGCCATTTGGAACGGTGTTATTTACTAGCCAGTCACAAGACATTAGGGGACCGGCACAGAAGAAAAGTCTGGAAACACAGGGAATGACAATGACAAATCACAAACTAAAAAAAAACACCGTACGGTAATAAAACGTAAGGAGGAATGGCCTGCATTAATTGAAACTGCAAGCTCTTTGTCTGAGATGCTCCTAAACCGCCATTAAGATTTGCGTCACGTCGCAGGTCCGTCTCTAGGAGTCCGCAGGTGGAGGGAGAGATAAGAGACCGGCTGAGTAATGAGTTGCGCCGCGGCGAGGTGGGCTGGCGGGCGTCCCTCTGCAGCTGACAGCGCATAGTCCACAGTCTGCCCTCTGCGCCCACAAAGACTCCGCCAGCAGCCTTTATTGGACGATCTCGCCGCATTAATGCTGACCCATCCCAATCATTCGGAAAAAGAAGCCCACGCTTATACTTCACCGTCGCAACCACCCTGACAGGGGAGATAATCACTGGTTATACAGTACGTGTCCTCCGCTATACGGTTTAAACGCAAACGCAAGCAGTTACTTGTGTTATGTGAAAGATGACAGATTTGTGAAAGATGACAGTTTTTGCTTCACGTTGAAAAACCGGCTTTCAGTGCATACTGTATGTAGGCAGGACCCTATTCAACATTTTTATTTTTGATGCATTTCAATGAGAGCAATGAAACCCCAGATTTTTTTTTTATCTAATGAGCTCTGCTGCCGCTGTTGTGAGGTTTCCAAGAAGGCAGATGAAGAGCAGCTTGTTTGAGCCCCAGACTGGAAAGCATGAATCAGACAACGTGGTATTAATGAAAGCCTGAGGTAACAGTATAAACCTGATTATAATATGAATGTGTCCTTTAGACCCTTTCTCGTGACCATAGGCAGTGCAAAACTCAGCAGATACCAGCTGAAGTAGAAGAGGCAGCCAGATTTGGTTTTCAGATTACCCACAGCATGCATCTCCAACCCTCATCCCTTAGAGCCCCAGTCCAGCAGGTGTCTCAGGTCACCTTTAAACTACACATTTCTAAAGGTATAGAACAGGTGATCAACTAAACAGGTCAGGTGTTAAATTAAGTAATTTACAGATCATTTTGGACTACAATCTAAGTACTCCCCAGTCCTCAAGGTCCAGAGTTCTCGAAAGTGAACAGATTACTTGCTTGAGGTATGAATATCTTACAGGTGTTGACAGTCTTTAAAAACAGGTTTCCTACAAGCCCAACTGGAATGGAGCTCTTCTGGACTACAGTACGTCTGGAGGCCCCTGGCCTACAGAAATGTTGATTTGACTCCCTTTCTGATAAGATGGAAAAATTGGAGAATGTGCTGAGTCCAGCCTTTGAGTTTTATCTCGTTCAGCGCTGTTAACTGTAGCAGTCACGGTTCAATAACCAAAACCGATGCCCTGCTCTGATACTAGAGTCTTATCAGAAGCTGGTTTGCATAAAAAGCCAACATAATAGTCCTTAGAGTTGTGGCCTCACAGGTCAGCAAATAAACCAAGCTCGAAGCTAGAGGTCAGGTTGGCAGGTAGATTAGGCCTCAGGCTCTTGACCCATTTATCAAAATACTTTGTAAGTAAACTGTACAGATTTAACTGCGTTTCTGAAAGGGGGTGAGCAAGGTCTCTCTGGGAATCGGCTCATTTCCTTTCAGAACTCAAACTCCGACTCACAGCGAGGCTTCGCAACAAAGGCATCTGGTATTTCACACAGTGGAGTCGATTGATGAAGAGGGAAAACAATCCTTTCAATCAAGACAGGCAGAAGCCTCTGTTAATTGACAGACAGATCATCTGTTTATTGAAGCACATTCAGAGTTCAGATGTATGGAGAAGGAACCAGCCGTCTGCGAAGGACTTTACAATGTGATCTGCTTCTACGTGATTCATGTGCATAGAAATGTACATGTATACAAGCTCTCCACAGGGCAACAGAGGAGTCTAAGGTCATTGTCAATGAGAAGACAAGCGATGAAAACTGAGGTGTGCAAAAAAACATCTAACCCCGCAGGCTGGAGAAACTGCAAATTCTATGAACCAGGGAGTAACCTATACCATTTAAAATGCACAGGTTGTCTTGACTGAGACTGCTTACATATTTACACCATTATGCTGCATCAAAGACACAAACCCAAGAGCTGCTGTTTTACTGCTGTAATGGCCTGGACAGGTCTCGGGTTTTAAAATAACTTTGATCAACAAATGATTGAAAAAAAACATTACGAAAAGAAACAAAACTCGTCATAAACATGTCATACATGTCCAGTACCTGCAAAATGTATTTTCTATACAGTATCCACTTCCTCTCTGAAAGACTGCAGATAATTACAAATACCACAGGTGAGTTCACAATTGTCCTTCCTCGGCCACAAGCAACTCATTCTCCATCCCCCAAAAACCTGTAAAAATACATTCATTTCCCTGTTAAGAAATCCTTCCAAGCAGTAATCTGGAGCTGGAAAAGCAATGCAAGACAGAGAAAGTGACACTCTTCAAAAATGTTTTCATTTGGGTGTCAAAACCTGCATCTTGCTACCTCTACAGCCTTTAAAAAGCGTTTAAAAAGTTGAACCATAGCGCTCTGTGGCTCACATTGAGATGCAGCAGATTACCCTGCAGGGCTATTAAGATCATCAGGATCCTTTTACAGTGGCTCAGTGTGCATCTGAGCTGTTCTCAGTACAGTTCTCCAAATACCATGCGCTCCCTGCTTCTGTGCGGCATAACACATGACTGGGTGATGAGGACAAAAACAAGGACAACGGACTGAAAGGAGATTTTAGGAACACAGGCATTGCAGTGCACCCAGGTTATTATGAATAAAACTCACAATCCTTGCAATCTACAGAAATGGAGAGCAGAGGTCAGGGGGTAATTATGGAGGAGTAAACAGTGTGTGATATCGCCAGCTATGGGTTTATAACCTGGTGCTGTCTTTGCCGGACGGATTACAACACAATGCCTGAGACGAACAACATTACAGATGCCCCATAGTGCAACAGCTCATCTCTCACAACGGAATGCTTCTTATTCCAACACTGTGGACAAGTTACAGAGTCTCCCCATACCTACGTTGATTGAGAATGTGGTCAGGCTTTCCTTTTTATTCAGGAATTCGTCCAGTATATCTGGCAGTATGATATTTACGTGTTCTACAGCCATCTCTCCTGCTTACTGTATATCCTCATCCTGAATCACACAGTTACATTAAGCCAATGTATTGGAACATGGAAAGGCTTAGGATATAAGCTGAAAATGAATCTGAAATTAGAAACAAAGAGCACCCAGCCACTGTTCAAGGACAAGATGCCACCTCACACTGAAAATTCTTATTCCTTCACAGTAGTAGTCCCCTGTAGAGCACACACAGACACAGACACACAGTGGTTAGCAGTGTTGCCTCTCAGCACTGGGGCCCAGGTTCAATGTCAGACCTGGAGTCTATCTGTGAGGAGTTTGTATGTTCTCTCCGTGTTTGCGTGGGTTTCCTCCTTGTGCTCTGGTTTCCCCCCCACAGTCCAAAGGCATACAGGAAGGTTAATTGACTTCTGGACATCCTTATTCCTATTGCAGTCAAAATAAAGAGATACTGCATGCTACTTATAGCAGAGATTGAGAACCTGGGTCCAGGAGAAATGAAGAGTCTTTATTGCAGACTGCTGCCCCTGGGCTCACTGCCCATTTAAGATATGCAGGACCATGGTTGTCCTGGATCAGAGCAGGTTTGCGTACGTTCTCTCAAAAGCCAGCAGTGACATCGAGACACGTTGCCGAGATCAAATAACTCGAGATGGATTCTCCTGTGGCCTTCAGTAAAAGCAGACTTGATTCGAAACAGACTGAGGTGCTGCAACAGTTAAAACTGTGAGCTTCTGCAGCACTGAAAATGAGATCACCAAGAAACATCACTGTCTAAACTCTCTAGATTTCACCACGCTGGTCATTATCAACCCATTTTGTTATGATTCCTAACTGGAAGTGATTGGACGTTACGTCTGCTCCATATTTTGAAAGTACTATTCAAGTTCACATTTAACCCAGGGATACCTTGAGTTTTTTGCTTTAATTCCAGTTTGATCCTGTTATATAAGAAAATACTGTTTCTTCATGGCTTTTTTGTTTGTATTTCCTTTTAAAAGAAACACTGTATAATTGTGCAAGTACTGCGATTGTGTAGTCAAGAATGCAATATTGACATCAGGGGAACTAACCTGTACGGAGTTGCTTTTAGTCTGATATATGGTAAGTGTAATGCGTAGATGTTTTGTTAAGCACAACCTACTAGCCTTAAAAAATGAAAGGTAACAACCCCAAACACTCAAGGATTCTGTACTGGCTCTGAATAGTCTCCTGTTCCCCCGCAATCCTAAACTGGATGATGCGATTAGCAACTGGATGGAATGGTGACAGTGCATACCCGTCCATTCTTCTGAGAGGGTGTTCTGACGCCCTCTGCTGGCACATAGTGAAAATACAGTCTTGAAAACTTGAAAGCGACCCACACTGTCAAAACGCAGAAATTTGGAAATAATGCCCTGGTTTGTTATCTCCTACCACAATTTCATGATGTATTATCACCATCTTGGATGAATGTATGCTTATTTTAATGTCGAAAGAACTTAACATGTTACCTTTACTTTTATAATAAAGAATTAACACGACAAACGCAAAGCTTCAGAAAGAACTGAAATGATATGGCCTGTGAGAGAAGTAACCCTTTTTGGTTTATATTTGATGTTTTATCGTGAAACATATGTGTGGATTTTGCTTTAACTGTCTATCCAAGTGCATCTGCTTCATTGCTTGGTTTGTCTTGCCCTTATTGGGCTGTACAGGAGATGCTGTTCAATGGCCCTCTCTAAAAGGCAATAATGCAGCAGATATTTCCTGATCGGCCAAAGAAAAAGAAACAGTCAGCCAGTGTCAACTAATTCATGTCAACTAATTTATCAATCAGCGTACAGTGGTTTACATTGCAAAACACCTTTGAAATTGCTTTTCACAGGACTGCGCAGCAGGGGAAAACACACAAGGTTATTTCGAGGACAGCAGAGCAGCTTTCTGAACTGCAGTGCTCAATCTGTTCTGTATCGGAACAAGAGCCAATCAATACTAACGCACAGCTCTCAGCCATGCTTCCCGCAAGCTGTGACAATGCACGATCGGCGCTCTCTGAAACAAAACTCCCCCGAGCCGGACTGCTGTACAGTTTTTTAAAGACTGGCTCTCGTTTTCCACCAGAAGCGTCACCAACAAAAAATTGTAAAAAATAGAATAAAATAAAAAAGTTCTCAATTGAAAGGATTTCTCTTCCTCAGAGTAACACTTTGGTTGCCATCGCTTGCCATCCTTTGTTTAACAAGATATTAGGTAATTTGATTGGTCCTAAATTAATTATACTGGTACATCTAAATTCCTCATTCTTTTCTAGCCTTCATTGAATTTTAAACCTTATTTCTGAATTGGAGACCCCATAGTTCTGTTTAATTTGATTTATAGTAGTAATCATATGATTATATTCTGATAAATGTATATCTAGAAATGTTCATTTTTGGATGGTCACGCTGATAGTGTTGCAGATGTCAATTAGTTTTCATTTCTAGGCTAAAAGGACCAGGCTCGGAAACTTGTCCTGGAGTGTAGAAACAGAAACTACAGTATGTAACAAGGAGGGGCACTGCATGGCTCTGCAGCTACATACTGTAGGGATCTTATTGACAATCTACTGAAATGAACTCAGATAATTCATCTGGAATCTTCTCTGCAACAACCTGACAAAAGTAATCACTGTTTAATAAATGTTGCAGTTCTTTAAAAGTAGAATTAAAGTAAGCTAAGAAACTGCTGAATTTCACTGTTGCCAATACTTCTGTTTGTGATTACACGTTGCAGACTTCAGTTTCAGCAGGCTGGAGCCCCGGGCATCAGTGAGAATGCTGACTGATGGCTTTTTTAACCTTTGTCAGTTCTGCCTAAATCTCAAACAGTGAAGCTTATGAGGGACCCGATCCAATTATTCCTAATAAGTCATTAACAAAGCCGTTGCCAAATGAATTTCCTCAGTACCAGTGAAACAGGAACAAGATGTCACCAATGGAAAGGATGTGGAAATGTGTTTAAGTCTGGCAGCAGGTGGCAATTCTTTACACAAAGGGTTGTGGGAGTATGAAACAGCCATATTTTCAAAGCAAAGGCACTAGCTTGTTTTAAAAAAAATGCAAACTGGCAAGAGGAACCAGATGGCCTCTCCTCTTGTTTATAACCCTTCTTCTGTGCTTGTGCTTGATTTAGGTCCAGAATCAATATCTCAGCCCAGAAAGAGCCATTTCAGCAGTTTAATTCCCTGCACCATTCATCACAATAGAAGATTTGAGTTCTTTTCAAGAAACGTCCTGTTAAGGACAACAGTATGCACAGTGAATAGTTTCAATACAAAATGATTGAATTCCTCCTATATTGATTAGGCAGCAGCAATATCACCTTCCAACTCACAGCTGGCAGCCCACTGGAGCGAAGCAGGTGTGATCCTGTCCAGTACCTGGATGGGAGACTACCTAGTAAAGCTAAGGTTGCTGCCGGAAGAGGTGTTTGGGGGGGGGCAGTAGGGGGCACTCATCCCGTAGTCTGTGCAGGTGGAGACACCATACTATAAAAAGGCACCGTCTTTTGGATGAGATGTAAAACAGAGGACCCGACTCTCCGTGGTCATTAAAAATCCCTGGGCGTTTCTAAAAAAGAGTAGGGGTGTAACCCCGGCGTCCTGGCAACATTTCCCATTGGCCCTTACCAATCATGGCCTCCTAATAATCCCCATCTATGAATTGGCTTCATTACTCTGCTCTTCTCCCCACTGATAGCTGATGTGTGGTGAGCGTTCTGGCGCACTGTGGCTGCCGTCGCATCTTCCAGGTGGGGCTGCACAGTGGTGGTGGTGGAGGGGAGTCCCCATTACCTGTAAAGCGCTTTGAGTGGAGTGTCCAGAAAAGTGCTACTGTATGTAAGTGAACGGTATTGTTATTATTAAGAATTTAATGTGTCACAACTCCTATATTTAATGTAGTTGATGAGAATAGAAATATTTTAAAAATCATTCAAATTTAACCAGCAATTTTATTCATTCGTTTTTGGTCAATTGCTTTATTTTACATTCTAAAAATAAGCCTCTGTGATAAAAAAAAAGAAAAACTGTCAGCTGGAAGAGAATAACAGTTTTTTACGACTTCATTTGAAATGTTACAGACAGGGATATCTAGGGTGACTGGACAACCAAAAAGTATACAGTAGGTGCTAAAAAGAATCTCTGAAAAATATGCATGTTTAATATTCTCTCATTTCAGTAGCGTTAATAATAATGAGTGAAAGCATTTTGTATTGGAAAGACAGAAATGTATAGAAGCATGTCTGAGGCTCCATAAGATGAGACAGGTTGCTATAAAACCAGTACTTAGTTTAGGAAAGAAATACAGGCTAAAACTGGATGTGTCTTCTGTCCTGCACACCTTCAAAAGCAGATTCAGTCCCAAAATTGCATTTGTGGGTCTATTAAATAGTGTCACATTCAAGGGTTACACTCTAAGCATAAATAATTATTGTACTGTATATGGACGCATTCCATATACACAATATGACAGCCATACAGTTTAGTAACAACATAATATGCTTTTCAAAGTTACTTTACCATTAAATGCAAAAGGCTGCCTAAGTCTAAAATGAAAAATATGTTTATGTAATGTTTAGAAACTTGTGACAATTTATTTTTCATATGAGAGAATGCTAGAACCTTACTTTAGAATAGCTTTTAGAATATCAAACACAGATACATCCTATGGAATGTCTTGCTAATCTCTCGTTCTTACGAACAAGAACCTGTAGCACAATTTGTGAATTTGGTGAATTACATAGCAAACATGTTGTGTTGAATTAAACCTGACAGAACTGACGATGAACATCATAAGATCCCCAGGATGGATCTATTGCCCAAACTTTCAGACTTGGGAAAACTCACTCCTAGAAGTACACAAGTCTTTCACATTGAAATCTTCTGTGCTCCTTGCATTCTGTGTTTTAACTTTATGCCAAAACGGCACATCTACTCCCAGGCTTAGTGGTCAAAAAATTATCATGGGGTTTCTCATAACCCACACAGAGAAATGCCTGCTTACATCCTAAAGTATTCAATGTTTTACAAAAAAAAGTCATAGTATATCATTTTGAAGGGAAGGAGTGGAATTCTTCAATTTTGTATCTGTTAAAGAACACGCAGCAGCCCCGTTCCTGAACTGGGAGGTTGCCTTGGTAACAGCAGGCCTCAAGAGAGCACGTGTGTGTCCTGTCACTGGGGAAACATCACAACAAAAGTTCAGCGCTTGCCCATAAACATCTCGCACAGTGCAGAGTACAGGCCTCTGACATATGTCCACCTTTTTGTATGCTGATTTAATTTCTTCGAATGAATATATGGGAACAAAAACATACTCCTAAATGTTCCAACTGCTTCATGGATCATTTTTTCACAAAACAGACAATGCATCCCTCTGGGTGATATTTAAAAAACAATTGCACCTCATGTCTTCACCTCCTCAACCGCTGCAATCTGCGCCAGCTCCTCAGCTCTGTATGATCTGGGGAAAGTGAGGGTTGGTCCAAAGTACCCTAGAGGACCTATAGCCAGATGCTGAGCCCTCAGGTGACAGGTTAGAGGAAAACCCTACCATCATAAGCTCAGCCTGCAACTACTAATTCATTCTTGTCCGAAGTACTGAACCTCAAGATGTGCAAGACTGAACTTTTGACTGCATCTGAAGTATTGCAAGAGCCATTTCACATGATGAAATGTCCTCATTCCTGTGTGCTAAATAGATGATGTCTTTGTTAATGACATGTCATGTTATTTGCCGAATCGCTTTATACCATAAGGAGTTGTGGGAAGCCAGAGCCTACCTGGCAAGCAACGAGCGCAAGAGCAAGCAACGAGCCTGGACAGGGCACCAGTCCATCGCAGGGCAAGTGCAAGCCAATCATACATGGGGACAATTTGGAGGCCATGGTAAAGGCTAAGGGGGGAAATTTGACCTGGACACCGGGATAACTCCCTTCTCTTACTGAGAAATGCCCGGGGATCTTTAATGATGAGAGTCAGGACCTCGGTTTAACGTTTCATCCAAAAGACGGCGCCCCCTACAGTATAGTGTCCCCACCACTATACTAAGGGCATTAGGACCCACACAGGCCGCAGGGTGGGCTCCCCTCACTGGTCCCGCTAACACCTCTTCCAGCAGCAACCTTAGCTTCCCAGGAGGTCTCCCATCCAGGTACTAACAAGGCTCAGCTGCAGTGGGTAGCCAGCCAGAGCTGCAGGGTGATATGGCTGCTGGCGTTAATTGATTACATGTGCACCAGGAAAACTTTATATCTGCAATCGGGTCACGAACAAAAAAAAGACTTTTAAGATGTCAGTTTCTGCATCAGGAAACCAGTTGTGGGGATCTGCCTATGATTGAGATGAACAGAATTAAGAGTCAGAAAGCAGGAAAAGATGGTTACTTTGGATTTTTTGGACAGGGAATAGAAACAGCACATATTGTACGTGATTTATAATATTGGGCATTTTATTTCAAACATGTCTTCTTTCTTATGAACTCAACCTAAATATTTCTATAGAAATGCTAAAGAAAAATAAAATCCATTTTTAAGTTGTTCTTTATTAGGATTGTTTTATTAGGAACGACTGTATGAGATCCTCAGATTAGTTAGGACTACCAACCAAACAAGATACAGTACATAGGGCAAATAGCTTAGTCTTGTTTGTACCCTTTCTCATATTTTTAAGTCCTTTGGACATTTTCCACATACTGTACAAAACCAATAAGGCTAGAATAGGAGAGCAGGTGTATATTGTTATAGCAGTCTAGTGTTTCAAATCAGGCTGAGAACAATGTCAGTCCCAAAAAAACAGTGAAATAGCATTCTTTCATTACGCATAACACAATCTGAGCCAGCCTTATCCTTGCTTCAGCTTAGAAATCCCAACCTGGCACTCTAAGGTCTTGGGAAAGGGGCCAAGCCATCATGCTCGTCATGTAACTAAGCCAAGATCATTTCTTTCTAAACTGATCCCTGTTTCCATTTTGCACGTAAGGTAATGTTTTCCTCAGAGGTGGCCATTACAACAAGCTAACAATAAAAAGACTGTTATCTAAAATTGTAACCAAGATAATAAGAAATCGTTTTCCAGAATTTTTTTTACAGTTAAAATGAATGTTACTCTCAAGCCTCAGGTGTGTTGAAACGTGTTCCCTGTTTATCAACGGTGATGAGTGATCAGAGAATCAGACTGAAGTAACCAGGACCTGCACAGATCATCCTACAGGACATATACTGTATTCTGTATAGCAGTATTTCATGTATCAGGAACAGTGTATACCAAACTGATACACCTTGTACATCAGCTCTTAGGCTAACTGAACACTACACTTACCCAAGACTATTGCCCTATATAGCACATACGTTTCCAACATTTTAATTAAATCACTAGAATATAAAAACGGTTATAAATGAGGAAACTATTCAGCTCATCTAGCTCATTTGGCTTGTAGTGCCTAACTGACTTTGAGGAAATCGTTCAGCTGCTACCAGCTTTAAATCCTCTTGGGACAAAAAGTTCCTGCTTTGTGATTTTATTGATATGTCACATCAGTCTCGGGATAATTTTATTAACCAAACCATGGGCAACCATACAGTCTTGTGGTTTTGGTGAGAGAGCAGTGGATCTTGTGGTTGTTTAACCACAGTTGTCTCACATACAGTACCAGAAAAGTGGAAAGACAAAACACCATGTCAATAATGTCGAATCTCCTGTAATAGGGCAAAAAGGAGAAAGGGGGAAAAATAATTCAGATTGGCTGCTTCTCGCAAATAGACAGTGAATAATGATTGTGCTGCCAGACCTGTCCATTGTCTATACCAGGAGTGCCAAATTCTGGTCCTGGAGGGCTGGAGTGCTTGCTTGCTTTCTTGGTGTCTTTGCACCTGAATCAGCACCAGGAGAGCAAGCTGGATGGTGTTTAAATGGTTAAAACAGCTGGTTGAGCTCATTTAAAGCTGATTGGGAATGGCAACCTGAAAACAAATCATCCCTCCAGGCCCAGAACTGGACACCCCTGGTAAAGTATAAACCATACTGTATACAGTATTTGTTTAGAGACCAGTCATCACTACTGCAAAGCTACCACGATCAACTACCATTTCTTTAATCACGTTCAGGAAAACTGCCTGTCATGGTTACTCTGTCTCTTTAAATCAGGTGATCTTAAGTGCCACATCTACACAAAACTGGAACACAATTTATGAACATTTCTATTCTCTACTTTGTAATAATCTCCACTGCATTAAGTATGAAAATGGTCTTCAAAGCAATCAATCACTGAAACCCAATTTTACTGTTCATGCACATAGATCACTTGGAAAGATTAGTTTTTTGCCCATAATGTTCACTTTAGTCAGCTACCGTGTGGTTAAATATGTTTAAATCTTCATTTACCCTGTTAAGCGTTTGTTCCTAGGTAAAGCAAAATGTGTTTTGCCAGGTGTACTAAATAGAAATAAGAACTTTTCTTGATGAATTACTCCTAAAGTATAGTTCATTGTCATTTAGAATTGACCATATTTACAATATTGTGTACAATATTGGTCACTAGGTTACAAAATAAACTATTAGTGGTCTTGCAAAGAGAAGAGCAACTGATACACTACCAGGCGCAAGGGAACTGACAGGCTAAAAGAATTGCCTTGAATTTATAGAATTCAAAATCCTCAAAGGCACTGAGAGTCATTCCAGTGAACTTCTTCATAATAAACAGCGAAACTCAAATGATCGGACACAAGTCTGAACAATGTGGAAGTACTGTACATTGAGAACAGGAAGAACTCTTTACGCCAATGGTTGTGGAAGGGTGGTGCCAAACACTAATTGAAGCACAATTAGAAAAGTAGAGTAACAGAACTGTTAGTGTTACACGATCTGTACTGTAGTTGTGTGTGAGAATGAGCACAGCGAAATCTAAGCATCTTGTATCCATTTGGCCGCCTGCCTTGAGGTGGTTATTTGATCATGTGACGGACGAATCCACACAGTAAAATCACTAACTACATGAATGAAAAATTATCAAGTCTCGATAAATTATAAATATGACGAGGGGGTCCGCGTTGCCTGTTATCTACAGTTTATTTTTGACAACATGCACTTATTGGTATTTGACAATATGCATTAAGGAGTTAGGCAATGTTTTTAAAGAATGGAGTGATGACTAAAAATGAAGACCTGCACCAACTTGTATTGCTCAGTTCTTGACAATAATTTAAGCACTCCGTTCCTTTCGTTTAATGTACCGGAAAAAAAAACACGTCTCTCGCAGGCGCTGCACAGCTCTTTCGAACTGGCAAGCTCCCCCGTGGGTATTTGCTAGCAACTTCCAGACGAATCATGCGACCTGGACTGTGCTATTATTTCCAGTCTCCACAGAACTTGCAAACGTGGTGCCGCTTTCTCGCGAATCAAAGTGTTTCTTGATATGAGTGGTGAATCACCGCCCAAGCAATGTTGCTTTCGCTGGGGAGGTAAATCTGCTCTTCGATATAATCTAATTAGAAATTTCCGTCCCCCTCTCCTGTGCGAGAATGGGATAGGACCACTTCTATATGAGCAGCGGCGTGGGCACCCTTTGATACTGGTGATATAAACGGTGGAGCAGCCGGACAGAAGCGCTATTTCTAGCTCGTGTGACGCTCAAGCCCAACTCGACCGCAATGGAGTGGAAGCCTATGGAAATCAACCCTGAGGTACCTTCTGCTGTTACTCGCCTGCTTGCGGCAGACGGGAATGTTGCTGTCACTTGGAAGCACCTTGCTTTCCGAGACGACTGCTCACTGCGCGTTTCTCTTGTCTTTTCAGATGCTGAACAAAGTACGTGCTCGCTGCTGAGTCATTTGTGCATCGAAAAGCCTCTCCGAAGTGTTGCCACTTAGAGCCACCTGCAGCCTGAGCGGATTTGTTAAATGCGTACTCTTTACTCTTGTCATCCTCCGCGTTTATATAAGGGCGTGGTCTGTCTCAACTTGATCAAAATTGAATTAAAAAATGGATTGGGTTCATCCAGTGTCAGAGTGCACGGTTAAAGATTAGAAAAAAATAAGTCAAACGAACGAATATATTGCTTGCGGATATATTGCGAAATCTGATTGTGGTTTAGGGGTTCAGTGTTTTTACGTTATGCGCTGCCTAGAACGCCTATTCGAGGTTTGCTTTCTCCCTCCCCGCCCCAGGTGTTGTCTAAACTGGGCGTGGGCGACAGCTGGCGTTTCGTTGATGTCTTGGGGTTCGAGGACGAGCCTCTGGCCTCGGTGCCGAAGCCATCTTGCGCGGTGATGCTGCTGTTTCCTCTCACGCCTCAGGTAGGGCGCTGGTCGGGGCTCCGCCGGTGACGCGTCTGTGCGCCTCCGACTAGCGCAGTGCTGGGAAGACCTGTCCTAGCACAGGCGAAACAAGGCTTTTAGTGCATCCGAGGGATTTTGTCATTCAGGAGTGTTGGACTGTGGGCTATTCAAACGCATAGAAGCGATTAATCTGGCAATCCTCCGCAAAAGATGGTTATCTGCATCATGCGGTTTTGAAATCGGTTCAGTTCGGGACACGAATCGACAGGGCGTCCGGTTGATGCTATAAAGGAGGATGCGGTCATCCGTGCTAATGGTTTTGCGTATTGATTTTTAAGTATTTAGAAAGCACAGTAGAATGAAATCCTTGTCCAGCGCGGGTTGTGTGGGGTTGATGTTATGTACTGCATGACTGGATGAGTTTCTCAGACCTTAAAATCTTTCAGAGTTGCCCTGTGTGATTCAAAAATAACTGACCCTTTGTCCGATTTCCAGTGTGAAGCCGAGAAATCATTTTTTTTAATTAACTCTGCTGGTATCTTACCGGTCTTTAAATTTTAATATGCACCTACCAAGTGTCAAGTGCAGAAACGACCATAAAAAATCTTGCTGGAAGTGTTTTATTCCTCCCTCTGGGATTTGTAGTTGAAAGGGGAAGCTGGAAGCTCAAAAATGATTATGCAGGCACATCAAGAAAGGAAATGGACTTGGAGCCTAATGTGCTTTTGTCTGGCTTCTATGACCTACATCTGAAACCAATATTGATTGCTTCAACAGCCGGCTCTGTGAGATATTGGTGTTTTGTATCCACTAGGCAGCCTAGAGCTTGATGGTAAGAAAAAGCCATTCAGTGGCTGTACTGGGTTACTGGGACTGCTGTAATGGTGGTAATGCCTTCCTCTCTGGCAGCATGAGACCTTCAGAGAAAAGCAGTCCACAGAGCTGGCTGAGAAGGCCAAGGAGATCCCCAGCGTGTACTTTATCAAGCAGACCATCGTCAACTCCTGTGGCACAGTTGGGCTTCTGCATGCTGTAGCCAACAACAAGGACAAACTGGAATTCAGTGAGTTTTGTGATGGGGGGGGTGTCTAGAGGAGATTGGAAGTAGCAAGGCTGCCCGCTCCTGCTCGGAATAGATTCCTTGTTCTGGTTCGGCCCATTCCGCTTTTCTTTGCACCTGCCAAAGAAAAGTCAAGCTCTGTTCCAGAAGTTTTCAGATCGTGGGGGTGTCCCTTTTCAAAATGCACCCAAGATCTGAGAACACCTCTTCTAAAGATGAGTAGGTGGGATTTTCCCAAGTCAGTATTGACTTGATTCACATGACCGGTTTAAGTTGCACACATTTCTGGCTTATGATTTAGGATTTACAGATGGTAGTTCCATATCAAACACCAGTTTATTTTGTAGAACAGAGGAAATGGGTAGAACTGGCCCTGCAAGTAGAACAGCAGCAGCAGAGCAGTGATTATTTTTCTCCTCTCATCTTGGTTTTTGCCTTTTAAACATTTCCTCCTGCCTTCTAAAATGATTCCCCCCCCCAACCTTGGCGATTGCCATATGACTTCCTCGTGCTCTACTGACTGTTTTGGAGAGCAGTCACCTTGCGTTAACACTGAAAGCTTCCCTTTCTCAGAGAGTGGATCGGCACTGAAGAGCTTCCTGGATACAACCGCCAGCATGTCTGCAGAAGACCGGGCCAAGGAGCTGGAGAAGAGCCAGGTACGTATCCACAGGGTGGAATGTTCTGCACCACTTTCAGCATATCGACGGGTTTTGCCAGCAGTCAGTTCTTATGGTCTCCCCCATACTGGAAATGCAGGTTTTATTGTCTGAGTGGGCACTGGACCCAATCTTTACTAGTTATCAATCAAGAAGCTTACCTTGATTGGGTTAAAGCACAAACAACCTGTAGATAGCTTGCCAACGCTCGAATATTTCAGACCAAACCAGAAGACACAACTTGAAACTAATGGAAAAGCCTATTTTAAACCTAGGTCTGGAAGCTTTTTTTTTTTGCACTTGTGGTTACGTGGAAGACATGATTTCAACAGTCTTGGGTTGCTTAGTTTCTACTAATAAGATCTAAATTTTAGGAAAATATGCTTTGCAAGATTTGACGAAACTCCTTTTCTCTGACGTCTCATGTCGGAACGCCAAGCTCCTGAACTTCCAAGTGAAAATGTCATTTTTGACAGTAAATACAGCAAGGCAGGCTACCAGAAAATAAATGTGCATTTCTTCCAAGACTGACTTGATGCTTGTAGCACGTATTAGTGTTCAACTGCTTGGAGTCTCAGAAGGTGCGGAAGCCATGGGATTTTCCACTGCTCACTTGATAGGCTTGTCACACCCATTTCTGGTTCATGATTTACAGGCGGTGGTTCTAAATGAACACCCGTTTATGTTCCATCTGGGATCTAACAGAATTCAACCTTGCCAGCTTAATTGCAACTTTTTGATTATTGCTTTTTAACTACAGTGTCGTGTAAGAAGTTTTAATCTCCACTTTTCAAATGGGGAGGGTTGCCATAACTTCTATGAGCTCTGCTGGAGGAACAACCAGCAAGTGTATGGACCTGCAGGAACAAAACTGGAGCCCCAGCCTTAAGGAAACTGATACTGTGGCAGTGAATGTACAAAGAAATTCTCCATGGCTTGGTTTTGAAGCCTATTCATGACCCTGAGACCCCTTTAATTTAACCTGGCCTTGAAGAAGCCCTCTTGCTCCATTTTGGTGAACATGCCTGCCATCTGCACACCCAAAGTGGGCATTCTGGGTCTTGATGAAAGTGATTTACTCTAAACTGAAGCATCTGGACACCTCGAATGGCAGTACGGTATTTGTGTATAAACAGGTGGTCCTGCACTGTATATGTACAAGTCCACTAGAGGGCACTACTGCTGTTCTGTAATGGTTTGTCTCAGAGGGGTTCAAAATGTAGTAGTCTTAATTGGACAGGATGTGATGGAGAATCATCTTGTAATTCCCACACATGGCCTATAGTATTTCCAATATAATGGAAACTGGGTGCATGATGGGGAAATGGAAGCCAAGCTATGTTCATATTGGGTTTTTTTTAAAGGTTCTCTTGAAATTCAATCCAAAACCGTATTGGAGAATTACTGTGAATACTCCTTTTCTAAGAATCTGAATGTTTCTTCTCATGACAGGCCATCCATACAGCCCATGATGAAGTAGCAGCAGAAGGACAGTGCAGGGTATGCTTGCTCTTTTTTTTTTTTTTTTTTCCCCTATATGAAATTCACTGAAAACCTTCAAGTTAACCTTATGAGCAGCTGATTTAGTCTTGGTTTCTGTACTGAAGTTACTTTCCTTTTGCGTGTAGTAGGAAAGCTTAAACATGGACTTTGAACATATGTGGTTAGTACTGGATATAGTCTTTCCTTGTATCACACCTCCTGTTAGTCTTCAGGGGAACTGTAGTTGGTAGTTAACTCCTGTGGTGTTATGGCAGGGCATTCTGAAGCGATAGGTTGAGATCTGTTGTCTAACTTGTGACCTGAACATCCCATTAGGTAGAGGAAGATAAAGTGAATTTCCACTTCATTACCTTCATCAATGTGGACGGGCACCTGTATGAACTGGGTGAGTAAGGATACTTATTAAAGGTCTTGAGCAAGGCTTAACTCCACTCCTGCATTCTTGCATCTGCTGTGCAATGGTTTTTACTAGCTCTTGATCTCTGAAATCTCATGGTGGGCTCGGTGCTAATTTAATTCCACTGATGCAAGCATGAATCCAGCAACTGAGCTTGACAACTTGTGCCATCTGAAGATCCTCATTTCCAGGAACATGACTGTGGGGAACCTCAATATATTAACCTCTCTCTGATGGAGGATTAGTAGGTGCTGGTATTAATTAAGGCTTTTTTTTAAATGAACAGTTTAGAGTGACTTCCTCAGCAGACTAATCTAATAAATGCAGTGGTTACTCCTCTGCTGGTAGGCCAGCTTTATGTAAGCTTCTTGACTCGGGCCTTCCAACCACATGAACAGCCAAATGCTGCCACCATCATTGGCACTAACCCAGCTTCTACAAACCCATGTGATAAGCCTTAGTGAAAAGAGGTGTTAGTGGGGCCAGCAGGGGGCGCTCACCCTGCGGTCCATGTGGGTCCTAATGCCCCAGTATAGTGACGGGGACACTATACTGTAAACAGGCGCCGTCCTTCGGATGAGACGTAAAACCGAGGTCCTGACTCTCTGTGGTCATTAAAAATCCCAGGGCGCTTCTCAAAAAGAGTAGGGGTGTAACCCCGGTGTCCTGGCCAAATTTCCCATTGGCCCTTACCAATCATGGCCTCCTAACAATCCCCCTCTATGAATTGGCTACATTACTCTGCTCTCCTCCACACTGATTGCTGGTGTGTGGTGAGCGTTCTGGCGCACTATGGCTGCCGTCGCATCATCCAGGTGGATGCTGCACATTGGTGGTGGTTGAGGGGAGTCCCCATTAGCTGTAAAGCACTTTGAGTGGAGTGTCCAGGAAAGCGCTATATAAGTGTAAGCTATTTCTCAAAACTATTGAACAGCTGACCTGATGGACGCTGCAGTCTTTCAAGTCTCCTTGGAGGCCTCCAGTGGCCCTGCTGTTGCTCTTCCAGGCTTTGTCCGTCCTTAATAGTTAACCTGTGAAGAATGCAGAGCTGGATTCTGATTTCTTTTAACAATTTTCCTAGATGGAAGAATGAGTGTGCCTGTTGATCATGGGGCTACAAAAGATGACTCGTTCATCATGGTAGGTTGCACAGTTTGATTCCTTACCGTGATAAGCGTTTGATTATGTCTTGCGAAGGGGTGACTTTTTAGCAGCGGACTGCATTTCTATACACTGCATTTGTCTTGCATGCAATATAGTGCAGTATAATACTTGTAAGGCCTGAGCTCCACAGAGACACTGTGGAACTGGTATGAAAATATGGGCTCAGCTTTTGGTCTGGGTTTAGTAGTGACTTATAAAGAATTTTAGAAGTAAGATTTTTTTTTTTTGCTGTTTAGCTTTACATACTATACTAACCCATTTGGGGAATTCTGTTTTACTGATGTGGGTTTCTGTGTTGCAGGATGCTGCCAAGATCTGCAGGCAGTTTGTGGAGCGCGAGAAAGGGGAAGTTCGATTCTCGGCGGTGGCGCTGTGCAAAGCTGCCTAAGCCCGTAGTTGCGTGCTCGCGAGGGAGGGGAGAGATGCGGTTTGCACCAAAAACTAGCACACGCGCACAGCACGTAGAGCCAAGCTTGCAGAAGCCTTGTGTTTTGGTGTCTCCTACCAAGATGGGAATTCTTGTAGCAGTTCTTAAGTACTAAAATGTCAGTTGTCCCATCTCTTCTCTGACCACTTCCCACCTTTCCTTTCTGGTGTTGGAATAGTTGTTGAGGATGGGCCTTCTGGAGGGGGGAAAAAAAATGCTAAAGTGCCTCTTTGTGGTTTTGAAGTTGCCGGGGCGGGGGGAGAACATGCTGAGATGTTCCAGTTATGAGTTTCTACCTTTTGAAGGCTGCAGTACTCTGTTGCCTTTCTCGCCATGTCCATTTTGTTCACTTTGTTCCGTGTTTAGCGCTGAGCTGTTGTGGAAGACCATTAAATGCCTCTGGGCAACAATCTGGGTGTCCTGTTTTTTTTATTTTTTTTTTAACTGCTTGGTTTCAGGCATTGCTGTTGAAGCTGGAGCTTTGCCCTTGGCATTTTGGTATTATGCAGGTATTCCAGCGCTGCCATTATCGCATGCAGATTATGAACTACAGTACTTGGATGTTTAGCATCTCTTAAGATACCCAGTCTACTAGCCTCATGTGCCCAGGATGGAATATGTATGCCTTCAGCTAGTATGTTAAAAATAAGTATGGATATACTATAAATTAGTATGTTTGTAACTAGCCATCTCTGCACTGAGGCTTTGGGAGTTGAAATGGTCTTTTTAACAGTTATTGCATGAAAGACCATCAATGTTGTACCAAATCAGTTCTGGAGAAATAATATTCCAGAATCCTGGTGCTCTGGCTCTTACTTGCAGATTGTAATTAAATGAACAAGTAACCAGGCCCAAAAATTTGGATTAATCTAGTTCTTGATTAAAGGGTTCTCGCAATGCATCCTGGTTTATGCTGTCCTTAGTTACAAACCTTAAGTTACTGTATTTTAAATGGGACTAAAGTAAAATGCATAAGGAAAATTAATGCCTATTTAAAAAAAAAAGCCTTTTTACCATTTGTGCTCAAACTGTCTTACCAGGTGCTGTACTTAGTTTAAAAGGCTCTAGCAAAATTATGCTGACATTATGCTAAGATCCTTCATTAATGCTCGGGAGAAGGTACCTCAAGAAGTGGTCAACTGATTAAGACAGCCCCACTGGCCCCATCCAGTGGGGGACTGTCCTAATGCACTGCTAACTTAAAGTGTTTTTGTAAAAGACTGGAAGTTGATGAAAACATTGCTTGTGAAACTCCATGTCACCAGTAGATGTCATTGCATGCCACAAATCAAACTCTTGCCATGAATATTTACATGCATCTCTGGGTATAATTGTGAGTACAGGAGCAGCATTCAGATTTGTTTCCTCTTTGTAGTAAGAGGAGAATGAACTGCAGCATAAATTTTTTTTTAACTGTTTGGATTATCCTGTACTTGTGTGCTTACTGTTCTCTTGTCTTTGGTAATGTCTCAGCTTGCCTGTAGCACCAGGTTGTAAAGCTCTCTCAGAACACCACTACAGCTGTGGGAGGAAAAATTGACCATTTTAATTAAGAAATTATTCTTTGCAGAGGCATGCACAATTGGAGGCCTCCTTTACTGGGTGCTAGGAGCCCTTAATGACCCTGCCCTCTCATCTTTCTTTGTGCTGCTGTAGGATAATCAAGAGACCTTCTGTCCCTGGGTACTTCCCCTCTTCATTCTCGTCTCTGGGTTTTCCTTCCCCCCCGACTTGGTTCTGGTGGTAGACCAATGAGCAGAAAGCGTTCAAGCAACTGAAACCACAGAGAACAGAGTTGCATTTTAAAAATTTCAAAGCCTTTCTAGCACTTACTAAATTTATAACCATGTCTAGTTCTTGGCACCACACTTTTTTTCTAGACATTTCTTGAGCTTTACAAGTAATTGTAAGACATGCTATTGTGATTTTGCTTTCGCAGAGAATGCTTCACAGTTTTGATCTGCTTACAACTCGGAAGTTCTCTCGATCACTGCATTCCTCCTGTTCTTGATCAGTATAGTACAAAAAGCAGCACTGCAGTTATTTTCCTCTGTGAGAGTCTGTAGAATTGGAGTGAAATTGCAACAGTTACGTAAAACCATTCCTCCCGCAGAGCAGATATTTACTGCATTGTTTAATCCCCCCAAAAATTTGCTGCTGTTTTCCATTGCACACTGCTCCCTCATGGTGTCTTTGTGCCTGGACAAATTGCTGTTCTGTATGTGCACTATGTTCTAGAGTTTGGAACTTTTAAACTTTATTGTACTGCAATGACAGCACTGCTACCACATTATAGTCTGATCCCATCGGCTCTCGGAAGGTAAGCAAGGCTGGGCCGGGTCATTTCTGTGATGGTTGACCACTGAGGAAGACAAGGCTGGTGCATTAAATGGTTGTTGGTGGACAAGTAGGTGGGGATCTCCCTTCAAGCAGAATTCAACCTTCGGCTGAAATGGGAGAAAATGTTTGTGGGTCAACAATATCCCAGTGAATCCATAAACCTGGCCTTGGCATTTTATGGGCTAGAGGCCGAGTGTTACATCTGACACAAACTCAGTCAGTGAAAACCATTCCTAATGTCAAGCATAGTGGTGGTGTCATTAGGTTATAATTTTGCTTCTCTTCAGCTGGGACTAGGAATCTTGTCAAGACCTGATTGAAACACAGATGGAGCAAGGGCAGAGAAAGCTGATTCAGACCAAAAACTGGGACAGCAATTCACCTTTTCAGCAGGACAGGGATGCAAGGCACAAGGCCAAAGTTACACTGGAGTGGTTTAAGGAGAAGAAGGTGAATGTACTTGACTGGGCCAGCCCTGACTTGAATTCAATTGGGAATCTGTGGAGAAACTTAAAAACTGTCTGTCCATAAGTGATCCATAAGCACCCTGAGAGAGCATGACCACATCCATCAAGAACAATGGGCACAAAGTACACAAGGCTGGTGAGAAATGGATAAGTCTGGTGAGACTTATCCAAAGCTTAAGGGATACTTTTTCTTCCACAAAATACAGATCTATCAGGATATCAGGATCAGTTTTTTTTTTCAGAAAGAAGAAAACCAGAGTGAAAAAAACAATTATATGAAATATCTAAGACTGTTGCACATAAATGCATATACAATACAGTATGTATTTTGTACAGTATATAGAAACAAACTCAGAACTATACTGTAAGATTAATAATATCCATTTCATCAAACTCGAACACAATTTAGTACAAAAAACTGGAGCGGTCTGTCAGTTCCTGGTCTGGACTGAATCTGCACAATTGTATTTCTCACAGCAGCATAAAGTGCACCATGTACAAATGCTCTGTAGGCGTGAATGGAATCCTTTTTTGAGCATTCAGTGGCAATCAGCTTGGGGAGAATTTAACGCTCTGTGAGTCTGACAGTTGGTTCAAGGACTGTCTTTGCAGTACAGCATTTGATTTACATGCAGGCAAAAGGATCTCTGAGCTACTGAATCTAGCTTCTCATTCATGTATTCACTCAAGCCTAAAATGGCATGAACTCAAAGATGGTAAAATACATTCTGTTTTTCTAGCTACATGAGCAATGGCAAGAGATAAAGGGACAAAAGTTGAGAAAATGTAATATTTGCAAACTAGTGAGAAGCTTCTCCGAGCCATCAGTTTCACTTTATCTAAGCCTGACGGGCCTTCAGATCTTCCATGCAATTACGTCGCATTATTTTCCTATAACTTCTTGGCCATCAGGCATCTCTTTACCAAATCCCTCTTATGTAATATATAATAAGTTATCCTTACACTTATAATACGCTTTTCTGGACCCTCTACTTAAAGCGCTCTACAATTAATGGGGGCTCCCCTGCCCCACCATCCATGCCATCCATGGAACCATCTTGGATGATGCTACGGCAGCAATAGTGCGCCAGTACGCTCACCACACACCAGCTATCAGCGGGGAGGAGAACAGAGTGATGAAGCCAGTTCATACTGTAGGTGGAGATAATTGGGAGGCCATGACTGGTAAAGTCCAGGGGGAAACTTGGCCAGGACACCAGAGTAACACCCCTAATCTTTTTTTGAAACACCCTGGGATAATTAACGACCATGGGGAGTCAGGATCTCTGTTTTACATCTCATTCAAAGGACGGTGCCTTTTTTACAACATAGTGTCCCCTTCACTATACTGGGGCATTAGGACCCATACAGTCCGCAAGGTGAGCGCCCCCTACTGGTCCCGCCCATGTGCAGCAACCTTAGCTTTCCCAGCAGGTACCATCCAGGTATCGGACAGGCTTGGCTTCAATGGGTTGATAGTTGGGAATTGCAGGGTGATTTTCTTTAAAGAAAGTTCAATGGCTTTATGTAATGGATTAGGAAATCTGTGGATTTCTTGACTCTACCGTTGAAAACAGAAGTACATAAGGATTGGTAAGATAAGGAGAGGCACTTCTGCCCATCTACTTTATGTTTTAAGTATTCATCTTTTCTCAGTCCATCCAATTACGTCGCATTATTTGTATCAGTGCGAGATATGTGGTCAGTTGTTTCCCAGGGAAACGTCAAAAGTGAACTCACAGAATGAAACACATATTAAAGTATAAAAGAATACAAATCAACTGGGAATGATTGGTGAAGCTTGTTATTGTTAGAAATAAAATCAAGGTGATTTAATTGAATTTCTGTCTGTATATAAAGAAACAATATGGGCTGCCAAAGTATTTAAAGCAAATCCTGATTTCCATTATTCCACAACCAAACACATCTTCTGAGTTAACTGACATCCGATTACATTGCTTACCAATGACTTTAAAATTCCTATGGCCATATGAGAAAATGAAAAAAAAAACAATAATAGAGTTGATGAAACATAAAGAGGACAACAATGCTAATAATATAAGATTCGTTTTGGATTCATAAAAATACATCCAGATTATAAAATGGAGGAAGAGCTAAACCACATGTACACCTTGTAAGAACATGCTAAATCTATACAAAAGGCTCTATAAATTGCAGTCTAACTCAGGACCCTAGAGCAAAGAGGTAGGAGCAGAGCTAACTTCCAAGCCACACATCATAGTTTTAATAGAAACTAAATAAAAATATCTGATAAACATAATAAAAATCAGAATTTTTCACTTCTGATATAATAATCTGTTAAATATTAGATCAGTTAGGAGAAATTAAAGACTGGCAACACCTAAACAAATAAACAAGTAATATGTTAAATAAAGAGACCTCTGATCCTTGGAGGCTGAGAAATCATTCGGTTTTACAGCTAAATAATAATAATAAAATTATAATTGCTTACACTTCTATAGCACTTTTCTGGACACTCTATTCAAAGCTTTTTACAGGTAATGGGGGCAGCCATAATGTGCCAGTACCCTACACATACACTTCACATCAGCTAACAGTGGGGAGGACTGTCTTTGCAGTACAGAGTGATGAAGCCAATACAGAGAGAGGGATTATTAGGGGGTCATGATTGGTAAAGGCAAATGGGAACTGTGGCCAGGATATCAGGGTAACACCTCTATAGATTTTCAAGAAACACCCTGGGATTTTTAATGACCACAGAGAGCCAGCACCTCAGTTTTACATCTCATCTGAAGGACAGCACCTTTTTACAGTATAGTGTCCCTGTCATTTGGGGCATTAGGAACCACACACACCACAGGGACAACACACAGCATCTCTTCCAGCAGCAACCTTAGATTTTCCCAGGAGGTCTCCCATCCACATACTGACCAGGCTCACACCTGCTTAGCAGCAGTAGTGGTGGTTTGCCAGTTGTGAGCTGCAGGGTGATATGGCTGTTGGCTGTAAAGTATCTCCAATATACTTAATTAAACAAATCAACTGTGACCTGTAATACTGAATTATAAAGCTCTTTGGTTCAGCTTCTCCAGGAACAGAGTTAAAGTTCTCTGCTCAAGCATGTGCGCATCTGAATCTACAGAGTGTTTTAGTGTCTAAGAGAGTGTTGATCATTTCCACCTGTGCGTGGACATTATTACTAGTAACCTATTGAGAATTGTTTAGACAGAAATGAATTGTTTTCTTCCGTTTATGGAAACAGTATACTATACTGCATCTGGGGCAGCACTATTCTGAAACCAATGATTACACAGTACAGAAATAGGTTTAAAAGGGCCAATCAAGCAAGTAGTTTAATTAAAGGGAATTTATACAGGTAATCAGAGTTCTGTAGCAGTCACAGGAGTGGGCAACATCAGTCCTCCAGAGTTTTAGAGCTCTCAATTTTCATACCACCTATTTGAACTAATTAATTAAGTCAAAACAGCTGTTTTTAAGTGTTGGTTAGTTGCAAAGAGAAATGTAAACCTTGCAAGAACTGAATTGGAAGAGTAGAATGGCCTATTACTTTAGAACGATAACATTTAGCTTTGGTTTTCAATAAAAAAAGGTTAATTCTAAAATCAAGTTAAAAATTACCGCAGCTGAAGACTGGTGATTGGCATTTTGTCTGAGAGAGTGCCATGTCTTTTTTTTTGGTGGAATTCCAGCTAACCTTTTTGAACCCTCTTAGATGAAAAGGCCAGGACCGATAACATTGTAAAGGATTCTGTGGTTTGAATTTGCTGCAATTAAGATTAGAGCGCCGGTCAGTGTTAGTTATTGTCAGACTACAAAAAAAAACCCTCTTCACCACTTGCCTGCTTGTGTCAGATTGTACACTACAGAGCATGTGATAACGGGCGGCGGAGGAGGTGGCTGCTAGTTTTGCATTGGTTGAAGGCAAAGCTTCGCTCGTCTGCTTTATTTTTAGCCATTGGTTCGTCTCACATTGCAGTGTGTGTCGATAGCGCCTCACTTCCAGCGGTCGAGGCTGAAGGAGCCGAGCGCAGTGCAGTTTTTGCGGCGGCAGGTAACCGCAGCTTGGAGTGAAAGTACCGCACTAGCGAATAATATCTTGGAGGGGGTTCGGAACTTTCTGCGCACATTTGCTTTGCCTTCCCTGTTCACGCAGGATTGCCATAACAGTTCAATTAGTTCGGCCTCTGCGAAGGTTTGCCAATGGCCAGTACCGGGTTAGACTTGGGGCGCAACCAGCACCAGGACTCGTCTCCTGAACCAGCATTTCAAGAGGCACAGAAATGGATCGAGGTAAGGTTGTTCTTTTTTAGTCGGGAGTTCATTATTTTATATAGTTGACGCGGCCAAATGTTTAGTTCACTGTGTAAGCACTTGTCCCGTTTGATACGTACTGCACACACGAAGAACTCTCTCTCTCTGTGCATTTCAGTAACTCTATACCTAAGGGAACAAGTGATGAATAATGTACGTTCACCTGTTGTAAAAGTGTCACTAAGTTGCCATTTGCTGTGACTATTTGGTTACGTTTGTGCTTTGGCGAAACAATAGGGGCATCATGTGGAAAGGATTTATACCGCATTGCGAGTTTAGAGGGGGACAATCGTCAGACAAACGCGTTTTTGTTTTGGAGAGAATTTGAACCATGTGCCAATCATCATCTGGTAGTACCTTTAACTTTGGTTGTGGCTAGCGTTTATGAATTGCTTTATTTTTGAAATGGTGGGTGTTTTTACTCCACAGTTGGAGTTTACTTTCGGGAAATAAACATACCCTTTGTGATGTCGCATTGCAATTCTCTCTTGATTTTTTCCAGAAAACGTAACCTCATTTCGCGTTTGAAATCTGTAAAATGTCTTTATAAAACGCAGAAAAAGGGGGCATGGTACGTGACCATTGATTGCGTTGTTGTGTTGAGACAAACTTCATGTCCATTGAAGTGAATGAAGATATGGTTACTATAGTTACTCTGGTGTTGCTGTCGACCTTCTAATCCGGTCCATTTCATGCTTTTTGTGTACAGCGATTGAACAGATTCCTTGCTAAACTATGAACTGCAGGCAGAGCTGACGAATAAAAAAAATGCTAAGTACGTAGGCTATATCCACTAAGGCGATTGACGGATAGTACTGGGGATTATATTTTCATTGATAACGGCATCTGTTGTTTTCCTCGCTCCGGTTTTGAGAAGAGACCCAACTTTTAATAAAAGCTACCCCTCTCTCCCGAGAGCTCCCTTTCTGATCAATAATGCGGAACACGGGAGCACAAAGCACTGAACCGATATGCGCACAACTTCCAGATAGAGAGATTATTGTGTGATGACCTATTTTTAATAACGCTCTTCAGCTGTGGTAGTGTTCCGGTGGTGGAGATAACGTAATGATCAAACAAAAGCGCTTAGCTGCTGCTGTTTATTTTTGGGCTCTCTGTCGTACCTTTTTTGCGATGTCGGGGAACGTTTGCCTTTTATGCAACCCATATATTAACCTATTTAGCATAACGTTAACATATACTTGCTATGGGTTAGTTGTCAGTATTCTAAAACCCTGTCCTATATATAGTTCTGTCTCCTCTTGTATTCAGACAGAACTATTTTAATTTGAGGACAGCCTCGACTCTGGTGTATTGTTACAAAGTAACTCTTGTAAGCGTAGACGGTTGTTACGGAAGCATTTACATTTTATGCACTGGTATGCTTCAGTTGTTTAGGGGACCCATAGTACACCTGACTTCAAAACTAGGAAAGAATGGATGCAGTATAGTGGACTGCACGTATCATCTCTGTGTGGTGCCCTTTTACGGACTTCCTATTCCTCTCACCTCTTGAGGTCGTTACAATAAAGATTTGCCCCTTGCTGACTGCCTATTGGGGAGAGAGAGAGAGAGCAAGCCGTTTTTCTGCAAGGTTTGAAAGAACTGAAATAACACTGCTTGTGTCCTCTGGGCAGGTTTTATATGTTTTAAAATAGCTGCTGGAATATGGTTGCTATCATTCACTACCCTAGGAGTGGACAACTCTGGTGCTGGAAGTCCTCAGTGCTGTTGGGTTTATAGGACTTCTGGCTTATAAAGGCTTGTAACAACTTAGCAGGAAGTCTATTGATTTAAACTAAGAGGGTAAAACTTTGCTCGCGGTGGGCTGCAGGGACAGTGTCCCTTATAAAAAGGCTTATAAAGCTTTCAAGGACAAGACGGGTTCCTCTAGGTCTTTGATTTTAGGAACACTTACAGTACATTCTTTTGACTTGGAGAAATGGTATCTGAGAACTTGGCTGTCTATTTCAAGTGCATGATCAGATCTGAATCAAGTTTAAAGCTGCCTACAGATAATCAGTTTAAGATCAAGCGAGTGTGATGCCTTGATTCTGTGGGGATTTGTAAAGCACGGGCAGCCTTGGTCCTCAAGGGCCTGTATTTCCACCTCAGAATTTTACTGTTTTGAGAAAGTGGTTATGTTGGTTAGTTTCTTTTTTCCAGGTTACAAACTTTTAAGGAGTGGGTGGTTTTTGGCTGGCCTTGAGATTCAGTGGACACAGGTCAATATCTCCCCCATGTGAAAATCTTTTTTTAATGTGTGTGTGTGTTGCTTTATTAGCCCTATAAAATTTCTTGCATTAGGAATTTGTCTTTTCGCATACCCCAACTTGCTCTCGATGAGAAACAGACACACAGACAGGGAGAGAAGCTTGGGGTCAGAGCGCGGGGTCAGCTATTGTACAGCACCCCTGGAGCAGCTGGGGTTAAGGGCCTTGCTCAGGGGCCCAATGGAGTAGGATTCCTCTGCCGGCTGCGGGATTTGAACCGGCAACCTTCCAGTCACAGGCGCAGATCCTTAGCCACAGAGCCACTGCTGAGTCAAGTCATGGGTTTTAAGTCTTTCAGCATTCGGGAAGGGTTGAAAAGTACTTCAGAATTAAAAACGAGTTACTTTCATAGTTTTAACAAATGAAAATCTTATCCTTAACCATGTCATTGGTATCATTCCCCCTAATGTTGTTGTGTAACTTGTCACAGATGTGGCGATATGATTTGCTTCTGTAGAAAACTTTGAATTTAATCTTTCTACTTCACCTATTCCTGACTGTTGCTGTCGTCTGTTTGATTTGATCATGGGTTGTTTCCATAATGCATTGGAGAAGCCCATCCTTGTTAAGACCTGTCCCACAGGCCTGTTTTCACCTGATCTGCTTTGAAGTAACAAAAACAAATCGGATCACTTGGACAGAAAGCAATTCAGTCGAAACAAATTAGCAGCCAGTGTTTTGGGCTTCTTCAACTAGTGCCTGTTGATTTTTCTTTTAATAAGTGGAACCTTGTCGTCCATCCTTTAAAGGATTGATGTCCTTAAAGAGATGAATACATTTGCCAGCTAACTGCGCAATGAACTGATGTGTGGTGGAAACTGAATTAACGCCTGAGCTCATTTGCTTTGGAGGAGTATAAATTGTCCGTTTCTCTCGTGTCAAGCTCTAAACATTTCTAATACCTTTGGTAGACCAAAGTGTGGTTTTTCGCTGTTGGAAGATAGAAGTGAGCACTCCTAAACTGGAGGTAGCGTAAAGGTGTGTGTGTGGTCTAATATTTTTCAGAAGTGTTTAACCATATGATTCGAGGGAAGAGGGCCTAGATCAATCAAATGTTTAGATTTGGGATACAATTTGCCAGAAAAAAGACAACTCTTCACAGTACGTCGTCCAAGCAGGTAGCTGTATCAGCATGTGTAGGCTGCATGGAACAAGGAGAGGTTTATTCCATGCTGAAAAGAGAAGAAAGGAAACGCAACCAGGCACCCGAAGAAGGCTCCACAGCCGAAATGTGGTTCTTTTCTTCTCTTTTCGGCATGGAATAAACCTTTACTTGTTCCTTTGCAACTCTTGACATAGTTCTGGTGCTGCGTGTTTTTCACTTTCCTTGAATGTCGGTAGTAACAGAATGATCTAGCAGCACGTTCACTTAAAACCCTGTTATTTTTTTTTAGGATATTAAAATGTGTGTCGGATTTCTATCTAGGGTGTGCAAGCAGAACTAGATTTGGGAAGATGTTGCTCAGCCGCTCAAACGTGTAACTCGCGTATGGTTTCCCTGTCTCTTAAAGCTGAGAAAGTAAGGCTCTAATCCCACAGCTATGATCTTCTTAATCCCCCCTGTTCTTGATTTCAGCACTTCACTGCAGGGCTGGCTGTGTGTTGCCAAAATAATGGCAGCTTTCCTGCCTCTCCATTCCATGAGAGGCGAATTAGTATGCAGGGCTGTAAAAAAACCTTTTCTTGAGCACGACGCTCTGGGATAGAAAAATGAGCAGCCTTGATTTGGAGATGGTATGTGTGGTTGAACAGGAAAACGGGGCGCAGGCAGACCTGGGAAGTCTGCTGTGATGCGCGCCGCTGCTTCGTTGTTGGGGCGAATGCCGCCGCACAAAGCTGATATTTACTTAGCCTGTGCTAGGAGGGAGACGCACAGAAGACACCGTTAGTGCCTGGCTTTATTCAAAAAGTACTAATGGCCGTCCTTTGTACCCCAGCATCTACTTTTATGTTGGTTTTTGTTCCCTGGTCTGTTTTGTGACATCTCCAGCTCCTGTATCCACTGAGGTACTGTGCCTGTTCCTTGAGTAACATGGTGTGCCTACAGTGTGCGACACCCTTTGGTTTGAGAAGCTGTTGAGCCTCTGGGACTGGTATCTCGTGGGGTGGAAATCTGAAGGGTTGGAGGGAAGCGCTGTGGCTCGTGCAGGGTTATTGCATACCTCCAAGGAGCTATACGTGCTTCTTTGTTTGTGTTGGAGAGTGAAAATTACTCTGTAGGGCTTCGTAGGATTAAGTTGAAGTCTCACAAATGGGGTAAATGATTCTGCTTGCAGTGTCCTCTCTCGGAAAAGTGCCTGCAGATATTTCTTTTGCTCTGTGTGTTGCATTTTTGTTTCCTTTAATCCTCAGTAATTTCTTATTTTAAACCTACATGTGACCATTCCTCCTCCTCCTCCTTTTCCAGCAGAATGGATTATTAGTTGAAAGCCTGTTTCACCACAAATATGCCGTTACTGGAGCTCCTTTTTCCTATTTTAGCTCTGTGCTAGCTCACTAAGGCTGGGTCATGATTCAGTTTGATGCTGCCTCAATGGAGTTGTAATCGCCGGTTGAGGTTGTTAAGTGCTTTTGATTATCTTTGTTCCCCCTTTTTTGCGCAGGACGTCTTTGTGTTGAGCAAATGGCAAGGGTTCAGCGTGCAAGGATACAACGAATGATCTCTTCATTCTGTTACCCCCACCCCAGTCTTTGAAAATGTGTGTTGACTTTTGGTTTGGCAGCCCTGTTGTCACTGGAGAGCCTGAAAGTACCCCCACAAAGAATTGTCCACCACGTTCCTGGAGAAGCTTTAAGCAGGAGCAAGAAGGCACTGGTCTGCATTTTTGGGTGAAATTTCCTTCAGTTCACTATTAGTTCTTGTTCTCTAAACATTACATGAAGTAAAACAAATAGCTTCTCAGTATTATAAATTAATACAACACCACAAGGGTGCAGGAGATAAGGAGAAGACTGATAAATGAATGATTTGATGGATATTTTACACAATTATTCTCCTCTATTTCCCTCTGTTTGCCTTAAATGTATTTGATGTATTTTGTAGGCACACTCAGGCCTTTCCCACTCATTAGTGTTTGTATAAAAGTTCAATAATCCATTTAAGATATGTTTGGTGTTGGTTTATCGTTAAACCATAGTTTAACTATTGCACTATGTTTAGTCTTTGTACAGTAGCGACATATGTTTACAAATCTAAAAAGAGTTAACTTGATGAAGAAATATTAATTGTATCTCGACGTATGTGCTTCATAGTTAATCTCAACATGATGTATGGTGGTTTCATAAGATTAAATTGCATTCAAGTAAATGGAGCTCTCAACACTCAAGATTCCTAGGAATTATTTTTAAAAACAAGTATGCGAAAGACAAGTTTTTTCCATTGCTTGAATTTTGCCTACTTCAGAGAGACTCTAGTGAATAAAAACATCTTTACTTTTTTCAGTCATCTAAACCACTTGCCAAACAACAAGTTGGCAACAAAAACGTTATCCAGTCTGAAGCATAACTTGAACAGGAGGCGTCTGCAGGAACAAGAGATTTTCTTCAAGAAATGAAAACATTCCCCTGGGGGTGATAATTGTGATTAAACAAGTCCTTGTTCAGAGTCTTCCTGAGGTGAAATCAACTATATAAATTCAAAACCAGGAGCCATATCAACCTAGGGGTGCGCTCACTCTGCAGTCTGTGTGGGTCCTAATGCCCCAGTGTAATGTGGGGGACACTGTACTGTAAAAAAGGCACGTCCTCTGGATCAGATGTAAAACCGAGGTCCTGACTCTCTGTGGTTATTTAAAATCCCAGGGTGTTTCTTGAAAAGAGTAGGGGTGTAACCCTGGCCTCCTAGCCAAGTTTCCCATGGACCCTTACCAATCATGGCCTCCTAATAATTCCCATCTATGAATTGGCTTCATCACTCTGTTCTCCTCCCCACTGAGAGCTGGTGTGTGGTGAGGATTCTGGAGCACTATGGCTGCCATCGCATCATCCAAGTGGGGCTGCACATTGGTGGTGGTGGAGGGGAGTCCCCATTACCTGTAAAGAGCTTTGACTGGAGTGTCCAGAAGTGTAAGCAATTATTATTATACAGGAAAGGGACCCACTTCTTCCACCACTGAAGTGCATCTTTAACAAGGCTCTGTGCCATCATCAGCCCCCTCTGAAATTTAGACATTGTAAAACTCTGCGTTGGCAGAGAGTCTGGCCTCTTGGCCTGGTGGAGTTATCTGCTGTCTAGGCGCTGTGCATGCTCTGATCCTGCGAGGAACTGAGTTGAATCCTTGCAGGGACAGAGAGAGCTGGACACATCACCACACACACACACACCTGGGTTATACACACCAGTTGTTACGAGCCAGCCAGCAGCCCTAATACAGAACAGATCTGGAGAAATTGCATCATCAATTAAATTGACATGAGAGGAAACTTTCAAGCTAGATTGTACAAGCCCAGAGCAGAATTTATATAGGACGTCGGGGTTAATATCCCTGTTCTTATACAGTACATAGTGTCCTAGGATCATTACTGACTCCTAGGTAGTTGGGATCCACATCAGAGTCCCCAGTCGCCGTACTGGGGCATTCAAAACTCTGGTCTAGAGAGAAGAGTACCATATCCCTGGCCCACCAACTCCGCTTAGCAAAGCGTTTTGACTTGCTCAAGAAAAGAGGATGGGACCCAGATTTATTTGGTTTTGTGCGGAGTGTTAATTGTTTTTGGCATCGCCTTTATCTTTTCACACCTCCCCCTTGTGTGCGCAGCCTTGTCAAGCAGGAAAGGCCTAACTTGCTTAACGTTTTATAATAAGCCTATCGGGATGCAAATGTGTTAGAGCTTAGTGCCGATAAGGCTTGCCACTTGCACCTGTGATCCCTGGATGCTTTTAACTGCTGGGGACAAATTTTATGTTTTCCTTTTTAGAGAGACTGAATGCGTTCATACCGGTGACCTGTATTTCTGCCCTCATGCTATTTTTCTGTCACTGAGCGCATAAGTGTTCTTGCTTTTAGTTGCACTTTGAATATGGATAATCTGTCCGTCTCTGCCAAAATAACATCTTCGCTGCCTGCACCTGTGCTTAACAGAAATAATATATTGCAGTAGTGCTACCAGGGATTCTAGTATCGGAAAAAGAAAAAAAGCTTTATGGTACCCAAATAGATTCTGCACATTATGTAATGGGATATAGAATAAGTATTGGTTTGATAAAGGCAGGACAAGTAGAGGATTCACACAGCTGAGTCCCTAACGAGGCCAGAGTTAAATTACAGGCTCCAGAAGGGTAGCCTATTATGCAACAGCATTGCGCAACACTTTGAAGGGACGTTAAACTTTAATTTTGAACTAATCCAGCCAAATTGGAAGTAGAAAATAGCTTTTGAAAGTACAAGCAATCTTAAAGTAATTTTTCACATGTGCAGTGTATGCCCCGAGCAGCTCATAAACGATTTCCAGAAGTGGATTACTGGTCTGCCTTTACATGTATTGCAAACAGAACTGTAGTGCCCTTTCATCTTTCAGTGTAATCTTATATGAACCTTTTTCATTTTGTATATGAAGTAAATTTACAAATCGGGAAGCCAAGGCTGAAGTGTCTTCTCTTTCACCTAGTGTTTTTAGTGGTGAGGTTCTGCAATTGGTGTCTTTATGGCTGGTTCCGATATTTCACCCTCCATTCATTTCTTTGAGTCTTTTGGAGGTTTACCGTTGTAGCGTCTTACTCACGCATGCCTGAGCTGGACTGAGTTTCTTTTTGTTCTGCTGCTTTCTTTTGGTCAGGGTTATACATTCGCTGCCAGGCCTAGAAGGTTCAGCTAGAAACGGCATTGCTTTCCAGTGACCACATGGAAGAGAGTGTCCGAATACCCTCAGTGGTGGAAAGGACAATGCCATCTTTGCTGAATGGCCTCTTTCACTGCTGGCTGGCTGCTTGTGTTGCTGATTATGCATGAAGTGTACATGTTTACCAATATGCTCTGGCAGAGAAGCCTCATGACTCGGACGTGCTGTTTCCACAACAATGCAGCCTATTTCCAGGCCCAGGGTAGCTGATGGGCACAGTACTGAAGTAATCGCTTTCTTGTCTTTCACCGATGGGTTACAATACTTGATTGAATCTGCAGGGCTGGGGTGGAAAAAAAAAGAAGGCTCTCTCAATATAGCTGTTTGAGCCACTGTTTTGTTTTAGCAGGGTTTGGTGCAGTGGTCCACAGGAGGCTGTGAATGTGGTTTGTCCGATAACCTATTTTTGGAAACGTGTAGAGATGGACATAAAACCTCACCATTCATGTCTTTTTTTTTTTTAACTTCAGCAGTGCTACTTGTACAACTGTTTGCTACTTGCAGCAATCAAGATTGGCCACGCTCCCGAGACACGATGCTCTGATTTCATTCCCTATAATGTACATGCGAGAGGGGTTGGCAGTGGCGTCCTCTTCCTCTGGAGGCTCAGAACGTTGCGATGG
Source organism: Lepisosteus platostomus (assembly GCF_059453375.1). Lineage (NCBI taxonomy): Eukaryota > Metazoa > Chordata > Actinopteri > Semionotiformes > Lepisosteidae > Lepisosteus > Lepisosteus platostomus. The sequence continues at coordinate 11,133,398 of NC_142611.1, forward strand.
GTCTGCATTGGCTTGGAGCTGATGCTCCTTGATCCTTTCTGAAGAAACGCCCCCCGTCTCATTGTTGCTCTGGAAGGGCCGGCCAGGTTCCACGCACAGATTCCTGCGGAAGCACTCCGGCCAGCTGTTAGGCCAAGCAAATTGAACTGGCAAAGCGTCCCAAGTGGAGAATGACTGTGTCTGGCACTTTGGCTTGTCGAGTTCTGTCCTATGCCACATCCAGAGGATTTTTCCTTTTGTTACGCTTTTTAATTGGTTAATGGACAAAAACTCCAAATGCACTTTTGGGAAAATGTTTTTTTTTTTTTTTTTTTTAACCGGTCAGTGGATCTTTTAGTTTTCCTCGGCTCGTTGTCCCAAGAGCCGTGTAGTGCCGCAGAAACACATGCGACAACTGTGAAGCAATTGGCTGCAGTTTTGTATGAATTGGACAACGTGGGCTTCTTGATGAAGTTCATCAATAGGTTATTCCTCCTCTTCTGATTTACCGTGCTGCTGCTGCCAGTAAACGTATGCCACTATTTCCAAGCCGTGCTATAAGTCTGTGCCGAGTTTAAAATGTAAAATGCTTATACAGGCTGTCTGATCTAATGCACTTCCCATACCATACCCTTCAGTACAGGGGTTAGAAAGGGCTGCATGATGTTTTCAAAGAAGTGAACACTGTCTGCTCTCTTTATTGATTTTTCATCATTATCCCATTTGTTAGTCTACATCGCCATCACGGTCCTTTTATTCATCATAACCTTTCCCACACCAGGATGGTACGGGTAATTGCTTTAGAATCTTCACTGGAGCAACATGGTTCACACTGCTCATTCTTAAAATATTGTGTGCATCCATTTACAGTGCCATGTTAAGTTTTAAAATGAGTAGCCTTCACAGAGATGAGTGTGTGCTAGCAATCGCAAAACGGAGCAGATACAAAGACTGCAGTGTCTGGGGCCCCGTGCTGTGGGTCATTGATACGGTATCAGCTGCGAAAGCATCAGGCGGACTTCCGTGTGCCGTATTGAAAACTTTGAGGAAGAAAGTGGAAGTGTGCAGCCTGTGCCGCCGAGGTGTGCTCATTTTAATGTGGCCGAGCTCTGTAGCCTGCTTGCGGCACTGCTTCTGCAGGCCAGGCGTGCCCGAGCTTTAGAGGAAAGGGCCCGACTGGCGCTGAAGGCCGTGGGTGGTAGTGTGAACAGGAAAACCCTGCTGAGCTCTCAGATTGCTTTGCCCTCTCGTCTTCTGACTAGAAAACGAGTCGGCTAGAGAATGTTCCAGCTCAGAGGAGGCTGTAGACGCCGGCCAGTCATGTGGCACGTCGCTAAAAGTGGAAGTGGCGGCTGTTCCTTTGGGATTCTTGGCATTCCGGAGTGGCCATGAGTGCCACCTCGCACACGGGTGATCTGGATATTGGCTGTGGCTCGGCGCGTGGCAGCTCCCTCGCGGTGCTCCCAGGTGCACCCGTTTGACTGCTCAAAGGGGAACTGATGAGGTTCTTCAGCAGGAAGTTGATAACAAGCACGCCTCGTCCTTTGACGGCCGAAACGTTTAAGGAATGTTTCCTAACTCGGTCTGGTCGCGGGAGTGTGCAAATATAAATCTGTTGTGATCCCAAAGAAGAGGAATATTCTGTTTATAGCTGGTATCCAAGCAGCCAGTAAGTGTGACGGGGGTTTCAGGTTCGAATGCCCAATTTAACCCTCGCTGAAATGGTGTTTAAAGATGGGACCGTCGGACTGCTGCGAACAAGCGTTTTCTGCCCGACAACTCTACACGGTGTAAAAGATCACTTTTACTTAAAATAGCAAGTGTTTACCCCCCCCTCTTGGAAATGAGTCAACGGAATGACATCGAGGTTGCTGAATATGACAACCTTTTTATATGAGAGCTGGAAATGCATTTAAGGAATAGGTTAACTCAACAGGAAAATATCTGGAAACCAGTGACTGGTTTCCACAGTTTGTGCCAGTACAGAAATCGCACCTGCTCCTGCTAAATTTGATCTTAAAGTCTGTACCAAACAATGGAAAAACTGCATCACTGGTAAACTGTGTTTTAAAGGCCCTGGCTTACTGTTGAAGAGCATGTTTTAATGTTTGTTTTACTGGCTTGCCTTTTTGAGTCTGCCTACTCTGTAGCACAGCTTTTTCTTACCTGTCGCCTTCTGGTCTAACAAACCTTCATTATGTTGGGTAGACTGAATAATTTTTCTCAGTCAAAACAAGGAGCATCTCTTTAAATGTATTATTTTCAGAGAAAAACAGGGATATCATGCAGTGTTCTGAGAATTCATTCAGTGTTAGTCTTTGCTCCATACATGTTATAGGTAGAAAGCGTGTAAAATATAATTAGTGAGTTCATTTACTTTCAGACATAGCATATAAGCAAGATGCAATACTTCTTGCAAATAGTTTTTCTTGGACCTGTTTTTTTTGTTATGGGTTCATATGGAGAGGTTCATTGTCGGTCATGTCCATCCAAGATGAGATTGTGTGTTTTTTCTTTTTTTAATGTCTCGTCCTTAGTGTTGGACAAAGGATCAAAGTGTGTCTTATTGCAACTGCTAATAAGGAAGCTCCTGCATGCAACTCCACTATCTCCTATGCTAATAAAACCTTCAGATTTTTAATTAGGAGTTCAAATTTTATTATACACTATGCTGTCTTCTTAGAATACATCCATGAGTTGTATCTTCAAAGTGTTTTGTTCCAGAGAGGTCAGGGTGACAGTTCAAAGGTGAAAGGAGAAGCTACAATGCCAATGTGGAAGAAGAGAATGAGCATAGGCCTTTAGCTTGTTTTGTTGGAGCTGGTTTCGCAGTAGAGCAAAAGCTTTTGGAAGGTGTCCTGATAATATCTTTGGTGTCCCTAGATGTAGTTAAACATTCATTAAAATAAATGAAAGTTTAAAAACCTCCACCCAAGTCCAATATGGATTGTTTGCAGACAGTGCAGACTTAGCGAAAGACTCGACACATCTGTCAACAGTCTTAAAACTGAATCTGCTTTCTTTACTAAGTGGGCGGCGTTTTTAATTGTGGTTGGGAGTTAACTTGTTTTAGGCATTTTTATTCTATTGCTTTTATTGGATTAGAAATCGAATGTGACATTTGTTTACTTGTCTAAAGAGACTCTATTCATTAATAACCTCCTGAAAAGGCTGAATCCATGTCTTTTTTTTTTTTTTTTTTTTTTGGAGCAGTGATGACGTGACAAATCAGGATATTTCTTTCAGACTTAATCCTGGGAAGTTCAAATGTCTATAAGAAGCTAGAAAATTTACTGGTTGAATAGGTGATGTACTAGGTTATTTATGACTACTGTAAGCCAAGATGTTTTTGAACAAAGCAGTATGCCAGTTTAAGCAAACGTTTGACAATAACCTTAATTTATGTAAGTGTTCTTGATTAAAGGGTAAATAAATTATATCTAAACAAATGTAGTGTCATATTTAGCTCCTGTGATTCCAGGGCTGAATGATGAGGTTGTGTTGTAACTGTAGTCATACAGTATGCTGACTGGTGTGTTCAAAAACAGCCAGTGGTATTCTGGTCGTGCTGAAGAACCCGTTGTACGTACGTCTCAACAGCAACTTATCAACCTGAATTGGCTCAAATTTAAATTTGTTACCGTTTGTACATTATGTTGGTACATCGGGGAATTGTGGCTCTTAACGGAGAATGTAATTTCTTGGGGTCAGAAGTACTAAGGATGAATGTTTAGATGTTTGTCAAGTATATGATGGGTCCAATGATACAGTATGTGGGGCTCTGTGATTATATTTTTCTTGTCCTTGCAGTGAGAGATTGTGCATCAGGAATGAAGAAATAAAGTTCAGTTAAGCTATTTTGCCTTTCAACAGTGTCCTTTAGTTGAGTGTCAGATGAGGTACAGTACATCTGGTTACAATTTGCAAGCAATGGTTGTGCCCATAGAGACCTTGTCCAAAACACCACAAGAGGTCAATGAATCACCTCCTGGGAGTATACCTGGAGTGAGTGATGTAATGTTAAAAATGCAGGAATTCAAGCCTGCATTGTTATTGCATAGTAATGGGATTCTAAATCTTCAACAATGGGGGGGGAAAATTGATTTAGGATATTTGGTTTGTTCTCCCATGATCCAAGATGTGTGAGATACTGTAATTGTGAAAGTTTCATGGAGAAGTGGCTAAATGACCATTTTGCTTTAGCTGTCTGGCATTAGATGAAACAAAGATGGCTCTATTTTGAGCTCATCAGATGCGATTTGATGCACACAAAGAATCAAGTGGTTAATAAGTTCAGCTTTAATTATATACAGACATTGGCAGTTCAGCTGATCAGAGAGTGTGTTATTGTGTCAGGGATATCTCCAGTGGTTTCTATAAAGACAAGATTAGTTTGGTATAGCCTGTCCATCCTTCAGTTCCAATAAGATTGTTGGCGCACTGTCTCTGAGGACCACTGAAGACCTGGCAGAGTACAGGCTGCAAAGTTTTCATTGTTTTCTGTTTAATTAGGGACGTTCTAAAATCCTATAGTGAGCTTGGATATTGATTTCAGTTCTCTGCCACCTTCTTAATCGTGAGAGCATGAAGTGGAGCACTGTTAAAACGGCACCGCATTGCTGTTTACGATACTGCTCGGTGTAACTGGAGATGTTAGCGATGGACGTAATCACTAAAGGACTTGGGCATCTGTTTCATGTCACAAAAGTTGCCAGCTTGTCTTCAGCTCTCCCCTATTAGAGCCCGACTGGCAGCATCTCTTTCATAGTGTCCTTATGTCGCACGTTAGTTTTCTCTTTATTTGCAAGCTGTGTGGAGCCCCATTGTCAGTTAAACGGAATTGGCGTTTTTTATTTTTAGAGTTGCTCACTCCCCCAACTGCCTCAGTCTGGATCCATAGCTGTCAGTCAGCTCTCTGCTTGGTGCTGTATCGCCACAGAGAGGAGGTGTCTGAGTCAGGACACTTTCCACTGCAAGCCCTACAGCTGCAGCAGGGGGTTTGGCATGGAACTATGGGACTGATGCAACTCTTGTCTGAACACTGCATGCTCAGTCACCTGGCAAGGTGGGTTGCCTGGCACAAGGACAGTTTTGGAAGGGTTAAGACATGATACCAACTGGCCCAGAGAGCACTTAGGAGCCCGAAGCAATTGCCTTGGGAAATTATATTTGGCTAATAATTAGTCAAGATTTGAACAAGTGATTGTATCATTAGGGTGTTTTGCTAACTTGCTCCTTCACTGGTTATGGTTCATATCTCAAATGGGTAGAGAGTGTCAGGCATCAATTCCTCTTTCTGAAAGCTTTTTTTTTTTATATACAGCAAGTTTCAGTCCATTCTGTCATCCATCAAGAGTTACCACTGCTGTTGCATTTGAATACATCTCCCATGTTGAACTTGGTTATACCTTTTCCGTTCGTATATGGCCCATTGTCATTGTCATTGACATTTGTGGAATCAAAATGCTGTTTGCTTTTTCACGGCTGATGACTCGCTGACTTCCTTTTTTCGGTTAACGGCCTCCGTTCCCCAACATTCCAAGTAAATAGTTTTGCTAGATTTTTCTGGATGTAATAGAAATATTGATCGATACCCGATGCCCCTAGAAGCGCCACTTTGGCCCACATCGGTACCCCCCCCCCAAATAAACCCCATTCAGTCAAATGTCCAAGGTTTCTTTCATGTGTTAATCTTAACATAATAATAATAATAGCTTACACTTATATAGCGCTTTTCTGGACATTCCACTCAAAGCACTTTACAGGTAATGGGGATCCCCTCCACCACCACCAATGTGCAGCCCCACCCGGATGAAGCGATGTCAGCCATAGTGCGCCAGAACGCTCACCACACATCAGCTATCAGTGTGGAGGAGAGCAGAGTAATGAAGCCAATTTATAGAGGGGGATTGTTAGGAGGCCATGATTGATAAAGGCCGATGGGAAATTTGGCCAAGATGCCGGGGTAACACCCCTACTCTTTTCGAGAAACGCCCTGGGATTTTTAATGACCACAGAGAGTCAGGACCTCGGTTTTACGTGTCATCCGAAGGAAGGCGCCTGTTTACAGTAATACTGGGGCATTAGGACCCACATGGACCGCAGGGTGAGCGCCCCCTGCTGGTCCCACTAACACCTCTTCCAGCAGCAACCTTAGTTTTTCCCAGGAGGTCTCCCATCCAGGTACTGACCAGGCTTACATCTGCTGAGCTTCAGTGGGCTGCCAGTTGTGAGTTGCAGGGTGATATGGCTGCTGGAACAATACCCGATGCCCCTAAGGTCTTAATCTTCTTCCATAATATCCAGAAAGAAAATGTTTAACCGAACAAAATGGATTTGATTAGATGGTCTTCTTTACTAGAAGCTGGTCCCTCTTTAATTGTTCTCTCAATATTTATTAGTTCAAAGACTAGCTTTATCTGTGTGGACAAGTCACCACAGATTCCCTCAAGATTATGGCGCCTTGTCAGCACTTCATTTTTAAGATGGTTCTAGGTGCTGAATGGAGGCTTGATTTTTTTTTATCGATTTACTTTTAACAAAAATAATGCCTTCTGATTTTTTTTTCTTTTGTTGTCATATTGAAAACTCCTTTACCCTTTCTTTTTGTTACATTCTGTAATTTTTTGTGTCTAGATTTGCCTTATTAAGGCTTGGAGTTGCCTGGCCTGTCTTCTGCTGGGAAAGGCTGTGAGAACAGGGGTCTGCGTGTCAGAAATTGTTTCAGAGCTGTTGGCAAAATCTGTGGTTCATAGATTTCTTACCGAAATCTTCTCTTTTCGTGTTGGTGCAGGCATTACCCTTGAGATGTTCGCCTGTGAGACGGCACTCGTCTGAGTTCCGAATCTCCTGGAGCTTTTTTTTTTTTTTTTTTTTGCCGTGCTGTTATGTGTTTAACCCATGGGAAATTAAACCCAGCTAAAGCGATCCGTCTTCTCAAACCCATAAATTAATTATCGAATCAAATAAGTCTTTCCAGAGTTTTTTTTTTGTGTGCGTTATTTTTAACAATTGTTTGTGATCATGGAACTTGTAGCCTGGGAAAAGGAAAAAAAACAACTTGCTTTAATCCTGCTGGACTAGTTTGGAATTGTGAAAGTAATCAGAGGGAAAACATCCTGCCAGAGATATTGAAATTTTAACCTCATGTTCACCTACGCTGTTTTGCATATTCAGCCTGTTGAGCTTTGCATCATTTTGGAGCGCTGCTCGAGTAGCAGGAAGATGTCATGTGTGCTCTGTTCTCTCCTCAGGCCTCGTTCAATAGATACCAGGGCCCAGATCCCTCTTGGCAGTTACTGGGCTTTTCTGCTGTTGGGCGGCGGCCTCCAGAGTCTTAACGCCATCACATTTTAAAGGCCCCTTCAATCTGTTCTTCGGCGTGTTGCTGTGAGAAATGGGTGGCATTTTCCATTTTCTCTCTTTTTGGTTCATGCATCAGGAAAGTGTGACACACTGGACATGTTCCATGAAAGTAAAATTTATTTTGTGATTTTTGCAAGCTCAGTGTACAGTAAGTCTGGGCTGGATACCTTTGGTGCTTAAGGGCCAGTGCTCTATTGAATTTATTGCTCTGACTTAACCAAATGAAAGTTACCTGTAAAGAGCTTCAATTATTCCTGGTAAATAAGCAATTAGCGCAGTCAAGTAGAAAAATATACAGTACTTAGGCTCTCAAAACTGAGTATTACATATCTTACCAATGATCAGCAATTCTAAACTAATATCTAAGAGTATTTTACAGTTTTAAATCTTGTGTACAAAACATTTTATTGACATGATCTTATTAACTTATGGAAAAGGATGACTGGTTTGGCAATAATTCAGGCAGGGCTCTCTGGAGTGTGCCTTCAGAATTGTTTTCAAAAACCTCATTCTAGGCTAGGATCAGATTTTTTAAAATATGGTCCCAGTTGTTATCTATTATCTATAAAAATGGTCATTTGCCTTTTTTATCATAAATGTCATTAAATGTGCTAAAGCATACGGCACACAAGCACCCATAAGCAACTGACCTTCCCCTGTTTTTACCATGTTAAATTATTTGTACATTTCTCTGTGTTAGTGGGAAAGTATGATTTCTAAATCTAAATGGGGGGGAAAAAATTCCCCTTCAGCAGGTTGCTCTTTAAATCCAAAGTCCATTTAAATCAAGTGTTTTACCATAGTTTGGACATTTTTACTTTGGTAAGAGGGTGCAGCTCTGTTCGACTTGGGATGTTATGTGGTCTGAAAGTTTTTTTTTTATTATACCTCAGGTCATTATTAATTGAGCCGGTTTGCTGGACTGGATCCGTTTAAGCCAAGATGATGCCAGTTGTCAAGCTGTGGTTTAGAGAAACGCTGGAAAGTTCCATGTTAACACTGCTGGTCTGTGGACTGGGGTTGGGACATCGAAGTGGATTCAAGTCCTGTAGAGAGGTTCGTACAAACTAAAATGCTTTGCAGTTTTATTCCCGTTATTAGGGTAACTGCTGATTGGTATCTTTGTGGGAGCTGGCAAATTAATTGTATCTTGTTCCATGTCCCCCCCCCCCAAACATGAACACGTTGGTCTCCGAGTACCTGCCTAGGGGAGTTCGCCGTTAACAAGTGTTGCTCTTTCAGTTCTGCTGCAGGCTTTTCACTGCCTGGGCTTTTTGTTCTCATCCGAGAGAACCTCAGCAGATTTAAATACGGCCCCCCTCCTCCCTCAAGCGCTAATGAGATTACCTCATTTTAATAGGAGGGTACAGTATCGGCGCTGGGCCTTTCAGCCCCGAAGGAAGTACAATAGCAGGATTTCTGCGTGCTCGACTGAGGAGGCCTCGGGGCACAATGGGCGCCTCTATGGTGGAAGCCAGCCCCGCAGCGCCCGTGAGGGGCTGCCGAGCTGGCAGGTAAAAGTGAGATTGGACCGAGCCCTGGGAAAATGTCTCTGATTAAATCTCCTGCTCCCCTGGCAGCCTGACAAAGGACAAGTCTTGGCAGCGCGGCGTACGCCGTCTTGTGGGCCCGTTGGGAGCGCCCTGTGGTTTCTCCCGTCGAGCCAGCGGCGGTTCGGCTCACTTTCGCGGCGCAACAGGCGTTCGCCGAGCTGCGTTCCATTTCTGTGTGCCTGCTGTGCTGAAGTAGCCGCAGCGCTGCGCTGTCCACTTCCGATTTCAAATCCGGGATAGCCGGATTTCTGCTTAAGAATCCTCCCGGTTTGGGGAGTTCCGTTTGGCTTTACGATGTCCAGGGCCAGAACGGTGGGATAATATTCATTTTTCAAATCCGCTGCCATGTCTAGCGGAGGGGGCAAGCTCTCCGGCATATGGAAGAGCCCTGAGTTGCCTTTGCCACAGGGGTCTGGAGAGTTTTAGTTCGCCGGTGGTTTCTTGGCTTTTGGTGCATTCGTCCAGTCGTGTGCCTCCTTTTGGAGACTCCAGGCCACAGGTGGTGGATAGGGGCAGGTAATCTCGCTAGTGCTTGAAGGAGGAGGGGGGTGGGCGTATGTTTAAATGAGAACAAAAAGCCCAGGCAGTGAAAAGCCTGCAGCAGAACTGAAAGAGCAACACTTGTTAGCGGTGAACTCCCCTAGGCAGGTACTCAAAGATCAATGTGTTCATGTTTGGGGGGGGTCAGGACATGGAACAAGATTAATTTGTCAGCCCCTGCAAAGATACCAATCAGCAGTTACCCTAATAACGGGAATAAAACTGCAAAGCATTTTAGTTTGCACGAAGAACCTCTCTACTGGACTTGAATCTACTTTGATGACCCAACCCCAGCACCCTGAGTTCTGAGTATAGATATGGGCAGGGCTGGCAACAGAGATATCCGGACCGTAGGGATCAACTGGCACAGTGCTTCTGCTGGTTGAGCCATCGGACCAAATTCTCTTGTACTGTACCGCTCAGCAGAGCGAGAAATGGACTAGACCCGGTTTATCCCTGCTTATGTCAAAGGTTGTGGTAACAGCTGCAGGCACACATTGACTAGTCCAGGAGCCCTGCAATCTGCTTAATTTATGAGCTCAGTCTGTGCCACGCAGTCTGTGTGCTTCCTGCTGAAACTGTTTTTAAAAAAATAAGAAGTGGCCGATATTGCTGGCTGCTGTCCTGTGCGCTGAGTGACCCTCTCGCAGCGTCCAGCCCTGTTCTGAAAGGTCCCAGCTTGTCTGCCGCAACGTGGCCAGGCATGTTAATCCACGTTAATAATTCTGCTTCTTCCAGCGGTACCGCACAACCTGCTTTTGTTTACTCCTCTCGTTTCATATCTTTCACATTTGCGATTCACCACTTCTAACTTTGACGGGTGGCAGTGCTTTTCCCCGGTTTGAAAAGTGTGTGTGTGTGGGGGGGGTCATGGAGCTATTTTCCCTTTTGTAATGTAAAAACGCCATTGGGTATCTTTCAGATGAGGGACAAAAAAAAGCTTATCACTGTGCCGTGTGACATTTTCATCACCATTCACAACACCTACTCAGTTTTATATGGAAATCTTTTCAGAGCTGAGGCAGGTTTAAAGAACGTGTTAAACCCCGTGTGTGCCGATAACTAGATCATTTGAATGTGTCTGACAACCTTGTTCACAGTGTCTGTGTAGGATGCTGAAACGGAGACATCTAGTGTTATGAAAACTTAATGTATTTGCTGCAGGGCTGCGGAAGCATCAGAATATTAGAGAATCATATCCCCAGTAGTAATCTTAAAATAGGCCGATTGTATTTGCCTGCATTTTTGTTTGGGATGAATTTTGTTGATCAGCACTTGGAAGAGTGCCCAAAAATCTTTATTCCTTCAAAATGCCAAGCTGTTTGTAATTTGTAAACTAGCAAAAGGCCTAGGTCTAGGCTTGCAAGTTGCATTAAGAGATTTTTTAATAAATAGAACACAATCGCTCACACTCAAAGATATCCCGCAATTTCCAAAGTCCCTGGAGTTTTCATTGCTTTCATGAAGAACATTCAGTCTTGAACCCCATAAAAAAGGAAAGCAAAGGAAAGTTAAAAATTGTTGGCCCTTGACTTTGCTGTGCTGAGCTCCATTTCTGTGCAGGATGTACAATCAGCATTCTTCCTTTTGTGCTTTATATTAATGATTTCCACAGGAAATGAAAATTGTTTGGTTTTTTATTAGAATGTTATTGAGACGCTTGCACACCTGCCAAGATCGGACTTTTGCATTTCAGTTTGCTTTTGTAGCGTCCGACTTGAGTTTCAGAGGGGTTTGAGTTTACAGTAAGCAGAGGATGCCCTGCTTCTCCTCCCTGCTTGGCTGTGATGTGAACTATGTCTTCTGCTGTCTAGGGAGACTTGAGTGGAAATTTGTAGTGAGTCATGTAAGCGAGTATATAATACCTGCATTCTCCACCGTTTGTAAGTAATGCAAGTGATGCTGTTTAAAATATTGTACTGCAGAGAAAGTGGAGATCCTCTTGACAAAAGGGGGTCTCCAACCCTTTCTGTGAAGAACCCCAAAACCAGCAGGTTTTATAGTTCATGATTAAGTAGCCTGTTTTTGACAAAACGGAAAAAGATTTTGATCAGTTATTTAATATAGGACCAAACGGATCATCCTTTTACCTTTTAAAGGCCAGTGTTCTTTTGATTGAACAAATTTCTTACTAAATACATCAGTATTTTTTATAGTCTTTGGAAAATTATGACCCGTTAGTCTTAATGAAACTGTCATTCTACAGAACCGTGGTGAGAAACTACAATTTTAAAATTATTTAACGAAAGCATTTTGGAGAATGAAGGATCTGATGATTTTCCTCAAAGTGTCTACAGTATGTCTGCAGTGCCTGTCTGTATTAACATTCAAAAGGGCTTGAACAAGAAGGCATTGTGTGTGTATTTTCTCCAGATGTTTGCTGAGAGCAGCATTTCTTTTTCCTGTGGCCTTTGTCACTAGTGCTAAATGCTGCCTGTAACTGATCTGCTTGCTGGTTGAGAGTATTTTTTGCTCTTAAAACATAGCTGCAGAAATACCCTAGTTGAGGTGCATTGTTTCCAGCAAGTCCAGCACACAGAACGTCATGCAGTCTTTCATCAGCTTGCTAATGAAGAATGTGCTCCCTTATTTGGATGGAAATTTCTTTTTATCGATGATTGATTTAATGCCAAACAGACACAGATGAGAATGACACCTTATCAGAGAGCTCCTACAGTTCTTCCTCCTTGCTTAAGTTCAGTTGGTTATACAACTGAAGGGGAGCAGTCCTGAAACTCCCGCTAATTAACAGAGTTCACACCGAGTCCAAATCCCATTCAGCTTTTGGAAAGCTGAAAGCTTTTTCGATGTGAAATACATTTCCCTGTGATTCAGAGCAAAATCAGACGAGACTGGGGTTAGCTGAGACCAGGACTGCGAACCTCCGGCTTAGAAGGGTCACTAAGTGGCTATTTTTAAGGTGGGTCTGTAAAACGTATAATTAAGATCACTTTATTGGCCATATACAATTTCTTGTTTTAGGAGTTTAACTCTTGTCACATACCCCAACTTGCTCTCCATGAGACACAGACAGGGAGAGAAGCTTGGGGTCAGAGCGCAGGGTCGGCCATTTATACGGCACCCCTGGAGCAGTTGGGGTGAAGGGCCTTGCTCAGGGGCCCAACGGAGTAGGATTCCTCTGCCGGCAAGCTTCCAGCCACAGGCACAGATCCTCAGCCACAGATCCACCGCACTGCCTGCAATATCGCAAACTGATTATGTACCACAGCATCAAAATGAGATGTCAAGCACCAGTTCATAATATAGCATAAGCCATAACGCCATAAAATACACAATGAAGAAACGGAGAGATGGGCAGCCGAGCCTCATTTTGTTATCCTTGGAGCACACTTGAGCAGTGAGTGTGCTGCAGAGCTCAGAAGTTCAAGACCGATCTGTGGGCTAGTGTAGAAGTACAGTGTTGGTGCTCGAACTAAGGCTGAAAGAGAAGTGTGTTAAATGTAGACAGGCTTTTTTGTACCAATAAAAGGTGATCAGAATTTGCACAGTCTTAAATATAATTGTAAATTACCTTTTTTTTTTCAGGCTCATAATCTTCGTCCTGCAGGGCTGATGCATCAGCAGATATTTTCTAGTATTTTTTTCAATTTTTTTTTGTGGTGGTTCAGCTTAGCCAGTAACCAGCTGGTTTAATACTTGCCCTCCAGGACCAAGACTGGACACCCCTGCCAAAGTGTCTCCCAGTTTTAACTTTTTGACTTGCAGTCGGCTGTTCTCCAACGTCTAGTATTTTGGTGGTTGCATAGGGAATGATCTCGGTCCTGTCCACACTGATTTAATGTGTGTTACCCGACACCTAGTCCCAGTTTGAGCTAGCTCTTTCAGGGCATGTTGAATTTTAGGATTGAATACTTGTGTTTTCTGCTGTTACTCACCTAGAGCTGATGTGAAGACAAATCAAAAGACTTTTTTAAAATTTAAAATGAGTACAGTATATTGTTCTCTGTCTGGGGTGCTCAGGCAGTGTGCAGGTCTTTTATTTCTTTGAGTGCCAATACCAAGAGATTAAAAAAAAAAAAGCAGCAGTCTCGGCTGATGCGATGTCAGTGAATCTCGGCGCAAAAGAAGATGACATTTTATGTTTGTACATGAAGTCAGTGTGAAACTCCCTTCTCTCCCACGGTTTCTTTGCTCTCGGTGGTAGAGCCTGTTCTGGTCAGGGGTTTTGGCTGAAAGTAGAAAACCGAGCACCTTCATTCAGCATGTTTCTAAAATCTCCTCAGTTCATGGGCCAGAGACCATATTTGTCATAAGACCACATCAAAGCCATCCTAATGCACTGAACCCTCCACAGCTGTCAGCACCCAAAAAGGCTAGCTTGATACATTTTCCTTACATTTATTCTGTCAAAACAATAGGTTTGGCAAAGTCTACAGGAATATAGGGACAAATTGGGGCTTGAATAGTCTTGCATCTGCTTAGAAGCTTTTTTCTTATTACTTTTGACCCCCAGTGTGGATTACATCTGTGCCGTTTGCCAGTAGACTTTTTCCTTGAAGAAATAATGAAAGTGTTATAAGTCTTTCCTCTATGAGATGAAAAGTGCAATGAGATCAAGTCACTATCATGATCATACAGTTTAGAAATTCTCTATTCATGTACTTCACCTTTTAATGTAAACGACTTCACCTGTAATGTGCATGTGAGTAAATTAGTTTTAGAATTTGTGGTTCATCATTTAAGATGATGGGGAAGAAAGTGAAAACCCACCATTAGCACACTAGCACCCATTTTAACTTCAGTGGTCTTTGTGGAGATCGAATTGTTTCCCAAGACAGCTGGAATGGAAAACGCAAACAAACGTGTACAGTACAGCACTGGGATAAATTTCCGTGCATGTTCACATTGCAGATGTACTGTATGTCCTGATACTTTGTTTAAGGCAAAGGAAAGGAAAGCAACAATTGAATGCAACAGTGTGCTTATTCATTTTAAGGGGTTATTTAACCTTCCTATATTAAATAAAAGCTGACAACATCAGTTATCAGACTCCAGTCTTGTGCCAGAGTGTATGAAATGAGCAAAATATATCACTCCTGTACTTCAGCCTGGCTTGTTTTAATGATTTCATTTACTAGCATGTGGTACAGTATGGGTTGGAGTTACCTAGTGGAGATGTAGGCACCCTGGTCTACTTTTGAAACCCCATGAATCCCCAATGTTTAGAATCAGTCTTGAACACCCAGGAGATCTGGCAAAGATTATGAATGGTACCGTAGGTCCTTCAGGCATCAGACTCCTTATCTTTGAAATTCTGTTATGGATATTCTGGGGGATCCTTGAATATGAAACTTTAAAAACGGCTAGACATATGAGCTGACTTCTGATTTTCTGTCTTTGAGCACTTCAGCAGCATTTCGGAAGCCTGATCAGAAACCGCTGTCATAGGTGTAGAGTTCTTGTACGGATTTCCAGTTTTAATTATTTGACACCCATTGGCATGGGTTTTAGGTTTTAGCTGAAGATTTTCAGATTAACTTTTGTGTTTGAATCTATAAAATTAAGGATATTCAGTATTTGTTCCAGGCTGTGTATATATATATATATTTTTTACACCAGATGATATACATTATTGCTTCTTTCTGCAACAATGGAATCCAGAAATGTGGAGACCAAAGACGGTTCTTGAACTGCTCTTTCTAGTTTCAACTGGACAGAGCTTCAGAGTCTGGATTTTGAAGTGAGGCACGTTGTCATTTTGAATGTGGTCCAAACTGTTCATTTACTGTAAATAACCTGATTTGCAACTTAGTAATTTAACATGATAAAAACAGACTTTTTTACTTTGGGGGGGGGGGGGGAGGGGATGGGGGTAAATTTTAGTGCATTGCTCTTAGAAGGCATTCATTAAACTGCATCGAAAAGCCTTAAATCTTTTGCAGTTCCTTTTTCGTGTTTTTGTGAGTGTGTTGGTGCGTGTGCGTCAGACCTTGTCTGAATTTGGGCCATGACTGGATGTCAGATAGTTTTCATTCGGGGTACAAGATGTCTGAGGTGGTCTGGTTTATTTTACTTTGGCGAATATAGCAATAATAGATGTAGCATCTATGTCTGAACTGACATTGCGGGAGTCCTCTGAATTAAAGCTTTCATTTTTGTTTCATGGATACTTAAACACTGGTTGAAAGGTGAAATTAGGCAGGAAATTAAACTTGGAGCCCTAACAGCCTTAGGACATTTAGCCAGTATAACGCTGGCTGTTAACCTGCAGCTACATGTGGTTTCTCCTTCCTCTTGTAAGTATTTGTGTGCTGCTAAGTCTCTATCTCTTATGTGCTTATTGATTTGGTTCTGTGGCTTGATAGCATGACATTCCTTCAGTCGGTGTTTTTAGGAAGAGAATCCCTACGGTCACAGAGGTGCTGTAAGGTCAGCTACAAAACATGCTATGCAAAGTTATCCCCCTTTTTTTTTCTCTCTCTCTCCTTACAGAGCCCCTTTTCAACAGTTTAAAATTAAAAATGTTTTTTCCACACCCTCGCCGTCTAACTTGGTTGGCATCTTTACACTTGCATAGTTATTTCCAGCTGATTCCGCTCCGAAGCGAGCAGCTTTGAAATTCTCTGGTCTCCTGCAGAGTTCAACTAGGACAGACTGTGCTGGCAGAAATGATTCAACCAGCCTGAAAGAGGCAGTTGTGGAGCTTTTGAAAAGAAGCCTTTTTTTGTACCCTACAGACCCCCACTTGTTCCCTTGGGTACAAATTGGGTAAAGTTAAACCAGCGACGACAGGTATTCAAATGATGTATCGAGTGGCACCTTGTGAAGCTTCATTTCCTGTGTGGCTTGGTTTTACAATGCTTTTTATTCTTTCCTGTCTGCAATTGTAGATGCTGGAGGAGGCATATGAGCGCATCTCGGTGGGAGAGGCAGTGAATCATGCTGGGATATGCCGCCTGCATGTGGTTTGAATATTTTTAGGCTCCTGCTACCTGCTGCACGAGCTCAGATCTGTGGGAGGTTCACCTCAGACCAGCAAGCACATGTGCAGCTTCAGTGTTGTGTTTCTCTTTCTTGCGTTAAAGCCCTAGCTGAGTATCGGCACTGTGTTATAAACCATAAAACAATCTCTGGGGGTAAGTGATGTGGAAATGAGTTATAGAAGATGACCACAGTGCTATAAATGAAGCAGCTTTGAGCATTGTAGTTTTTCTGCTCATTAATATATTTTAGTTTCATTCCATGCGAGTGTGACAGCTGCAGTAAGTAGACCTCCTCATGGATTTTGTCGTTGTCATATTGTAGTCTGTGCTGTTTATTTTACAACTGTGCCAACTGAAACTGTTTGAGGCAGGAGGCCGTCACTATAATTGATATAACTGTGCCTGGGCAGACCTCCATTAATGCCCATGTCTCTGTGTCTCAGAAGGGCATTATGAGCAGCTAATGACTCAACCTTCCAAGCTGTGAAGGAGAGAGCGCTCTAGTGAAATTTTACGATGGTCGTCTTGCTGAACATTTTGGCAGGTTGCCTATGTTAGTACGACACATTTACTTTGCTTAGCAGTTCCCCATAGCTCTCTATGCTACAGCAAGAGCTGTATAAGGACGTCACTTGAAATATACTACTGCTAGAGGTGCATTTGTTTTGGGTCTGTCCTCTCCGTTTTGTCCAAGTCAAATGGGCTGCTCTGAAGGGATTAAATCAGCACAAATGTTGCTCTTGGCACCAATCTTAACAGAGGATGCTGCACTTCAGTGGTGAATGAAGTACTTTCAGAGAAGGGACCTTTTGGGATGAAATAAATTATGATTAAAACCATGTGATAATTTTCCTGTCCAGGTATTTTGCCCATTTGTTCATGAAGTTACTCCAGTTATTTCATAGTTCCAAGCCCTGTTTTAGAAGCCTTAGTCTCTCGTTTTTTTTTAAAGTGCGGAGTGCTCCAAAATAACATTGTGCAAAAAGGATTTTTAAAATTGTTGCTAATCCCGAAAATTTGCTGGAAGGATTACTGTTTGGCAGTCGGAACGTTTTTGAGATTCTGTCTCGATTAGATTTCAAGCCCAGTCTTGACAATGTGACGGCTTTCTTCAAACAAAATCTAAAATACTTTTACGTAAACCTGTCTCATTCCTTTTTCTCTCCTGCCACTTTCAAACAAGGTGATGTTCTAGGGCATAATTTTGAATAATCTGATCAAATCTGTTTGAGGAACTCCTGGTGACAATGCTTCAAAATATGCATGAAATATTAATAAATTATTTAAAATTGGAACACAGTTTGCCAGTGCAACTGGCTCGGTGTCCAAGAGATGGATATAGGTCTTTTAGGTTCGAGGTTGGCAAGTCAGCGGAATGATGGGAAATGCTTCAGTCAGCTGTCTGATGTGGTTGATGTCCTACTGTTTCGTCGTTGAGGGCTCATCTGCGGGTTATTAATGTCACATTAATGGTGGTTTCCGGGCACAGGCTTCAGTTCTCACCATCAAACGCGTTATTTGGAATGAGATTCCCACTTCTGACATTACTCTCCTAATCTAATATTACCACCCGGTGTGCCTGTTGAACACCTGCTGCTGGTGGCTTCAAGCACAATGTGTGCTGGTGTTTGTGCTGTATGAAGCCAGCTGGCTGATGTACAGGTTTTAAGGCCTTTGTCATTGTGTGGAAAACCCATGCTGCCAGATATTGACTTCTTTGTTGTGTTTTCAAGAGCTGCAGGTCTTGGTTGTCGTGTGGGTTGCAGATAACTCTACCAGACTGAAATTCCCACCCCAGAATAGATCAGATGTGTGTTAAAGAGATTATTGGCTTGAATTTGCTTCCACACAACCTGCTATTTGTATCCTTAGCAATGTTCTGCTGTGCCTGAGTGGCCTGTTGGCAGGTGATGAACACGAAGGAACATCAGTTTTACTGTGCTAGACTTGTTTAATGCTTCAGTGGACTGGCCCGGTCTTCTTAAATGGTTACTGAGGGAGACGTCAAGGTATTTTATACATATAAGTTATGGGAGAAAAGTTATACTTCTAAAACTCAATACAGTTTGCAATGAAGGGGTACTTGTAATCCCTTACCTCTTTTGTTTTAATTGTCAGCTTTCTTTGATGGATACGCAGCTCTATAAATGACTAATTTCCAGTTGTCCCTCAGTGAGATGTATGATGTACAGAATCCACGCTAGTTTTGAAATTCCTACTTTTTGGGCCAAGTGTTTAAGGTTATATTATCCCTGGGATTGAAGAATAAAAATGAAACGGAAACCGGTTTTGGCCAAAATATCAACTGCTCACTGAAAGTAAAGGGATTATTTATTCATAAAGGTAACCTTTGAAATTCTTTCAAGGCTATATTTCTCAAATATGATTTTTACTTCCTGGAATTTTTATCGCAACATCTTTCATAAAAGGCATTTGATTCTTTTAGCAGAACTCTTGGGTTTTACTGGAACATTCTGGAAATACAGCCTAGGACAATACAGCCACTTTAGTTTACCTCCTACAACCTCAGTAGCCTTGTCTTTCAAGCCTATTGCTAAAGTGTCCTACTCTGACAATCCTAGTTCTCCGGTTACTCTACATCAGCGATCTCTAGCACTGCAGAACCTGAATTCCCCGCTACTGTACAACCATGAGTTTAAGCAGCAATCAATAATCGGCCATTTTGGATCAAGATGGACGTCTTTATTTACTTGGCACACATTTTAAATGAAGAGTTCAATTGGCAATAATTGAATAAAACAAAGCTGGCACTCAGTCTGCTAACATTAATCTTGCTCTATGAACACCAATTCAAGAGCCTTTGCTTGGTTCTTTTGTTCCATGAATGTAGTGTATTTCTGTTGCTGTCACTGATTTACTGAAAACATGCTGGTGATTCCACTTGGCACTGTATGGTCTGTTGGGACAGCAGTAGCAACAGTAGCTCTGAAGGTGGGCTTCAAAAAGGAGTCCCAGAAGGTTTCAGTGAACAGTGACATGAGACTGCAGATTCGAGGTGAACATGGCCAGAGTTAGTCTGCTGAAGGGCCAGATGTGAACAGTGATCTACATTATGTGAGCAATTCAGGCCATAAATGCTTCAGCAGTTGTTAACATCTGTAATGGATTTAATTCAGTGGATAGTCTTCTGTTAGCTCTCTTCTCTCGATTTTTCATTTTTTTTTTTCCTGACTATTACAGTACATCGCCATTTGTGCTTTTTTTTCTTATTGGCTTCTTTGTTTGAAATGAGTGGTTGACACTGAGTTTTATCTTAAAGACCAAAGCTTAATAGACAGGCTTTACACTTGACTGCCAAGTGCGAAGCTTCACAAGACCAGACTAATCTCTGCTGAGGCCCAAGTGAGACCGAGCGAAAGACTTCTAGAACATGTCAAATATAAAATATTAACACATAAGAGTATTCATGTTCAGGTTTTTGTGTTCTTGTTTCCTAGCTGCTTGTACCTGTAGGAACTGAAACATGATGGGAAGCGATGTAGCCTGACCTACCCGTTAATAACCTGACCACTTATTTTTTTTTAGGTCTGTGGAACTGAATTTTTGTGGGTGGCAGCTTCCCGTGTTGGAAGTGTGGGTCGTAGGTTAAGAATGTGCTGGGATTGGAAGCAAACGGTAGGTTTCCGAAGAAATTGATTTTGCAGCACATGGCTGAAAAGTCATTCAGGGCCTTTTTTTAAAGAAGTGCTCTTCAAGACATTGCCGAGAGGGAGATCGGTGTAGTCAAGTTTCTGTAAATGGTATGGCATTTAAACTGGTGCCCAGTTTTAGTTTTGACACCAGACGATGGCTTCGGCATTATAAAAATAAATCCCAGGCGGACATCCGGCTGAAATGCAGACAGGCGCCCGTCAGCCTCGGATCAGTCTGGTATTCACGGGCAGATTGCTTGCACTAACTGCCATGATGAGCGCTGATGGGGACAGGAGACACGGCTGTATATCGGTTCGACATGGTAGATGAGAATCATATCTGAACGGAGAACTTGGGTTCATCACTTAACAGTTGGACCCTGCTCAAGGCTGGGACTGCAGCATGCAAGGGGTGTGTGTGTAAGGATGGTTGACTTCTGTTTGTTATTCATCTATCCAGTTTCGGACTGCTGCTCTGTTTTAGGTTTGAGGGATTTACATTCACTGCTAAAAAAGGTCTTTAATTAGAGAAGACACTGCAAGTATTTTTTGTCTTTTTAAAATATCAATTTACTTACCTATGCAGACTTATATATTCCCAAGTATTCTAGATAGTCTAGATGTCTTAAGAAGGCCAGGTCCATTCTCAAGGACCCCAGTCATCCCAGTCACAAACTGTTTTCCCTCCTACCGTCCGGTAAACAGTACTGAAGCATTCGGTCCAAGTCCAGCAGATTACAGAACACCGTCTACTGTACCTTCCAGCAATAAGACTGCTAAATAGCCAACCTGCAGCTCCTATAGCAAATCACCTGTAATGGCTACATGAACACAGTTTTCACTGTATTCATCATACTGCACTACTTGTATATATTGCATACACCATGGACACATAGCAGCTCTATTCATATTGAGTTTTATTCAATTTCTATTACATCTATTATTATGTAACCTTAATTTTGTGATTTTTGTGATTTTTTTGTGCTCGCAGAAAAGACATTTCATTGCCAGCAACTACTGCTGCACATTGTATTGTTGTGCATTTGATAAATAAGCTTTCATTTGATTTTGATTTGAGAGATCTGTTCATCGCCACAAATTAACGTTCTTTGTTTTATTTAGCACATTTCATGAATTATGTGATCAAGAGTATTCTGTGGGTATTGATCTCTATAGCTCTATACTCACAAAACTACTGGATCTCTTAATACAAATAGGTACAGCCTGGTCAAGAACTCTTAACATTTTGTTTGAATTTAAATATACTTAAGACAATTACTTTGACAGGCTGCAGAAAACTTTACAGCTGCACATGAGCAGGCCAGTGTACAAAGCTTCTTATACAATCTATACAAGGGGTCAGAAGTCTTGTACCATCATTGGGATTGATGATGCCTACAGTAGTTTAACTTTCTGATCTGAAGTCCTCTTTGACTTGTGAATAAATGTCTCCAAGGCGCAGAGACTAGAAGTCAAGTTTTATGTAGTTAAATTTTAGCGGTTATGGCTTTCTCCACCAACTCCTTGTCCTCGTTGCGTTCTCAGGAGCTGCAGTCTTCTGCCAAGCGTGAACCTCTTTCAGTTTTAGTTTGTGCAACTTCTGTTTCTGGATATTTAGATAATATGCTCAGGTCCCTGACCTCCACTTTCACTTTGGCGTTAAGGGCCCAATTACGTGAAAGTGCAGCCTTAGAAATAAGGCTGGTGCTTGTGTACCAATGGGGATGTGTGGTACCCAAGTTCAAAACCTCCAAACACTTTCTTTGGAAAAACATATCCCCGATTGCATTTTAACAAGACTCTGAATGGCTGATTTATTTTTGACCTGGTATACAGTGGCTTCACAGCACAGCTTTTGAGATGTAGGGCAATCCAGAATCTCAAGGATTTATGAAAAGGACAGAAATACGGTAGGAACTGTGTTCAGCGGTAGACCTTTGTGGTGCTGAGTACACAGAATATCCCAGTAAAATAAATCTCACTTGGTGTTGCAGTGGATGCGTTTGTCGATCTGCTCCACAGGGCTGTTTCTCAGATACAGGCGTTTCCCCCCCTAATGTGGTGCTGCGGCGAATGACTGGAGCTGGGGTGTGCAGTAAGGGCTTGAGCTGACCTATTTTTCAATCTGGATGGCAGACAAAGCATCATACTGGGTCGGCCTGTTCCTCAAGCTCATTCTGGTGCTGGATGGCGATACAGGTAATGCTTAAAATACCTGCACGGGGTGGTGGGAGCATTGATTCTCCGATTCAGATTCGAAAAGCTTTATTGCCATGACTGATGAATTCCAGCGTATCTGCGTTGGCAACATTTAACAGCATTTCCAGTACAAACATATTGGACATTTAAATGAATCGGTTGTGTAGTTGTCCCTTTTGGGGGGGGAAAAGGAGGAGTTGCCAAGTTGAATCTGGTTCCAGGTGGTGGTTGCAGTTATTCAAGGTGGGGTGTGCGTCGCTGTCAGGCCTGTTATAACGCTGTGGTGGAAATTCGAGGTGAGGAGGTTTAAGAATAATAATGGGGTCTTGCAAAATGGCTGTCTTTCTGTTGTGGGACGTTTCCTGTGTGTGCGAGGGCATCTCTGAAAACAGGCCTGGCCGTTTTCATTACTCTGTAGCCAGAGTAACAAAAGTTACTTTTTGGGGGGTCTATGGGGGGCAGCCAGTACGCAGTGAGCCAGGACACCAGATGGGCAGCTCATTGAGACTTAACAAAAAAGATTAACAAATAAGAATTTTCTAATTTACTCAGTCCTTTTTATTGCAGCGTTTGTGAATTTCAGACTGTAATGCTGCATGGAGTAATTTGGCATCCATTACTTGTGAACCGTGTAATGAATGTGTTTTTCCTTCTTGAAATCAAACCATGATCCACCTGGCAGCAACTTTAAATGTGTATGTATATATATCCAGTAGTGTTTATATTCTCTACCCCACATTGAACAGATGTAATTTGCATATTTCTTCACAAAAGCTGTTTAGTGTCTTTCTGCAATAAGCAGAGTCATTACCAGGCTTCCTGATGCTCTTTGCAGTTGATAGCAATATTCTGCATTTTCTGAAGCTGAGCTGGTGGGCTTTTTCTGCCAAATTGATAATCTGCCAAACCTCCCCTTTTCAGGATCTATTTTTCATTAGTTTCTTTCCGTAAAAGTTACTTTTAAATAAGGTGTTTAGATTCTGTTTCAGCAAACCACGCCAGAAATCCGAAATAGCACCAGTGCAGCTCAGAACAGCCGTGGCTGTATTTTGAAATAAAGTCTAATACCAGCCAGGGGCTCTCGGACGGTTTATTAAAAGGCTTATTGCAGGACCATACAGTATCTTTACAGGTCTGCTTAAGAGGCCACATTCCCTTACAGTGACTGATACAGCATAGTTATATTACACTGAATGTGCCACTGCTGTCTTGTGCCTCTCAACGATTGTGTGAACATGCCCCTAAGCCTGATGTACTGACTGGGTGAATTTTTCAAGAAACTTTTACTAAGAAAAATTGTTGCATTAAAATAGTGCATTTCACATTTCACGGTTTTATAATGTACCTTGTGGGGGCTTATGTGGGGCTTTCCCAATAATTTCCACATGATGCTTCCGGTTGTCTGAACTCTGTGGATAATCACATGGAAACAGTTACAGGTATTCCCTTGTGGTTGAGGTACAAAAGAAACCACAACTGTTTACGTAGCTCGATAATCTTGGCGGTGATAGTCTTTTCAATGAGCTGTTCCTAAGTAAAGAGGGAAATTTTTTCAGAATTTGAATTTCTGGAAAGGGTAGAGACAGCGTCTTTTCAGCCTTGTGACCCAAGAGATTAACGTTTATGGCTTACCTTATGGAAAATAATGCCAGTTTCAGAAAAGTAATGTCTGTGTGACAGGATGTTTCGGCCTGTGTCTTGGAGCTGCTCAGCATATTTTTATCCGTGATAAAATAGTCTTTATTTTGTGTCCAAATGATGCACTCTAGGGTGTCTGGTGTGGCTATGCCATCACGGTTCTGTACAGCTGTGCGGGAAAATGTGAATGACTGTTGTTCTCTTACAGTTTGTAATGGAGTGGAACTCTTGTACTGTATATTGCATACTACTGTTGACCCAAGTGACATTGTCACAGGTTCTCACCTGTTGCTCTTTAGCATTTTGCATAGGTTTACCACATAAATTAAGTGTAAATTAAGAGACGAACAAGTGCAAGAGGCACGGTTTATTTTGATAGGGTCTGTACGAGTCATGAAAGCAGACAAGTGCCAAAAAAGCCAGTATTTTGTTCCGCATCACATTAAAAGTATTCATTCAGTCTGATGAAAATCAGACCTTTTTTGTCATTGACATCATGTGAAGCATACTCATCTGCACTCATTGGCCATTTGCATTTTACTTCAGATTTATAACAGTGTAATGTAATGGGAGGTTATGGGTCAACCACATTTACACATTTACAGTGTCTGTCCCAGTTAATGATGAACTACATTCAAATACCTTTTTGTGAAATGATTTGCATGGCAGGTGTGCTATAAGTCCTACCTTAGCTTTTTTTATTTCCCATTACTGCATCTTGTAAAAAGGCCAGGACCAATAAAGACTGCTCTTAAAAGGTTTGGGAAGAAAGAACTCAAGTTAATCAGTTTGAATTTCTATTGGTTTGGGTTTAGATGTCAGTTTGGGATTTTTTTTTCCTTTTGATGCATCCCCCCACTCTTTCGTTAGCGGAGCCCTCTGTTGCAGCCCTTGAGCACAGTGTTCATGTCTTCTGTGCTGATGCCTGTCCTCAGAAGAGGGCATCCGCTCCTTATTCACGTTGTGAGGTCTGCTGTGCCAGGGCAGGGCCAAAGCATTTCGAAGGAGGATGGGTACAATTGCGAGCTTACCAACAGGAGGTTATAGGTCTTGCCTGCTGCAGGGGTTAGGGGTCTGGACCTGTAACTGGAAGCTTGTGAGCTCAGATCGAGAGAGGCGCTGCTATTGTACCCTTGAGCGAGGTGCTTGACCCGAATAGCTCCAGAAAAAGTAGCAAATGTATTTAGCTTTGGATAAAAATGTCAGCCAAATTAATTAGTAAAAGTGGATTGTAACTGTTTGGTCCCGTGGATCTCTTTAATTTCGTTCGAACGAAAATGTGAAAGGGGATTACGAACCTTATGATGCTCAATTCAAACCGTTCTGCAATACAGCTTGTACTGCCCTTCATGATGATGATGGTGATGATCTCGGTGATTAACTGGCTTCCTGTGACCAGGCTATTCCTGCAGGGTTAAAATAGGCTCAGCGGGAATTTGAGTGGCTCAGCCCCGTGTGAGCTTTGCCATTTTTAAAGGTTTCCTGGCCTGACGCTGCCTGAGGATTAGAAACAGGTGTCGGTGGGAAAAGGTGGCACTTCCTTCCCTTCTTAGTCTGATTGGTTTTAAAAAGATTAAACCTGGAAATAGTTGAATGTCACATACCACATGGCAGGATCTATTTTCTAAAGCTTTTTTTATACACTTTAAGCACCTGTTTCTCCATCAGTGTGTTAAAGTATTAGTGGAATGATGGAAAGGCCATTTACAGGTGATGTATGTTTCTGCACCTCATAAAGCCGATGCATAACGAAACTTGAAGTCACGTAGCAGCTTAATTAGCGTTTAAACTCGGAGAAAATAAGAGTGGTTGCATTTTAGCTTGCAAAATACTACTGTACGTGTTCTGTAGAGATATTCATGTACAGTAATTATGGAGGAGTTAATCAACTAAAGTTTTGATGGCGGCAGGACTGTTCATTTTTTCAATGGGAAAAATATAACATTTAAAAAGGCATTTTACAGAAATCCTTGTAAGACCTGCATTGTTACTTGGAAAGAGTTCAACCTGTGCAGCATTGAACATTGGAATCTGCTGGCCTTTTCGGTGGCTGTCTAATTAAGTGTCTGCCCTGGAAACTGGAGAGGTGTGAATTTCCTGAAGGGCCAGTCAATGAATCAATAAGCTGTCTACCACACATATCAGACAAGTGCTTGTGTTCAGAGCAAAGGACCAGTGACACATCGGCCCCAATTTTGCTGTAGAAAGCCTTAAATCATTGGATCGAGACTGTTAAGTCTGCTGTCTCTGGTCTTGTGCCCAGTCCCTGCCTTAAAAGGCCAGCACAGATAAGGGTACAGTACCTTGTTAAAAGGAGAACATTTTGATCTTTAACCTTCATTGCTCAATCCCCTGCAGGAGAGCTGTTGTCCTACAGGCTTCATGGAGAGCTCAAGCCTCTACAGTGTTCAAAGGGTAGAAGTGGAAACAGTTGGAAATGATGAAATTTGGACCCTTTTAAAATCTCAATGGTTTCAAAGTATAGATTATAGATAAGGACTTTTATTTAATTCTTGACATCTAAAACACTTAAAAGAATAAGGATCTCCTTGGGTTCTGTATCCTAAACTGTGTTTCACAGAAGTTTAGTTCCCCCTTCAGTTCCTCTGTTCGCTCAAGGGTGACTTCTTATTTAATGTTTACATGCCCAGATATTAAAAAGTTCCTAAGTTTACTAGAGATTGGAAACCTTAAACCCATAACCACCATTTAGCTGGATCTTCTCCATGGAGTTAGTAAATCTCAACTAGTTAGTTGAGTTGTAGTCTTGTTTTACATCCTTTTCCGTTTTAAATTGTCAAGGATTCTGGGATTTCTTTACCCAAGACGCTGTGTAAAGTACAGTAAAGGTGTTTTGATCTGCTACGCTGACTGTATTGCAGAACTTGAATTGCATAAAATAACAGCATGAACAAAACCTACGTCTTGAAGCTGTGTAGAGATCATGCCTGCTTGTTTCTTTCCAGCTCTCAGGAGAAAGCTAGCCTCTCCTTTACGGCCTTGTGGGAGCCCAGATTTCTCACGTCATAGATCTTCCGTTTTGAAGGACCCACATGTCTGCTTGGCCTCCCCTCTGTTGCCCTGTGACTTGTGTGGGGGGGGCTTGCCGAGAAGCTACAGTGAACCCAGTCTGGGGTGTGATGAGGTCAGACAGCTGGTGTGTAGCTGGCTCTAGGACAGGGCCTGGAAGGCCAGGAAAATGTTACACACGCAGGACTGCTGCCATGTGAGGGTTTTTTTAAGGAGGGGTAGTTGGGCAGCACATGGTAAAACGGGATATTTTAATGTAGTCTTTCCTCTAATGATAGAGGATTTTATTACAACAATCTCGCACATCTTCTTTAATGTGCGCCATGTAATCATAAAAAAAAATAATGCATTAGTCTCTTTCCTTTTGTATCTGGGTTGGGCAGAGTACTTTATTTTTACTTCTCACACTTATTGCCTGGGATATGAAACTTGCTTATGTGGGCTTAAACTGAACAGTACAGTATGTTTTATTCTGCCTCATCGGAACAAAGAAAAGGTTCTAACCTTGTTCAACAGTTCAACGGTGAAAAGGTTATCGATTTTGTTGCAGGTCAACAGATGCTCTAGGAAATTGCTGCCCGTCTTCAAGAGTTCCATTTTCTTTGCTTCTGAAAAGTGCCAGAGAAAATGTTGAAATGAACAAAATTCACAGAGGTTTCATAGGTATGGACTCTGTGGATACATATACATGACGTTTTGTGACAGTTTGAGCCTAAAATACCTCAGTGGTGTGTGTGTGATTCAACAAACAGGTTGGTCGGTTTACACAGGACTTAGAGGAGTAGTTGAACAGCATTTGGTTCTTGTCTTTGAATTTCGAAACTGTTGTACAACTTCTTGGACTACTCACAGGGAAACACCAAAAGAGCAAACAAAGACAAGAACTTATTAATTAATGTTTTGTTTCCAACCAATTCATCTGCCTTTAGAATTTCCATGGAAACATCCCTGAGGGCAGCCAGGAAGTCTGGTATTAAAGTGGAGAATATTTTATTTTGATTAAAAGAGGTTCCTATATGCTTTCAGCAATCGCTTTGGGTGTCATAATTGGACAAGACTTGATATTGGGGAAAAAAAATAGCAGAAAATTTTCATCTATCTTTTCAGGTACATCTAAACTATAATCAGTGGATTTTGAAATATTCCGCGTTGCTTGCAGTACTCTGGTGTGGACAGTGTTTTTGTGATTGTACTCGGTGACTGAGCCATAATTAAAGACCAACAGAGAATATTTCCTGTGTGCCGACTGGCGTCAGGCCTGAAGAGTGCTGCTTTCCCAGTTGTTGATCAAGAGCCAAGGTCCTGGGGTTGTTGTGATGTGGTTGTTAAGAAGACAACTGTTGGTTGTGTATTCGTCAATATCCCACTGCAAGTATCTACATACAGTACAGCCAACTAACTGGTGATATACTGTATCTGCATGTATGCAGGAAATTACAGTAGTTCTAATTATTGGATCTTTCATTATCCTTGTATACCATTTTTGTACTGTCTCCAGGTAAACACAGGTAGCATTTATGAATAAAACCTGTTGTCTGTATAAATATCTACCCCATTAAAACAAATTAGCTGTGGACCCTCATTTTGGAATCTCCATTTGTGAGGCGCTTCGGTTTACGGGTACAAACACTGCTAGCGCACATGGGGGATAAGGAAGATCTTCTGCGATCTGCCCACCTTCAGGCCCTTAGTCTTTTTTATCCAGAGGTTCAACACCAGTTAGAGTAGAATTGCATATCTTGCCCTCAGCCCAGATTGCTTGAGAAGCTACAGGGGTTACTGTGTAGTCGAGAGCTGAGAGAGCACTGGCTGGCTAATCCTACCTTACTCTCCTCGGTTGTTGGCCAAACATGTGCCACCATTTGGGGAATACCGATCTGTATGACCCAGGCTCTCAGACAAGTTTTTTTTTTTAATCAAGACTAACTTTCTGTTTCTATTTGCAACTTTTCTGTAAAGACCAGAATGGGCCCCTCTAATGGAGGGAGAATGGAGTTCTCTATGCTGATTCAGCTAGTTGTATACTGTGTAGGCTGTGAAAGGGATTGCAAGGAAATGGAAATGTGGCCACTTTCAAATCTGTGCATGTAGAAAGAAAAGTAAAAAGCTGTCATGTGCCATATTCCAAATGTATAAACCTTTCTGTTCCTTTGCTGCCTATACCTGCTGATTTGGGTGCTTCTCTAGACTTTGTTACTCACCTCATACACTTGTGGAACATTTGATCTTCTGTTTCCACTGCCTTGAATTGGGTCCTGTGACACAAGTCCTACAGGATTGAAGCTATGTTCCCTTCACTTCCTCGAAGCCTGATCTGGGCGGGTCTGGACCTGCTGGCATGAAAGGACTTCGAGGAGAATCGGGTCTCTAGTGAAAGATGGCACTTGTCCATGAGGTTCTGCCTGCCCCACAGACGGCGAAGGTCCCATCGCGCAATTCACAAGATCAGGAGTATGAATGTGCAATCCAAAAGCAGCTTAAGAGGTCTAATGTACAGTACAAACAGTCCCCTAGGTCTTGTATCATTGCACCCGGGCGAAGGGTTTTAATATGAAGAGCTTTGGGCTGCCTGTTGTGAGGAACGGTGCTACAGTATGCAAGCCTGATCTGCTACATGCCTATTAAGTACAATGCGTTAACACCTGCCAGCATGTCACATTAAGCACTGAGAAGAGTTGTGTGGCCCGCTGGCATGTCACGGTACACTGAAACCAAATGCAAGACCCTTGAGGCCTTCCCAGTTCTATACTGTGGTCATTGTGTCCTCCTCTCTAGACCCAAGGGGCTCACGTCAGGAGGACGTTGTATAACGTTGGAAGGCATCCTGCAGAAGCTTCCCGTGATGATCTGATTGGCGCGAGGGTATGAAAAAGAGCCTGTCATGTGCTTCAGTAATTTGGGATCTCCTTGTTTGCGCGCTGCATTCTAACCAACCGAGGGACTGGGCATGCTGCTGGAATAGGCCTGGCAGTGTATGTTGCCGAAGTGCTAAACAAGAGAAAGAACACTGCTAGGAGTGTTGTGCCTAGATCCACTGTCTGCAGCAAGCTGTTTTACATTCATCCCCACACGCAGCTCTGGGTAACTCCCCACGCAGGTGTCTGGCCAAAACTGCTTTATAAAAGAAGCTCTGAGAAAAATATCTTGAAAGCTGCTTTTTTTTTTAGTATTTTGTTAGAGAATATGCTGAAGGAAAAGGAAATGTACCAAAGCAAATTGTTAGCAGAGATAAAACCCATCAGTTCTGAATCCTTGCATATCAAATATATGTTTGGACACCTGGCTTGTGAATTGGGCAATGTGCCAGAAAGATCTTCTCCTATGTTTTGAAGATTGCTTGTGATTCAGTGAAATGTTTTTAGGCGGCTGTGGTCAAATATCTGGTTCATTTCAGTTCTGAGGTGCTCAAGATCCTGGATTGGCAGTCTGTCTGGGTTACTGTTTAATTCTAGAAACCCCCTTATGGATTTGTGGGTCTGACTGTGGACAAATGCCACTGGAAGTGCCTCTTTTCTACTTGGCCAGCCCCTGTGGAAAGTGGAACTTCACTGTGTTGGAAAAGGCCTTTTACTGAACTGAAGCAAGGTTAGAATGTACATTGGACATTGGTAGTTGAGCTTGTGATGGATTTTTTTTTTACTGAAAATTGAACTGAATCTTCATCTCCTACATACAGTACATATGGATAGTTAAAGCTTTAATGATAGTGGGTAAAACACATAAATAACACTCTATTAATAAATGGATCATGAACTGTTAATTGTAAAAGCAAAAAAAAAACATTAACATTTGATTAGAATGAACACCCGTGTGTTTGTCAGCAGGAGTTATAAAAAGAAACTTATCACATTAACCCAAATTCTCTTCAGGAGGGTTAACATTTGGGACTACTGGCAAAAGCAGTATCCTGTACGAAGACTAGAAAACAGACTAAGGAGACTTGGTACCTCCAACTCCCCAAAAAAGGTATACAGTTTCAAGTGAAATAAATATAAAAGAACAATATACCCTGATGGAACTGATCTATTTTATTCTGGAATTGAAGATCTGCCACAAGTATTCAAAATCCCAGAATCCTTAAAGATTTGACAACGTTCAAATGTATATCCTAGCCTCTTTCACAGAAATGCCTTCTCATGATCAAATGGACTAGACAGGCCAAATGGCTTCCCCTCCTCTCCTTTGTATGTATGCAAGTTCTTACTGGTTAATATGCTCCATGAAAATATTTAAAAGATTACAAGGCCTTAGTTTTCTTTTATTATAGGGCTGATAAGAATAAAAAAGGCTTCCAAATTTTAGAGAAAATTACCTATGTTGATCTCTAAATACAAAGTACCCCAGTTCTGATTTTGCCAGATTCATAGGTTGGAATGTTGTGAATGCAATGCAGCTGACTTTATATTAGAGTATTTTTCTTATTTTGCAGAGGAAGGTTCAGAGCCCTTGAAAGTGCTCTCCTCTTGTGCTGCTTATGAGATGTCAGACCTGTGTAATGATGAATAGTCTTATTTGATGACCAGGGACGGACCACACTTTGCACGTCTGTTTTTGCTCAATGTTTTTTTTTAAACATGCCATGGTGATGTTGTGCAATTTTTTAGCATTCTTTTTTTTTTAGTTGAAAGAACAGCTGGAGGAAGAATAAGCTTTAAAGCTTAATACATTTAACCAGATGGAATTCATCTATAAAGCTTTGTACCAAAAGGTTGCTTATTGTAGTGTCATTTGATTCGTTTACCGAGACTTACTGTAAACACAACAAAGAAGGGAAGGGTTCAGTCTTCATCATTGATGTGAATGAAAATGTAGTGTCCTCTTGTTGCACTTTTGTTCTGGAAAGGTCTCGTTACTTAGATATTTTCATCAGAAAAGTCGTGTTTTTGTTAAGAAGTCCGTTGCCAAATTGGTCCATTCACTTGGCCTGGTCTCGCAGAGCATATTCATACTGCTTGTAGTCTTCAGTGTTGGGCAGTTCTGTAGTGAACTGATTATACCTGGACAGTTTTAAAGCATATTGCTTTTCTTTCTTATTTTTGTTTAGAGAGTCACTGTCTGTTGGGGGGGGGAAACACCCCAGTAGTTTTTAAA
Source organism: Lepisosteus platostomus (assembly GCF_059453375.1). Classification (NCBI taxonomy): domain Eukaryota; kingdom Metazoa; phylum Chordata; class Actinopteri; order Semionotiformes; family Lepisosteidae; genus Lepisosteus; species Lepisosteus platostomus. Next base: position 11,165,390 of record NC_142611.1, read on the forward strand.
AATGATTTAATTGATGTCTGCAAAGCTAGACCTCAAATCTTGACCTTGATTTGTTGAAATATATTTCTTCTTTTGTTTTTCCAGAAAAAATGGCCTTCATACTAACCAGAGAATTCCCCGAAGATCATGTTGTAGCTTCTGGCATTCCTTTATTAAAACCATTGGACTGTTTTGATGCCACCTCTTGATGCCATAATCCTAACCAGCATAAGTGAACCTAAAACTGATGTATGGTGACTTCATATTTGTCTTTTACTGTATTACTGTACTTCATCATCTTGTTGTCTTTAGCCAGACATTGCTTGTGCACTGCATTACGTTGTTTCTCGAACGTTATTTTTCTCGATCTCCGTCGTAGAGATGAGGAATCGATTTATGATTGGGTACAGAAATTCTCGCTTTTGTCCAGCAGCTTTTCTGTGGATCACCTGAATAAAATTTTAAATGAACCTCTTGAGAATATCTGCTGTACAGTATAAGTATATAATAAAATGGTTTAGAAATGCCAAATACAACTCTTGTACCCCCTCTGTTAGCATGCAAGGATTGTGAGTGGTGCCAGCCTTAGAATGAGTTAGCTATTGGTAGTAATAAGTGTTAATACAATGGAAAAACAGATTCCCTGCTTTATCAATGCAAAACATCATTTAAGGTGCTTCATTATAAACTGTTTGTATAGTATGACTTTTTCCTGAATCACTTTTCTAGCTTGTGGTTTTTCTATGTGCAGCCTGTTTACGGATTTTAGACATTGTCTAAAATATACCATAAAAGCGTTGGGCTATAAATAAAATCGGAAATAGTTTAGACAAAATAGTTTGGCTACACAGAGTGTTAATCTCATCTGAACTTTTTCCAAATCTTCCTCGGCCTGAAGAGCCCTGCTGTCCTGTTTGTAAACGTCTCGGGCCTCCTCCGAACGCGAGGAAAAGGGCTCCAAGAGGGACAACAGCTGGGAAAAACTTGAATGGCTCAAGCCATGTAAAAGCACAGAAGTTTGAGCCATTCAAGGTTTTCCCAGCTGCAACCCTTTGGCTGCCGAAGCAGAAAAACGACACGTCTGTTGATCTGCGTGCGACTGTCTGTCTAGTCAATTCGATTTGGTCTTGAAATATCTGGCACCGGATGATGGCTTGTGTGGCACACAAGATGGCCGCCGGGGTCACTGGTGCCGAGTGATGTGGGTAACAGAAGGTGAGGACACTTGGTCTCAAGATGGCCGCAACTGTGATTGACTTTCAAAGAACAACAAGCATACTATGTTAAGGCTTGCTATAAGTCATGTGAAGTGCGTATGTAATTTTTTAATCTTATTTTGGATTCTTTGGGGCTAGGGGTTTGTTGAAGGCACTAACGGAGCAACTGTCAAGCTACACTGAACTTCTTAACTTCTCTGAAAGCTGGAGGATTTGACCTGAGTTGTTAACAGCTTCCTGTTGGCTGCATGTGGCAAGGATAAATCAAGATGTCTCGCCAACAAAATGTCAGGGGAGAAATTAATGTTTGTTGTGCTGTAGCAAGTTTTTGGCTCGTTTTTAAAATGAAGCTGATCGCATAACGTAAATTATGCTATATGTTTTTGTGTAACTACAAAAACTACCGTACCTCCGATTTACTCATCCTTGATTAATTCTGCCAACCAGATGTGTCCGCTATAAACCCAGCTTTAGCTGTACGACCATTTAATTTTCCTTAAAAAATTAAAGACTGAGCTGTAACATAATCAGTTTAGCCTTGTTTATGAAGTTCCATTTTGGCTGTGAAATGTGGTTTTATCCCAACAAATTTTTGTTTTGTTTGTTGATGCACTTTTATCATTGGTAAATGCGTATTAAATCACTCAAAGAGCTAAATCAACCTAAGCAATAAACTTTTTTCTTTTGTTACATTGTGTGACATTTTCCATTAGCTCGCATAGCATTACATTTGACTAAATTTGGATTACTGATGCACAGCTGAGCTACATTTTCTCAGTATAATACCTGAACATCTATTGATTTAAAATAACTTGTCAGTCATCAATGATGTGACTGGACACTGGGGCTGTTTCTGCCATTAGTTGAGTCTTGGTTCCAGCAAACCATAGAATTGTAAACCATCTGTTCACCCTTGGTGTTTCTTAATAGCCACTGATGGTGATCTTCTGCTCTCCATTTTTCAACAAGAATGTTTCTTGACCGTGTCTTATTGGAAGAGATGGCTTAAAGCTACTTGCAGCAAATCCCAGACTGTCACATGAAAATGATAGATCTTCTCATAAGAGAGGAATATTGCAATAAAAATCTGCCAGGAAAAGAAAAAAGTTGCCAAACATCCAGAGTGGTTCTGTGGTTTTCTTTAGATTTATAACAACTATTTGTGTCTTTTAGATGTAGAAAGAATTTTATTATAATAGCAGTTGCTGCTATTATGGAACATCCATCTAATTAAAATATTCTATGGTAAGAGTCAACTAGCTATTTTTTGGTCCCAGAGAACATGGCATTGCTCCTGAAGAAAAAAAAACATACAAAATTATATAAATATTGCACAAAATTATAATATAACCCAAATATTTCTTAGTTACTGAAGATAAATAACCTGCAAGTGTACATGGTAATGATTTAAAATCCTTCATATTAACATCAGACAGCTGTGATATCACAGTAACGGTTTGCCAGAGAAGCTGTCTTGGCCAAGCCCCTGAGAGAGAATGGAAGAAGCAGGTCTTAAAGATGAGATGTGTCTCCCTACGGGATAGTCTGCCCGGAAGAGAAGGCAACCTGTTTTCCAGCTCTCCTCTCCCCAGCCCCTCTCTCTCTCTCTTTCTGGCCAAGCAATGCTGTTTCAGGAGATGTCGTCAAGCTGTGCTATTCAAGGAAAGTAGGGCAAAAATCTTCAGCCTCAGTCATCAATTTTCATATCTTCCCTGCGCCGGGTCTCTGGGGTCTGGCTTTGCTGCAGATACCGCAGTACGGAGCAGAGATTCCAGTTTCGAAGCTTTTGTATCGCACGATTTCTTCCCAGGGATTTATATCAGGTGACTAACTCTGCCTCTCTGTAACCAGTAGTCTTTTGGTTTACAAAAGGACTACTTGGGTTGGACATACTGGCTCTAAGGTTAGTCTGTAAAGTGTTTTTCTGAAAGCATTGACAATTGTTCATAGCTGAGAAACGGCGTCTCTGGCATTTTTCAATAAGTTTGTCTTTTTTGAATGCCTCTGGTTGGTTTGGTCAGGTAAGGTGGGTTTTACTCCAGACCAGTGAGCACATTCTGAACACGCAGTGACCTTGTGCTCCAGATATAGTTTCAGCTGTTCATCTTGGGTCCTAAAACTAAGCCTTAGTTTGTTCTGCTCCCTCAGCTGTTTCCTCTTCCTGTCTCATTTGCTCTCAGGCCTCTCCTGTTAAAAAAGGATTAACTCCACCTCTTCACAATTAAAAGACAGAGACTGGCTATGATACAGACAGGCCATACTGTATTTTGTTCCATTTTAAGATGCTTTTCACAGATCTGGATGATCCAAGCTTTGACAAGTAATTTCCATGAAATGTTCTTTAAAAGGATAGCGGTACAGTTTACACAACTGACTGAAGGTCCTCTGAATGCCATTGACCTTTAAGACCTTTAATCAAGTTGAAAATGAGAATGGTCTTCAAGGGGAATCAGTCTTTCTAATTTTATTTCCCAACAAATTCCAAGAGATTATTTTAAAATAACAATAAGCAGGATTTTAATAAAACGTATTGCTCTACTGATAAGGAATAGGGGGGGAAACCCAGGAGATCTGCAAAAATAAATGTCCTAGAATAAATAAGAATAATACTTCTCCAGACTTGGGATATACTAAACAAAAGACAAAATACGTACAGTGTCTGCACCAATATGAAATGATTTAATGAAATTCTAAATTTTTACTCGTTGCTTTGCTTGGACTCATTGTGGACAGAGATCTGACCCCAATGAGAACAACTTTTTTTGAAACATTTGTTTCCACAAGCAATTGAATAACTCTTCAGCTACTGTACATGTCCATTATTTTTTATACTATACACATCTTTAGATCCAAAGAGTGAGCTATTATCTATGCTTTGAGCCTCTTACAAAAAAAAAAAGTGTGCCGAAGGTTTTATGATAGAACCTTGTAAATATGTACAGTACCAGGCTTCATTTTCAAGCAGAAATGAAAGGTAATAATTGAAATTGTGTGGTCTATAAAGTCAAAGAGACGAGGTCTTACATTCCTCATTCCCAGCACACTCAGATCTGACTTTAAGGACCCCTGGTTACACTGATTCAAACCCTCATGCAAAGGTGCATAGAAAGGTCATCCCTTCTCTGACACTTTGGCAGTGATGGAACCCTTGTGGTCCAGTCAGCATCTCTCGTCTGCAACATTTAAGACAAATCCAACTGCTTGATGAACTGGGCTGAGTTCAGCAAGCCAGCTGCACGAGCCCTGCTTAGAGAAGAAAAGGCTGCCGTTTTTCTTCAAGAGCCCTACTTGGTCTGGTCTTCTGTTATACAACACGTGATTGTTGTGTTGCCCTTCGAGGTGAGTTGCGGTGATGAATAATCATTCGAGTGCGTTTAGGGTGAAAATGTGATGCGTTCTTGTTGACTTACACTCCCAGGTGAATGGCACTTGACAGGCTGGACATCTCTCTCTGGAAAGGTCACTAGATGACATGTGTATTCCTGGCCTGATGGGGAATGCCCCACCAAGGAGTGAAGAGAGCACCATTCTCCCTCGGTTTATTAATCTCGGCCTCTTAGTTGGTGCACACTTGAGGGACCTGTTTCATTTGCAAATGTGTTTCAATGATACTGTAGAGACCTCTTTAATCTTAATTAAAATACATTTTTATTGGTAATGGTCTTTCTGGGCATGGAAAGCAAACACTCAGTTTTGAAGCTGATGAATGGTATATTTTTTGTGCAGAAGTGCTGTGATTTTTCTGTCCTAAAGAAGAAAAGTAGACTGGGGGGGAACCTTCAAATCACATCAGCCTGTCAAGTCAACTAGTGCTCTTCAAAGGCTATCACCATTTAACTGCTTAAATATTGTTGACACTTTTTTTATATTTGGACTCTGGACTTCCGAAATCACATTTTTGCTATGTTCCTGTCGTATTCCCTGTAGGGAATACTTTTTTCACTTCCCTTTTGAAGTGTGATCTTTGCTTCCGAAGTCCCTCCTCAAAATCGGTCTCTTTGAAGTAAATTTCAAACATATACAACATTTCACTCCATGAATAATTTTGCTCTTCTGCATAATATGTATGTTAAAGGTCCTTGGAAGAGAAAACTTGGGATCTTAACAAGGGTGTGTCTTTATGAATTGAAATTGAAACATTTACGTCTTCAGATTGGACACTTCTGTTTTGTAGTGTGTGTGTGTGTAGTTTTATCCAGCTCCATGTAAAATGCATTCATAAAGATGTGACAGTGATAGGCAAATTAAACCTGTGGTACTGTAACTGCCATTGTACTGTATTTATTGAGGTGACCTAAACTAGTCTGTTTACAGGTTGGGAAGATAATGGAGGGAATGATAGCTTATTAAATAGGTTATTTAACTGTGCAAATTAACTTTTTATTGGATACTTTGTTCTATATAAATCAACTCTGTGTTGATTTCTTGCATACTGTAGATGATAAATAGCCTGTTATTGTCTTTATAGGGAGAAGGAAATTACTACTGAGATAAAAGCGCACATATTGGTACTGTATATGTTTAGGTGTGTAGGCTGCAAAGGAACAAGTGATAGGTTTATTCCATGCTGTAAAGAGAAGAAAGAAAACGCAACGTTTCGGCCGTGGAGCCTTCTTTAGGTGTGAGGTGTGGACGAAACGTTGTTTTCTTTCTTCTCTTTTCAGCATGGAATAAACCTATTACTTGTTCATACTGGTATCGCTCTCTCTTTCCTAGCGTTAATCCCACATCAGCAGGGTCCGCTTGTCGGCACGCCAGTCTCCATTTGGTGGTTTGAACCAAATCTTTGAGCCGATGTTGCCATTAACTGCGACGAGAAATACTCCAACCGGCGTGTCGCTCCGCCTGCCGTCGGATTGGGGTGGGGGGGAGGTGAACAAAGTAATGTAGCCAATTCATAGAGGGGGATTATTAGGAGGCATGGGAAATTTGGCCAGGACGCCGGGGCTACACCCCTACGCTTTGAGAAACACCCTGGGATGACCACAGAGAGTCAGGACCTCGGTTTTACGTCTCATCCGAAGGACAGCACTTATTTACAGTATAGTGTCCCCGTCACTATACTGGGGCATTAGGACCCACCTGGACCGCAGGGTGAGCGCCCCCTGCTGGCCCCACTAACACCTCTTCCAGCAGCAACCTTAGTTTTTCCCCGGAGGTCTCCCATCCAGGTACTGACCAGGCTCACACCTGCTGAGCTTCAGTGGGCTGCCAGCTGTGAGTTGCAGGTTGAGATGGCTGCTGGCTCGTGTTTATACTGGTATATACCTGGTAATCTGTAACTGCACAAATTGTATGTACTGTAATCCTTGTACTGTATGTCATGGTGGGTAAAAGTACATTCTTAAACAAGTGCAATTTCTGATGTTTGTGTAGACCTGTCTGTTTGTTATATGGTAGAGTATTTGAAATGCATTTGGTACTGTATAGGCACATGCTGGCTAATTTGTGTGAACAAATTTGTAATTCGTTTTAGTAATGAGTGTATCACATACTGTGGATATTGGCAGGTTGAGAATGTCAGAAACGGGCAGTCATGGGCATCTAGAAGCATTTCACATCATGAGTGATTTCGACCTAAGCTGGTTCTACAGCAAGCATTGGTGTTCTGTCATGGCCATGTGAAAAAGGAAGTGCAATCATTTGGGCTTTTGGACAATGGAATTAGCTGCGGAGCAAGATCATTTCCCCCGTCCCTTATGAGCAGAGGGACAGATGTTTTCAGCTCGGCCTTAAACAACTGTTCCCAACTTTATATTGTAATTCAAAGCAGGTTACGCTTTCAGATTGCACAATCGGGTGCTCTTGTTTATCTGCGCCCAACTGTTATTAATTAAAAGCTCAAATAGTAGTATACATTCAAACCACTTTTAATTCTTTCCTGCATAGTTCTGGCCACCTTCACATTCTTTGTTTTATACAGCAAAATATCTATTTCCTTGCACTGTGTGCTGACGGTCCCTTAAAGAATTAGTTTTCGTCTTCTGGCAGGCATGTGGAATACAGGCCTGCTGTAGATCGTTCTGGTGCGAGCACTGGGAGTGGTATAAATGAAGAAGGAGTGGTCTGATGTGTGTGGGCAACACAAAAGATGAGAAAGCATCTGCTTGCAAAGGGTCTGTTAATTAAAGTTTTATGTCCCCTTTTTAATGGAGCAGATGCTCTTTAAATTTGTTTTTTTATTTGTTATTGCATGAAACATTACATATATTTTAAAAATTAGGTCATTTTCCCCAGATGTCTATATTTATTCAAAACAGTTTCTTAACAAAGAGCCTGTTTCCCCCCAGCCTATATGAAATAATTTGCTCCTCCGAAAGAAGTTGTTTTGATTTGCTAGTAATAAGCCTACAAATATTGTCCTTGATGTCCAACCAAGCGAAATGCACCATGTTAAGTCTATGCCTTAACTATTTAACCTTTCAATTTTAATTTATGGAAAGGATTGCTCCATTTTGAAAGGAGCAGTGTTTGGCGTTGAGTGAGGACTCGGCAGTTATCACAGCACTGGGTTTTATTCATTCCTTTTGGAAGAGGAAAAGTTTGTTCGGTGTTTCTCAGTGACTGATGATGCAGATCCCTGCTGGGACTCCATGCAGTGTAGCTATCCCAGGTAATGGAGCTATAACCAACAAGGGGAGGATACTGATAGTCTAGTCTGCTATCTGATTGGCTGAAGGGAACAAATACCATCGCCTACAGTTCAGCAGGTGTGCATTACATTAGCACAGAGTGTCCTGTGGAGCTAAACTGGCTAGAGTGAAAGATTAGTCCGTAAATACTTCAGTAAAGTGAATTATCTAGATTAGGGATTACTTGTGTAAAGTGGATGAGTTCCTGAATGAGCAGGGCATGAGAACTTGTTCAGATTATGCAGTTGGTGGTTAGGTAAGACTGGTTGTGTTCAGTGAATGTGCGTTTAGGCCCACGCGATGTTTGAAACCCCTATGTGGTGTACGGGTTAAATGTTGTGAAGAGGAGAAGGAATTCTTTTTTTTTTTTTTTTCTGCGCGTGGGTTTTTTTAAAAAGGAAGTTTTGTCCATTCTGGAAGGAAAATGCAGATGTGCTAAAAGGGAAAATGTCATGGGATTTCGAAGTGTAAGTAATTTCGTTGTCCCACAAGATGATGACCGTTCGGTTCTGCTTTTCCACTGGAGAGTTGGCAATTTAGTTTTGCACCTTTCCTGCTAAAATAGTACTTCCCCAGAGTGAAGTTAGTGGCAGGCTGATTCCGATCAGCAGTTCTGCAGCCACCAATTTAAGAATAGTTTAGATAAGTAGATTTTTTTTTTTTTTAGATGTTGAAAAAGCCACTGACTGACACTGCAAAGCACGCTCTGTACAAGGCAATGGGTCTGAACATTTCTGCATTTGATAATCTGCCTCAAAGCATTTGGTTTTAAAACATTGTACAGTACCTTCTGAGAAGCAATTCCACATATGAGAGAATATATGTAAGTGACGGAACATTTAAAACATACAGATGGCCAGTACTGAATGTTCTTATTGTTTTCTCTGTGTGCTTGTGCTGAAAGAGAAATATGCATTCCTATTTTTCCATCTGAATTGTCTTCTTTAGAATGTGGTTGAGGGAAATTAAAGAGCAGAATAGTACTTCAGTACCTAAGAAACGCAGACTGATGGGGGGGAGGATGTATTGTTCAGCAGCCTAGAAGGAGCTCTTAAGTGTTGTTGGCACTGGTTTTGCTCTTATTCTCTAGTCAAGTCTGAAGACATTGCGCAAAGTTTTTCTGAAAAGATTTTCTTTGTACCAAATTCGCAGTGGTGAACCTATTAACGAAACTGCTTCACTCTTGACATATTAATATGTAACATCCTCATTGTCCATTTGATTCAAAATATGTGGTTTTCTCTTCCTCTCTTGCACGTTAAGCGTTTTCCTTACCGTCGCATCTGTCCAAGGCCTGGAGTCAGTTTATGGCAGAGCTGTTCCAGGCAGACTGCACTCGAGCCAAGATGCAGAGCGCCGATTTGGTTCCATCTCTGATTAGTGGTCAGTGGTACGTTCTTGTGCTCAGGGTAGGGTAGTGGTGGTGAGGGCTGTGGTATTGTCTCTGCTCCAAGCGCAGGCGCTCGGCCTTCTTGTGCTCATGTAGGCTTGATCTGGTAATGTTTTTGTAATGAGGTTTGTCTTGTTACCCTCTTTATTGGCTTCATTTCTCCCTTTCAAGTTGTTCCACAAATGCGTGTTTGTAACAAAGTCAGAATGTCCTTAATTACCTTGGTAGCTATGATATTTAAAATGATACATCAGCCATTTTTTTAGAAGGGGCAGATATGGAGCTGTTGTCTAAATGCCAGGTTTGTCAATGTGGTCTGGGAGTAATCAGTGGTTTTATTAGCCAGTTATGTTCTTTCTCTGCACCATTTGTTGATTAGAATAGAGGTTTTCACTAGTAAAGGAGCTCAAAGTGAAGTCAAATTTAAAAAATAACATAGCTTTGTTTGCATGGCCAATGAAGTAAAGTTTTGCCAGTGCAATAAGAGCTGTATTATTATTATTTATAATTATTTGGGAGACTCTCTCTGTTCCTCAGGAGGTCACAGAGGACAGACCCATTGAAAACACACATGAAATTTCTAACATCCCAATCTTCTAACACTGTTGAGGCTAAAAGATTTCTCAAGAATGCCACAACATTATCCCAATTACTTTTCTCCACTAAAGTAGTTCATTTTTTTTTCTCCAAAGTAAGGTTCTCTCCAAAAACCTAAAAAATAAAATTTGAAGGGCTTCAACACCATTTTAAGAACATTTAGCAGCAGAGTTTTTTCAAATGTGACAATTCCAGTAAGGCGACTGAATGTCACCTGTAAACAGATTCCTCTTTTACTGTATGTATTGAATTCACTTGGCGTGAATGTACAAGCAAAGATGTCTTGAAGGAGTGGTGCTTTCTTCTCCTTGGGGGCAGCTGTGAGGGTATGACTTCAGACTGCTGCTGGACAGGGGGAGAAAGCAGTGATCAGTGGTGGGTCAGGCTGACCATGGGACTGGAACAGTCCAGATACTTCATGTAACACATGGTTTTGATTGGAGGAGAGACTGGGGAAAGCCTGAGACCAGGACAGGAACTCTGGATGGGACTTAACACTACTTATAGTACTTAATTAGGATTCATTGCATTATCACCACATTCGGGGATGCTCTCTTGAAGTACAGAATCATTACTTAACTTCTTTGTCCACGCATTTGTGGAACAACTTATGAAGGAGAAATGCAGCCAACTAAAGAGGGTAACAAGACAAACCTCATTCTGTAAAGCACTTGGAGAAGCCTCCTTTAAAGGTGCTATATAAAATAGTTTATTATTATTATAAGGCCTATCTACAAGGGTTAGTTTTTTTTTAATGCAGGAGTGTAGTCTTTTATAGCATTATAGAGGAGTTTATACAGAGTAGGAAAGTAAGAGTCCAGTAGTGTCTGGCATCCTTGCAGAAGCAGTAGTTTCTGTGGATTCTTTTGCTGATGGTTGTGGTAGCACACAAGTGAATTCAATACATACAGTAAAAGAGGAATCTGTTTACAGGTGACATTCAGTCGCCATAACTGGAATTGTCACATTTGAAAAAACTCTGCTGCTAAATGTTATTAAAATGGTGTTGAAGCCCTTCAAATTTTATTTTTTAGGTTTTTGGAGAGAACCTTACTTTGGAGAAAAAAAAAATGAACTACTTTAGTGGAGAAAAGTAATTGGGATAATGTTGTGGCATTCTTGAGAAATGCCAGGTTGGAAATGGATCACCGGGATTGTGCTGAGAGGGTGAGTTTCAATTTGACGAAGCTGCAGTTTTCTTTCGACAGAGAGCGTGAACCACGGGCCTTGCCAGAGCAGCTATCTTTGGTAATTATCCCAGTAATTTGGAAAATGTCCTCTACTGAGTCATTGGGACTGGAAACTGTCAAAGAACCTGACAAACTTCTTTTGTTTGTTGAAAGCCATTTGGTTGTATGTTTTGACCAGTGGGTGGCCGAAACTCCATGTGCAGAATTTCTGAGAAGGCCGTTTTCCGAAGTCCCTCTTTATTTATTTTTTTTAAAAAAGGATTTTTTTATGGAAACTTCCAGTTCTTGCAAGGGGTTTTCAGTCCTTAGGCTGTTTCCTCTAAATCCTGCCACATCTTCCACTTTGTGTTGGGATGTGCCAATCTTTACTGTGATTAACTACACTTATGCATGCTGTTCTTATTCTACCACAAAATCACGGCGTCGTGGCTCTTCTGTATTCAGCCCGTTTTAAGCAGCTCTTTTTCATGGTTTTCAGACAAGTAGTCAAAAATAAAGCCCATGTAACTGAAGTGGTTGTGAGTCTTTTCTGCCTGTAAGTATAAAGTACATTTCAAAGGTATATCCTTCAAAAAGATAAAGATACACAATTCTATATGAAGTTCAAGTAGGGAGCTGCGTCAGCATGCGTAGTCTGTAAAGGAACAAGTAAAGTCGATGTAGAGCTTTCTTCAGATATCCACCTGGTGAAAAGAGGCGTCTCTTTTTCTTTTCGGCATGGAATAATGCTTGTACTTGTACAATTCTATATGGTGACATCAATATACAGTAATAATTCATTTTAAGTTTCAGTGCTGAGAAATAAAAAATATCGCAGAGAACTAAATTTCAATGTAGGATTTGGAATTCATTAGAATGAGAAAGTTGATCAAGGGTCTGAATACTTTTGCAAGGCACTGTATAATGTAAACTTTTATATTTCGGTCGGTGAATTCAAAACCATTTTAAGAATTTTTCAAAAGCAATTCCCTACTTCTTGTAAGAAGGTCCATGTCTTCTACCTTGGTGGTGGGAGCGTCCAGTTTTCTTTCTTGTGGTGCCATCTTTGAGTCCCTGAGTCCCAGTTGACTCTTCAGAGTTCAACTCTTCTCAGTCTGACGTTTAAAGTCTTTTCTCCGAAATGAGACCGAGTGGGGTTTAAAGTCTAGTACAGGCTACTTGAAATCTACTCAAAATCCATTTCTAATAGTAAGCCAAGTACTGTTATGTCAGGTACTGGATGCCTAATGAGCTCATCAGTCTTTGACAAAATGCTGTCTCGTCCGTTTGTTCCCCTGGGAAGTTACACTTGGAGTGTTTGGTTCTGTGCCAGTTTACCACATTAAGTAATTTGTAAAGCTGCGTCAAGTCTTCACCTGCCTTCAATGCTGACGAATTCCTTGAAATAGTTGTATTATGGGAAGAATAAACAAGGCCATTAGCCCATCTGGGAATAATACACAATAAAAAAGGACAACAGCTGTGCTTAAAATTTGCATACATTAGTGCTTATTAATTAAGACAATGTAGTGGATAAGCAACTCTGTAGGCTATTTTATAAGGGATTGAATGGTACCCTTCCTGTATGATAGAGACCTTTTCACTAGCCTAAAAAGGGGGATAAATTTATCTTAGAAATGCTAAAAATGCTGAATTTTCAAATTCAGCATGGTATGAGGATGCCTTGAGCCCATGGATGACAAATAACATTCCCGGCGGGTAGCTATCTCAGTTTTGAATAGGTCCTGTATTTTCCATGGAGTCATCAATAGTTAATGAAAGGCAGTGTTATAAAAAAAAAAAAAGAGAAGCAATTATGCCCGCTGGTGCAGACATCAGCCTTCCACTCTCTAGCATGCCTTTTAATTACCTGAGCTGATGACGCTGCGTGTCTGCATCTGTGGGCGCGCATCATGGTCTGCCCGCGGGCTGGGAGAGTTGCCGTGGAGATCGGGGTACTAGTGCCAAGTCTGGAGGGAAACCTGCCTGCGTTGTAGGTACAGTTGAGCTGGCAGATTCTATCCCCCCTACAGAGCACTCTGATTCTAGGAGTTCCAGACCACTTTAATTGATTTAACCCCCCCCTATAAAATGCATTCTTTGCGGCTTTTTTATGTAAGTGTTAACATTTGTTCCTTTTCCTGTGGGGAATATTTGTTTTCGGAGCCCTGATGTGTAGGAACACAGTGCCATCCTTTGTCCGAAGGAAAACCTGGTTTTAGCTCACTTGCCAAAAAATAATGTCTCCTGTCCATTTTGGGCAGGCAGGATCACTCCTTAATAGTTGTATGCTGGATTCTGATGTTTGAAAAGGGGCAATTTAGTGTTTGTTTCATGGACGTCTTTTAAAAAAAAAAAATTAAATACTGTAACTTTTTTTGTAACTTCCTCAAGTGCTACAGCAGAAACCTGGCCAAAGTCTGTTTCCACTTGGGCCCTATGGTTCATGATTCACAGGGTTGGCTTTGTCAGTGTCTTTGAAGATTCTGAGCACTTGTCTCAGATCCCTTTGTGGCTTAATCTCTTCAAAACTAGAAAGGTTCAGTTCCTTCTGCCTGTCAGTCCGGGTCTTTTCCTTGAGCTCTGGAGTGTGGCTGATTGCTCTTCTCTGGATGGACTCCAGAGCAGCAAATAACGTGTCATTTCTACCATTAGTGTTGTGTGCAATGAATTTAGTGTGGTTTTAAGGCGATCCATTAAAATGAATTGTTTAATTTAGAAATGTTAGTAATTGCAATATAAGTCATTTTAACTAATTATAGTATGTTAATGATGAAATACATAAAGTGCTGTATAAAGATTTTTTTTCTGATATGATATTAAACATTGAACATTGCAGGGGTCACCAGCTGTACATTTTAAACTTATCCAGTTTAATGTACTGTGTAAGCCACCCCAGTGTCTTTCTCTATCCCATTTTCTAATCTTCTCTGTTACCCTTTAGGGATCATGTTTATTAGAAACATTATTTTAGTGTCTGGCTGATCAGGGTAATGTAACTTGCTGTGCATTAGTATCACAAAAAGCGCCGGAATCAAACGCAAATGTTATGGTTTACAAAGTAAACGGGGAAAGGGCTAGAGAAATAACGATATTGGCCTCGGCTAGCTCTCATAGTTGGGTCTTTGTTCTGGACCCAGTTTAGTTCATTTGGAGTGATTCAGTAGCAAAGAAGAAGGTTTTCATTCCAGACTGCAGACCACATGTATTGCAGAAATGATAAAGCTGGATTCAGTGGCTGGCGTGTTTCAGGGGCCAGCAGATCCATTTGAACGTTCCCTGGCCGGCCGAGGCGCCGTCTTCAGTCCCAGCTGGGGGGGGTGAGGTTCACATCGCTGGGAGCACAGCTGGCAGGTCTCGGCTGTGCCAGGGGGTGGGTGCCATTCTCGTCGTGGAGGGCGAGGACCGGTGGTTCGGACAGCTGGCTGTGCAGTGGGTGACCGAGGGGCTCCTTCCCTCCTCCCCAACCCCGTCTCTCTTGCTGCCTCGTGACGTTTCAGGTGTGCCTGTGAAATAAGGCGTTGCAGGCCTTGTTAGCAGTTTTTGTTCAGGCTCAGTGGGCTGCTGGGGGAGGTAGGAGATTGTAGACAATACAGTTAGTTCACATGATCGGGCTTTTGAAAACTTGGGAGGGATACAGTTTTGAGACATTTTCTTTCCGAAGCTCTTCCGTACTGTACAATGCTGTCCTTTTGTGTGTGTGTGTGTAACACCTACACACATTATTCAGAGGGAACATACATTATGCATGCGAGTAACCGATACGGTGAGGATAGGGGGATGACGTCCTTCCTGGTTCTGTCTAACTGCAGGAAAAGACTGAGGAAGACCCAGTGAAACTCGCAGGTGAAAATAGCATCCAGCACCGGTACAGTAAATCAGCTTTTCTTATTGAGAGCATCAGTAAAGGAATGTACTGTTTTTTTTTTGGGAGATTCCCATTATATGGTAAAATACTGTGAGTACCGATTTTCTTTTCTCTTCATTTATTTCAACATGTTAGGCTCTTATTTATTTCTTTGATAAGAAAAGTGTGTTAAGATGTTTTGTGTTTTTTCTGCGGTTCTAGGCTTCACTCCATGTTTGAGACCTTTTTTTCTTAAGAGCAAGTAAATGGAGGCCCAATTAACACAGGCAGTGATATCTCTGTGGGGACTGTATCATAATAAGGACCACCTCCACTTGCCCGATGTGTTGAAAGGCAAATAGGACAACAGCAGCTGGAAGTTGAACAGGAAGCAACTTTCACAGCGTTGTAGTCTAGAAGAAGAACTGCGCTATCGCTTCACACAGTGGGTGAAATTCAGAACAGATCTAGCAGAGTGCTGTCAGTGGTAATGTTGGATTTAAAATATGCCAGTACTTGCCTTTTGTTGTGTTCGGATACATGCAGCAAAAAAGGGCACAAAGAGCATTTCCCTCAAGGTGTCAGAGTAAGAAATAACGTGGTGGTGTTTTATGGATCGGAGTGATATTTAGCAGTATGTTGTGTTAATGGGAGTAAAACACGTTCCGCTGACGGTACTCTTTCAAGCGGTGCAAATATTTCCAAAATGTTAGGGAGTTTTATCCCAAGGTTCCAGCATTTAGTGCTTCTCTGAATTTTATGGCCACACGTTTTCTACGAGTTGTAGGAAAGTTATAAGTGCTTATTTTCCCACTTGCATTAGTTTTGTGATGAGGTGGACTTCGTTTCTTTGAGTTTTGTTTGAGGCAGTGAGAATTTTGCAGTGCAGTGCAGCCCTAAAGGAGGATAGTACTGAAGGGGTTTGCTGAGGAGGCCATAGCGTTTACAGTGTGGATGTGCTGCAGCACATGGTCGCCTAGCAACCAAGGTCTAACAGCAGACGGTGACCAACCAGAAACTGCGTTCTGAGGTGTTTAGAGGGTGCCTGTGTACTGCATTTTCAGTTCTTGTTTTTGATGAAGCACAAGATTACCAATGCCTTTAAGAACTAAGTCATCTAAGCACTTGGTCAGGTTTGTTGAGTAGCCTGGCTTGGTAAACAGGGAGCGAAGACCTGGTGGAAGGCCTGTTACGTTTAGCTAAGTGAAATGGTTTAACTTAACCCTCGCAGGCAAGCCAAATCGTTGATAGTGCCTCAACTCAGCAGGATTTATAAGGCCTCAGGTCTGAGCACCAGCAGTTGTTGTTCTGCGTTTTGGAGGTATGAGCAAGCTTGTGTGATTTTTCTTTTGACTGGGTCTATTTGTAGTCATGTTCTGCCCTCTGTTTAAAGTAAATAGCCTTAATAGGAAAGTACCACTATTTCAGGACCACTTTCACTGGTACTTCTTGCACAGCAGTTTAGAAGTGTATTTTATAGGAGAAATACTCTGAGAAATATATAAGATCATTTTCTTGCCTTAATCCTAGTTTGCAGCCATCGAATTGTTTTTCTGTTGTGGAAGAGAGATTGTGATGTAGAAACGTCTTTTCAGTGTAAAAAAGGATCGGGATTGTTTCTACTAGTTCTGGGTAGCCAGGAAGATCAAAGAGGAGTATTATCACTCTGGGGTTGGGAGGACTCCATGCAGAAGAGAGAGATGTAACAGTTTCCTTATGGTAGCAGTGACTGTGAATCCATGACGGATTGTGCAAGGCAGCAAATGATCAAAACCAGATCTCTGTTACAGTGAAAATCTTCTGGAGCTAGAAAGAAAAATTGGAAAATTAGGAGGCCGAACGTTGAAGACTTTTGCGATGTTGGAATAGTCTTTAAAAGCAAAGGGGGGGTAAAGGACATCCTCATCTGTAAATATGGTTTTTATTATTAAATTACTGTAGTTTGTGAAATAGCAGGTGTGTTTCCTTTTCACCCTACATTCCAGTATTATATAGGTTAAGATTTGTGCTAGTGTTTGCACACTCAGTTTTCAACACATCTCACAGTGCTTTCATTCTCCAGTGGGTTTTTATGTTTTCAGCAAAGGTTGGCTGATTGTGACTTCTGGGACTGTCATGCTTTATTGCTGATGAACTGTAACTAAACAGGGCTGCAGCAGAACAAACCCAAAAGTTTTATAGAAGCAAATTGTCTGCTTAATGAGAAGAAAATACTTCCGTATCTGTGGAGCTGCGCTCCACCGTGCTGCTTGACAAAGACCAAAACAAATTTCTGAATGCAACCAAATATCAAGTGGAAAATCCAAGACTGGCCAAGTCAATCTCCTGTTTTAAATCCAATTGAGCATGCATTTTCCATACTGAAGAAAATTGAAGTCAGAACCTCTCAGGAATACACAAAAACTCAGTGACAACAGTAATGCAACTCAGATTTTTGATTAACTTAGTGAGTCGCAGACGTCATGAAGTTATTACAGTGCCTTAAAGGGATATGCAAAGCATGTGTCCCAGTCCTTTCAGTCACTTGGCAACTGCTTGATTGAGCACACAGTATGATTTTGTTCTCATTGGTTGGAAGGGATTCACCCAAAACAAAGCGTATATTGTCCGTATGCATTCATTCACATTAATCTCATGATCGTAAATATAAATTACTCATCTGTGAAGCAAAAATAACTTTGGCCTTTGCTGTCCCGTTACTGTTTGTCGATATCTGACGTGTGAATCCTCTCGGAGGCTTCTGCAAGGACAGTGCCTGATGTGTCGTTGTGTTCCAATTGCAGGCCGTCACAGGCAGACGCTTCGGCGACAAGGACTTTCGATCTGGCCTGGAAAACGGAATCCTGCTGTGCGAGTGAGTACCCAGAGCCTTCGCTTTCTCAGTACCCTTTCTTTTTAACACCTTAAAAAAGACGAGACTGAAAATCCTAATGTATTGGTAATTCATACATGGCTACACCCCTGTGGAGGTATTGCCTGTCCAAAAAGACAGATAGAACACAATCTACAGTGTCACTTTTGCTTGCATAAAATTTCCTAAATGACGACAAACTATGACTTAAAATTACCATGGTATATATTTTTTACCATTTTGTTTTACTGTTACTACATACTGTATTATTTATCTTCTGGTATTCATATAAATGGATAGATTACTGTACATTATAGATTGTAGATTTGCTATACTGCAAAGACTTCCTCCTCAAGTTGATTGACCTGACATTGCAATTTAAAATAATTCAGGTCTGAGTGAGGAAAAGGGTGAATTTACTTATGCCCTAAGCCTATAAGGGCATTGCAAATATGTTTGACCTAAATAGACCATCTTAATAGACCAGAGAATATGCTTTCAGGTCTGTTTCAGGGCAAAACAGTATTTCTAACACCTGTACTAGTTACTTATTGTTTATATAGCAAACAAGAAGTAACGGATCTTATGAAGTGGGAAAACCTGTTGAGCTCCTTATTTTTTCACCTAGGCAAACAGTGTTTGGGTCTTTCCGTCTTTGTGATTCAGGTTAAAAGAAGAATTTAAAAAGGAGTAAAATTCATTTTAAGCACCTTTTTCAAAAGTAAATCTGACATAACTAAAATCAGGGAAAGAGTAGTGACATGGAACACCATAGGAAACCATACAGTAGTTGGAACAACAGCATACAAGCCAGGCTGCTGCAAGTCCTGGGCAGATTGTACTGCTTTCTGCTGAGTTGTCTGTGCCAGTCCCATACATGCAAAGCTGTGGGGTTTTGTATAAAGTTCCAGGAGTGTCATTGGGCTTTGTATTTATCATAAAGGAGGTGATGGCAAGTTTAGGATCCCATTGTAGTTGTAGTCATTATCTTTGTTGGACAAGGGTTGCATTGAAATGCCACAGAAAAGGTCACGTCCCTGTTTTGCGATAATTGTACTTCAGAAAATATGTTCTCCAGGCGTATCAGTTTCTGATGCTTGTGGTAATTCTATTTGCAAGGCTGATCTCTAGTCATTTCCTAAGTTGTGGTATTCATTCACTTCACAAAAAGCTGTCTCTCTCACTGTGAGGAACAATTTTTGGCTGTGTAGTGAAGACAGAGGTCTTCCATCTGTATGATATTAATACAAACTTTAAGTAGAAAAGCATTTTTTAATTTAGCAGCCAAAAAAAATTGACTCTTTAACTGCCTTTCCTATTAATGCCCTGGAAGGTTCATCGTTTCAGACCTGGTACAAAACCAAGTGGTGCCTGAGGCATCTGTGACTGATGCCACCTGAAATTGTGTCCTCTTACACTTCTTGTCCCATTACTACAAAGTTTCCTCAGACAGACAGGACCCTCTCAGACAGACAGACTTATCCCCTCTCGAGATAAGTTGGTGATGACAGGATCATTCAAGAGAACGATGGAATATACCATTTCTTATTGAAGCCAAGAGAGAGGCTGGGCTTATTGTGTTAATACGCTACTATAAGTGTCTTTTCCTAATAAGTGCATTGAGCACATGAATGTATTTTGATAGAATACTATAAGCTTCACTCCTTCTTACTGCTCTTGTACCAATTAGAAACTCCTCCTTTTTTCTGAGCAGGCTTAGGTTAGATAACTCCAAGAATTAGTTTTCTGTGCAGTTCTAAGAGTACAGTGGAATTTGTCAATGTTTGTCTGTTACAACATGTAAGAAAAACATCCACGTTTTATGCAGGCATCCAAGTGTACCTCTCGTCTAATACCGTCTAATTTCCAATCCTATATCTGACATTGTTGGGCCTGAACTCAGCAGAATCTGGTATGATGAGGCGGGGCTGGAACTGATGATCAGAGAAATTTTCTTTTTTTTTTTCACCCAATGTGTTTGGAAATTGTGCAGAACAGGATGTGGCACCTAGCCATGTGGTAGACAGACCCACTGAAAGGCTTTAATGAAAGCCTCGGATCAAAAGACATCTAGCAACCAGATTCTCAAAGATGTACAATATGGACTCTCTCAATTCTTACAGTTAGTAGTTGAGAGAGGACCTGGTGATTTGTCATTCATACCTACCAGATGCGCTTTGACTGTTATGCCACTCCTCAAAGGTTTTCTTGATTGTTTTATTTGAAATACATTTTAATGAGGAAAGCATCTTTAGGATCGGTTTTAAAAATGTGCCTGGTGTACAGCTAACCGAATGGATGCTCATTGTACCTGAGTTGAAAGCTCACATCAATCTGGGTGTTTCAGCATTTTTCCTCCGATCGAAGTACCAAGCAGCCTCTTTTGTCTGTTCTGTTAGGTGTGCTAGGCTGATTCAAAGTTCCTGGTATGTTACCATAAGCTCCTGCTAGTGCCTGTAGTACCTGCTGGTACCTTGCATTGCTTTCAAAATAAAGCTGGGCTTCAAATCGTTGAACAATAGTTGATTTTGATTCTGACAGCTCTAACAAAACTGGGACATTACCTAATTGTTCCAAACCGACCTCCTGCTGCTGAGCATATTTAGGGCAGACAAGCAGATAAAGGCAACAATCGTAGTGAAGCCACGTCAGGAAACACATGTAGCTGTTTGTTTAATCATTTTCCATATTGACACAGCACAATGAAGCAATGAAGGCCAAATGTTTGGATATTTAGTAAAGCGTGGAAAATGTAAATCCTAGCAAACAGAATATGAAATTTTCTAGTTGCACTAGTCATACACACTGGTCAGTGTATCTTGAGGTCACTACAAGCTGCTCTGAGAAGCTGAAACCAGGAAATATTCAGGCCCTTCTGCCAAAAACGGGGAATTCTCTTTTCCCTGTTTTTGGAACAGGTAAAGGTTTTTTCCATGCTAAAAGGAAAAGAAGAAGTTACACCCCTGAAGAAGGCTACACAGCCAAAATGTCTCTTTTCTTTCCAACATGGAATAAACCTTTATCTGTTCCTTTGCAAATTAAGAGGAGATGAATTTAGGAGGGTTAAGTAATACTTAACCTCCACCGCTGGAACAGGTGTTAGTGGGGCCAGCAGGGGGCGCTCACCCTGCGGTCCATGTGGGTCCTAATGCCCCAGTATACTGACGGGGACACTATACTGTAAACAGGTGCCGTCCTTCGGATGAGACGTAAAACCGAGGTCCTGACTCTCTGTGGTCATTAAAAATCCCAGGGCGCTTCTCGAAAAGAGTAGGGGTGTAACCCCGGTGTCCTGGCCAAATTTCCCCCCTGGCCTTTACCCCATCATGGCCTCCTAATAATCCCCCTCTATGAATTGGCTACATTACTCTGCTCTCCTCCCCACTGATAGCTGATGTGTGGTGAGCGTTCTGGCGCACTATGGCTGCCGTCGCATCATCCAGGTGGATGCTGCACATTGGTGGTGGTGGAAGGGAGTCCCCATTACCTGTAAAGCGCTTTGAGTGGAGTGTCCAGAAAAGCGCTATATAAGTGTAAGCAATTATTATTATTATTATTAATACAGTATGTAAAGGTTTGTGTTGTGACTTCCATTCAGCATTCATGTGTTGCCACTGATGTGTTGAAATAATATATAGTTACTATATTTGTGCACACTGCCTCTGTGCAGCCCTGGGACCTCCCATTTCCCCCAGCTGTCCCTAGTTTTATTTGACGCTATTTAAATAGATAATGAAACAAATCGCACTGGATAGGCTTTGAAAACGTGAGAAAGCGATTCCAGCAGCATGCACAGCCCCAGGAAGTGACATACAGTAGTCTTCCTCTCAGGAAGCCTTTTGTGTCCAGGTCACCTGATCACATTGTTGAGGTCTGAAAGGGATGTTGACCGTAAATTGCCTTGTAAAAAAAAATATATACAAAAACAAAACCGAAAGTGTCCCATTATCAAATACATTCGGCGAAAAGTAGAAAAATGTTGGGAAATTGAGATTTGAGAACTTTCTGGCATATGAAGGATACATTTAGAAAAAATATTTTAACAGCATGCATGTTTTTCAGAAATGATTAGTTCCTTTTTCCTTCCCACAGACGTTTGTTTATACAGTATTTAATAAAATTGATAAATGTACATATCCATGAATCTTTTTAATCAAATCTGGCTTTTATTCAATGTTGGAAATGTTTGACTTGCCCAAGTTGTATCATGAGGAGGAGCTACTGTAGGTGTGTTTTATACACCTCAACCAAAAACCAGGGTTGTCTTCCTGCCATTGTACCAGGGTAAGCCAGACTTTGTACTGTGAGTCTTTGTCATACGGTAGTAACAGTGTTTAACAATAAATGGTGCAGTAGCAGAACAACATTTAGAGTGAAGAATTTCAAATTAAAGACATTTGAAAGAAACTATATCAGTATTTTCCAATAAAAGGACTTTTTTTTAAATGAAAATTAGCTTGCAGAAGCTTAGTTTTAGGTCTCTTCCAAAGGCCAGAGAATAAGGAGGTTTAGTGACTTTGTCAGTACAGCAGGATTATCATGGTGGTGGAGGAACCAAGCACTGAACTGAGATCCTCCTGCTAATACAGTACATCCTTTACCGTGACTGGAGACCAGTGCTTTGGATTTGAGGCTGAAATTAAAGAGTCTTATTTCCCTGCAGGTTGCTTAGCTCTATAAAGCCAGGCCTTGTGAAGAAGATTAATCGACTGCCCACCCCCATAGCTGGACTGGTGAGTATCAATTAAACTAATTTTCTTGTATTTGAAAGCAGGGAAACCTGAAACCTAGGCAGCTTTGTCATTCTTCTTTAAGCATCATGTCCTCATGTTTTCACGCCCTTCATAAACTGCAACGAAAAGTAAATTTAGCTTGAAAATCCAGGTGTGTATTCAGTCCTATCAGAAAGTTATTTATGTCTGAATGCATGATGTGCAAATTGACTTGTTCATGAGTGGTTAGGATTATGTGAGCAGTGATAAATGAGGCTTACGTTTCAATGAGGCGCTTTGTGTAGTTCTTAAGTATCTTCTGAGAGAGATTCAGTCACTTCTGATGCCAGAATCTCTCCAGCTCCTCCAGGTGACCTAGACTACACTGGTAGTACTTGAGATATTCTGTTTAGACTGTTAACCAATCAAATCTTGTGAGGACACTTCCAGAAACTCCATTCTCAGCCACGTAATGTAATCCCATTTGATTTTAGGTTCAGTTACTATTTGGCTAGCTGTTGTCTTAAAATGTCACCCAGATTCATAAGGTCAGCTTTGAACGGTTGTCTTGGAGACATTGTATTCTAATGTCATTTTTTAAAAACTTTTCACTATTCTTGCCTGTGGGTGTGAGTTAACATTTCAAAACACTGTTCTGACAACACATATGGGATAAGCATTCTTATGCCTTCTTCCTGGTAGAGTAACAACCATCCCATTAACCTTAAGATTCGTAATGGCCTTAATGGGAAGAATTAAGTGCTAAAAGATTTAAATATTGTACTTCACAACTTCTGACAGCTCTTTAACTTTACCCATGATGGTGGTACTGAGTATTTTGCAATCATGTCCAGCTTCCTGTGGCGAATCGGTAAATTGTCAGTCAATGCGAGATCCAAAAGCTTCTATAAATTTCCTGAGATTTTGTGAATGTAGCAGATGTAAAAATACAACACCAGAATATTGCATGTCTACACAATACGAAGAAATTGAAAATCGTGCATTTTTGAAATTGTTTTGGTTATGGTATTAATATATTAAGTGCTTCTTATCGTGCATTTTAATTAATACAGGTGAAAAATAGGCACTTGCTTTTTCTTTGATACATCAGCTTTTAGTTCTCCTGTATGCGGTTTACTTGACACAGGAGCAGTATTGATGTAAGGTTACCTAAATGGCGATGTCGTGTGGAACTAAATGGAACATTTGAATTCTTCATCCATGTGTGTCCTTGTGCAATGGCAAAAATTCACTTGTACTTTGGTGCGGTTTCTGGGGGCTATCTCAGGGTTCTGTGGCCACCTGCGTCATTTATAGAATTATATACATCTGATTACATTTTCTGCCAATCAAAATACAACAGAGGTACAGGATGGAAAAAGCTCCATCAGTTACAGCAAGGACTGTGGTAGTTAGTGGTGACAGACCCAGAATTAATGCTCTCCTTCAGCATCATGCTCAGAGTATCAGCATTGATTATTACCTAGTGATCCTTTTCCAATTGGGTTTCAAACTGGTGAAAACTTATTGGAAACCAGCTTCAGCGCTCTAAGACCTGTGCTTGTGCTTCAATCAATATAGAAACATTTTCAACAGAGTGTGCAGCGGGCATCGGTAAACTGCAGTTAACCTCACTGATCCAACAAGGGGAGCATGCTAAGGTTTTTATTTAATGTTTGCTTTTGGTCTGTAAGTTGTCTCCCTGGAGAAAATGGACTCAAATGATTCAAATATCTGCTAATTTGAATGATTTACTGATTTACATTATAACCATGGACTATCCTAAGAGCCATCGCAGAGGATTGTGAAGCATGGTCTCCCCCTGTCTCTAAAGGGTCGTATTGCAGCAATAAGAATGCATATACTCTCTAGGCTCAAGTACTTATTTTTTTGTCATTCCCTCTTTTCCCAAAATAAAATGGTTTATAGCACTGGATAAGCAAAATCCTATTGGAGTCCTAAAAAGCCCAGAGTCTGGCTTGCAACCCTTAGGAAGAGGATATTAAATAGTGGGCTATCTGAACCACATTTCACTGTGTTCATATTGATGGAAAGAAGAAGATAGAGTAGCCATTTGTATCAAAGGAGAACACCTTCTTGGCTCGACATTGGAATTCATTTACCCTACATGATTTTACCTATGTAGAAACAATTGCTGTATTTCTGTTATCCTAAAAGCCTGGTGGAAAGTGAACTAAAGCCTGCAATATGGTCTAAATCTGAGTGCACATTCCCATATTAGACATTATTTGTACAGTATAATCTTTTCCAAGCCCTTTATACTGTATTTCAGTCATGGAGACAGGGGGGGATTACACATTTATACATCTAAAGTGGTGGTGTGCTACAACAGAACAATTACAGGAGGAGTTCAGCTTGACAGCTAGTAATTTCATTCAGCATGTTCAACTGAAGGAGATCCTAAAAGTTCGTGACTAATTAATGTTCCCATTATTCCCTTTTCCTGAAGAATATCCTACAGTATAAGATCTATATGTTACTCTCCTTCCTGGATAATGAGATTTATTTATTATAATTGAACATGAAAATTGACAATGGATTTAAATTCCATCTCCAGTAAAAATTCACAAATACAGTAACTGTGTTTCAGTACATTTTCCATTTAATTACACAGTTCACATACTCAAGTTCATTATAGAACCTTTTTTTCCCCATAAAATCCACTATTGTCAATACTGTGTTTGGAGAACAGTTATATTCATGCCTTCTAGTGTTAAAATCCTTCAGTCTTATTAGACAATTATAGATATCGGCCTTTTTGGTCTGTGACATTGCGGTCTCCTCCAGCAATTTCATGCGAAGGTCTTTTATCTATCGGCATGTCCTTCAACTTTTTCTTAGTTTTCACTTCCGTCACTCTCT
This sequence comes from Lepisosteus platostomus, assembly GCF_059453375.1. Taxonomy (NCBI): domain Eukaryota; kingdom Metazoa; phylum Chordata; class Actinopteri; order Semionotiformes; family Lepisosteidae; genus Lepisosteus; species Lepisosteus platostomus. The sequence continues at coordinate 11,190,667 of NC_142611.1, forward strand.
ATAGTAAAAAGTGAGCTAATTGAATTGGATACTGTAAGCCAGATAAATCCCTGAACCAGTGGTTTAACCTAATGATTGTGCAAACATCATGAAAGTATGTGTATGAAAGTGTACAGGATATGATGAATTAATTTAATAGTATCTTGAATCCTGGTACAGAATATCTTTTTTTTAAAGTGCAATAGTTCCTAAGTTTAAGGAAAACATTCCTCCTGTATTTGTACTGTAGAATTACTTGCAAAAGCATTCATCCTCTGCCATTGATATCTCATTGTGTATACAAATGCTTTATACCTTTTGTCTTTGGGGTCCGAACAGGAGACGTTTTCTAATGTCTTGTTCACAATTCGGGTCATTCAAAAAAATCGATGCAGTTTAACTGGGAGTGGTGCCTATGTTCATTTCGAAGGTTCTTTTTGTAGGATTTGATACATTGCATCTTGATTCAAAACTGTACGAATGAATGAGCCTTTTTTAATATATAGTTGGGGTATCTTTGGAATGGGTGGAATACTATTATATAATAGTATATTTCCATATGTATTATGGATATCATTAGCATGTCCTGTAATTGAAGATGACCAGTAGAGCAATTACCTTTCGTATATATTGCATGCCTTTTTTGTATGTTGGAATTAGGGAAAGTAGAAATCAGACAAAAAAAGTAGGTCAGACAGGATATTAGATTGCAATTACTGTGATGCACTGTGTGCTCCCAGCTTCCGAGCTGGGATTCCTATGGAACCGCACCTGAATCCTGAAAAAAGTTAGAGGCATGAGTCCTGGTCCTTAACCAGCAGTGGGTATACAGCTATTTCCATTGCAACCTGACCACACTAACACTCATTCCATTCCTGGCCTTTCAGAACGTGTCTGCAGCAGTGGAGTCCCACAGGTTTTTAGAGGGCGCTGAGAGGGCGCTACACTTTGTGTAAAAAAAAAAAACCAACTGGAAACAAAAACTAAGAAAAACACCAAGTAGAAACTGCCTTCAAGGGAACATCTGAGACGGGATTTTAGAAACAGACTGGCGGTGCAGCATCTGTGGCAAATCAGTGTTACTTGTTGTAATGGATATTTTGTCTTGGTAAGTCAACTTTTAGATTCAAGAATTAAGTTCACCAGACTTATTTCAGCTATGTGAGTTATGTGTAATTGTTATTTTTAAAGTCTCAAGCAAAAAGTTCAAGGGTGAGTTCCTTTTTGTTTTTTTGTTCCCATCAAGCGGCTCCTTTTCTTCCAAAACCGCAGAACTTTTTACGCTCTCGGTATATTAGCATACTGTTTATCAAGAGCATTCGGCCTCGTGAGTATGGCGACGAGCTTCCGATGGGAAGCCTCTGGCTGGGCAGCGATCGGTCTCCTACTGCAGTGCGTGTTGTGGGTGGTAGACAAAACGCAGAGCTTGTCCTTTACAGGTTTCTCAGGGGTTTACAACCGAAACTATTTCAGCAGGTCCAATTGGTGCCCTTTGAGTTTGAACATTGAAAATGCAACAGGTTTCATTCTGATTCTGTGAGTCTTTGGTGTTCTAATACATTTTCACAGTTGAAGCCTGGTTTTTTCTCTTCCTTCTCCCTGCATAGTTCATTAACAGGGGTCTACTGTTAGAGTAACAGACTAATAGGACTAACAAGAGATGCATGCTTTGCACTGTCTTGGCATCAACTGGATGATCAAAAGATATTGAGGTTCTATTCAGTTAAAATCTGTACAAGCAGCAGCATCTGATGAGCATGCACTGCTCCAAAATAATTTATTAATAAATATATTCATGAATAATTTATTAATACCGTATTTTGGAGCAGAGTGCACATCCAGTTTATTTTGATGCTTTTACCAAATGGATATCAGCCATTTCTTGCTATTGTATTACAAGTCAGTGGACATTTGACAAAAAGTTGTTAAAACAATGGGGGTAAAGAGAGTAAAGCAGTTTTTGGTCTTTATTTTAAATCACTCAGCACCCCTTTAAGTGTATAGTGATCTGATGCGGTTTAACAATTAAACATCTGAAAGACGTGTCTTCATTGAATTGCTGTTTTTCTCCTCCATTAGTAACTGAAATATGGCAGTCAGGTGATCATTCCCAAATCTCTCTCATTTTAAATCTACCAGAGCTTTCATTTGGCCTCCAGTGTGTCATTTGCACCTTTTGATTATTTTTGCTGCAATGGTTTATAACAGATCTGCTAGCATTGTAAATATCATTCCATCACAATACTGTATATCCATGCAACTGTCCATAACCAAAAACTTCAGTTTAAAGTGTACAGTGCTGTAGTGGTCTCAATGTACAAATGCTTTATTTTCTTAATGGAGCAATGGATGTTTCTCCAAGATCTGTTTTGCTCCAACAAAGGGAATTTCAGACAAATGATCCGCAAAACCTAAACTGATTTAGCAGTAAGTGTTTTTGAAATTGCTTTAATGATGCAATGATAACCTAAACATCTCATGTACTGTACAGTGTTACATTATTGAAATCTGCTGCCACCTCTGATGCACCGTGTAAGATGCTTCCAGGTTTTCCAATGAGAACAATGAGACACGGCAGGAAAGAGGAGCACAACGTTCGTGTCAGGTCTCCTTAAGCTCTAGGATCACCAAAGGGAGAGATGCAACGCAAGGTTTCTGATCCATGGATTAGCTCAGATAAAGTTCTGTCTCTATTTAGATTCATCAAGAGATTACTGGTTAACATTCTGATTTACTACTAATCATAAGTCTTATACAGTAGGTCCGTACGTTTGCAGCCTTCTTCAGGAACAATTGCCCAAGACCCTCAAGAGCAGAGATCACCATTCGCTGGTAGACCGAAAGTTTTGATCACTCCTGCCTGCCCTTGAAAAGAATATTTGAAAAATAAACCAAGAATAAAATGGATTTGTCTGACTAGATAGGAGTTGCTTTCTTTAAACAGTTTGGACTTTTTTCATATTTGACTTTGGAAACCTGAGCCACAGTCTGAAGAAAAAACAATCCAGAAAGTGATTGAGATGCACATGTTCAGTTTACTGCTGAGTAAGGGGTGGTTAAGATTTTGGAAGCTGCTCACTTTCACACTGTGCTGAGTTCTTTGGACATGTGCCTGCTTTACTTCAGCACTCTTAATGAATATTCTCTTTCATTGAGGCGCAAGGCAGCCTCATGGAATCTGAATCTTGTTTCTTTTTTGCCCATTGACCCTAAGGTACTAAAAGGCATTCGTTACTGTAAGAGGATTAGCTTTGTCTTCTCTGCACATCCAGTTACTGTGTATTAAAGGTGTCTTTTCCATGTAGGTGTTAGAGTGATCTGCATGTCCTTTCAGTTTGATCTTAGGTGTGATTAGCGCTGCCACAGAGGAGAGAGTGAGAGATTTTGATAGGAGTGCTATTTTAAAGGAGATGGGAAGTTTGCCAGAAGAATAAAGGTCTGAAAGCCCTGGGCTGTTTCTTAAAGTGCAATACCATGACCCTCTGTGTCCTTGCAGACCAGGAGGAAGGTGAAGGACACTTGAAGAAAGTTCTCCCTGAATTCTGAGGAACACACCCCAGCATTAGTTGCTCCTAAGTTTTGCAGGGCAGAAGGATGGAGGCAGGACGTGTGGCCACCAGGATGTAAGGATCATTCTGTGGCTCATGAACCACTAACTTTTAATCTCTCATCCAGTGTGGGGGAGATGCAGCTTCAGGAGCTGTTTCGGCAGGGGGGAAAATATGTGGTGTCAGATAATGGAAACATAAACAACTGTGAACTGCAACACGGGGCCTCTAAGAGGAAATGGACCTAGTAAGAAAGGAAACCCACGTAAAAACTGGACAAAAACATATTGTCCTACTTTGAAGAGAAACTGCTACTGCCCGACAGAGCTGCAAGAACGCTTTCAAGGTTTGCTAGAGCAGGGGCAGGCCTCTGATCCATTGCTTTCCTGATCCTGTTTCTTAAGGATCATCTGGGGGAAAAAAAGACGTGGAATGGATTTGACCCATTGTTGTAGAGCAGGGGCCCCCAATCCAAGCAAGTTTTCCAGGTCCCTTTTAAAGCATCAACTCCCGAACAGCTGTGGGAAGTTGATAAATTGGTCTAGGTAAGGCAATTTGTTTGGTCAGTTGGTTAAAAGCCAAGCTGAACTGTAGAGATACATTGGTCCTCTAGGACCAGGATTAGGTACCTGTGCAGTAGAGGCAATGGCAAAAACAGTTTGTCCTTTCCCTGTGTGTTCTCTGGTTGTTTTGACTTTGGAGTTGAATCCAATTTGTCACTTTGAAACTCCTCTGCATTTGATTAGGGAAAACATAAAAACATGGGATGCACAGCAAAGAGTTTTCCTCTCAAGAAAAGGTGATTTTCCTTGTAGATGTTCAGTTCAGATGGTTCATGTGGTTCTACAGACCAGTGTGACTGATGCGCGCGCACACAAAAATTACTTATGTATAAAACAGGATAGTCTCAGCTGCAGGAAAAATACAGGCTGATGCATCTTGTGTATTGTATTGACTTTGCATTGGGTTTTTAGGATCTGCTGTCTGTGTGGGTTGTTCATGTCAAGCCCTGAAATCTTCAGCTACAGGAGGATACAATGCCCCGCAAGAAGCGATTATGCCTTTATCACCCCCCAGTCAAATGAATTCGCCTTGTTTTCTTTAAGGGTGTTAGCATGACCTGCATCCTAAGTCCATGACATCAGCTCCTTGTGCTGGGGCCCCCCTAGAGAGCTATTCTAACATTGCCCTTGGTGTCAGCAGTAAGAGTTCCGCTGAGTATAATGTGAGGAAATAGCAGAGACCAGTGCCTGCATTTTCATCGTAATTGCTCTTCCTTAGCCTATTTAAGGATTTTTTAAGAGAACACGGGACATTGCAGAAGAAAATGAAAAGTTGCGCTTAATGCAGTGGGATTACAGGAGTGGAATGGAAGTGCTGGTGTGGCCTGGGACGGCTGTGAAGAGTTCACAGTGGTGAGGCTGTGGTACGCAGTGGGAAAGTTCACTGACGGACAGGCCCCTATTAAACTGTTTTTGAAGGAAGTTTGGTTTGGCAGGGAGGCTGTAAAAACATATTGGAACCTTACCCTGCTACTCTGAAGATTCCAACGAGAGACTTTGGGAGCTTTTTCCTTTTAATTAGAATGGGGGTGGGGGTGGGGGAAGAAACGTTTTAAATTATTTGTTTGCTTTTTTTTCCCTGAGATGTCCATCGCAGTTTGTACTATAGCTGCAGAATTTGAATCTGCAGAGATGATGATGTTTGCATAGGGTCCTTTTCTGAAAATCCTGTCCTTTTAAGAAAGCAGCTGGTTGGTCAGTTCTCTCTGAGCTTGTGCCCTCTTCCTAAGACGTTCTATTTGGGGTGAATGAGTTCTCTGTGTGTATGCGGTGGACTGGAGCATCCTATCCAGACGGTAGTTCTGCCTTGTGCTCTGTACATCCATGATAAGCTAAGGGTCCCACTGAACCTTAATGTGAGTTAGGTAGCTTTGAGGTAGTGTATGGATCAATGAACCAAGGACTGACTTTGGCATAGGAGCCTTTTAAAGGCTTGCAAAGACATTAATGCATGTTAAATAAGCAGCTTGTTCTATTACCTATGTTCCGAAATGTTAACGCATCTCTTTTCATTCGTTTCAGATTGGTGAAAGCCCAAGCAGTGCGTGGGCACCTAACTTAACTTTTCTAATCCTCTTTTTTGAAGTGACTGTTGTATAAGTTGTTCAAGCAAAAGCGGCTCTTAACTGCCTGTTTCCGAGGAGAAGCTGTGGATTTGAGTGTCAGTGACAATCGTGTAGATAAAACAACCACCTCTGGGCAAAGTCAGGTTGTTGCAGAAGTCAAGCCACTGCCTATTGGAAAAAGTCAAGTGGGATGAAGCTCGCGTTTCAAGTACTGTAGCTGAGGTTGATAGGCAAGACACCACAAGTCCTAGCAAAATATATACACAAAGCAACAAATGCTTTAATTATATGTTCTAATGACTTAATTGCAATCCGACAGAAGAAAGGTAGAGTGCTGAAACCCAGAGATGAAAAAGGAACACACAAGTGTCTTGTCGTGTCACCAAGGAGGGGAAAACAGGCTTAGTAAGTTGTGCACGCTGTCAAAGCAGCCCAGTTTTGACAAACTTTGACGTGCTTTAATTTCCATTGAGGGTGGGTAATTAAGTCAAAACGCAACGCCTTCTGGTGAGCAAAAAATCAGATAGTTTAGTGTGAAAACTATCTTGACATGGTAGATAATTTGTGCATGACTGGTTACCTGAATTTGTTCCAGTGGACCTCGTGAACTTTTGTCAACTTCTAAATTCCTATTCCAGTCCTCAGTTTGAAACAAGCTCGTTGCTCTTCCAGCAGGACTGTTGGAGAAAGAACCAGGATAACATCAGTCACTTTTGGCTTTGGGAGTTGTGTGTTGTTGCTGGCCGAGTGTCACAGTGGCTCTCGTCACCAGTTTTGCTCCAGTCAGCTGTGTGGTTGACAGTCTGGCTTCAGTGCTGAAGTATTTTGTGTCGGAACTGAAACAGAATCAGCTCTGTTCTTCGTACACAGATTCTCTCCCACTGTGAGAACAATGCAAGGCACAAGGGGTGAGCACAGCAGAATACCTTAAATGTTCCACGTGTCTATATTGTGATACAGCCTTGACTGAGAAGACCGGCTGAAATTCTAGCCTAGGTGCACTGAAAGCAATACAGGACTAGAGGTGACTGTGAAGGGCTTTTGGCCCCAAATTGTGAAAACCCCCCAACTTGTGATTTCTAGCAATACACCCGAGCAGCCGGTAGAATTAGAGGCACATGAATTCTTTATTCTCTGGCACACTTTTGGTGAGAGGAGTAATAATCCAGGCACACATGGTTAAACAAATATTTCTTACAATGACACAAGACAAACCACACTACACACAACGAAACTTACAACACACAAGTTACTCTATGTATGGTATTTACAAACAAGGCGTTTCAGAGGCCTAATATTCTGGTCACCCAGAAAACACCAGACTGCTACTAAGCATTAAAGTCTTAATCCCTACAGAGGCCACATAAGAGATGAGCTGCTTTCTAACCAAGTACAAAGCAACTTGGAACTTGCTCTCTCAACACCCCAGATGCCACAAAAAAATGGGAGCCTATATCTCGATCCATAAAAATGCACCCTAAGCAGGAAAGGCATTTCCAACTGAGGTATCTTTTACCCAGGAAACCGAAGCTCCCTAAAACACAGAATAGGACGCTCTCTCTAACAAGGTTCAAATACTTAACTCCAGTCAGGTTTAGTTTCATGATGGTCATGAAGCAGGGGCTCTAGTCTGGCGCAACTCCTCCGGAGTCCTCTCTCTTCCTGTACTTGTTTATTCCTCTTTCTCTCCATTCTGTGCTCTTAATGTGATCTTATATTGTGTGTGTCTGTACTGCTCCTTGACAATCATTAATCCACAGCTTAACTACTAAGGTAAACTCTTTTTTTCTGCTCAAGGGACCCCCCACACCTCAGCAAACATCCTCTGGGCTTTGAAGTGAGAAGTGTTTATTCTTCCAAGTGTCACAGACTTTTTGCCAAAATCTAAGCGCCACTTCTCAGACACCTAATGCTGTAATAGTGTTTTGATCAAAGGTGTTGAGACCAACAAACCTAAGTACTGTAGGTAACCTCCGGAGTGAACAATCAAAGAATAATTAGAAATGGATTTTCCTCAGGCACAGATACATCTAAACTAGTTACAGCCCTGCAAGCAGCGGAGTACAGTATATATCTTACAGCCCACACTGTGACAAATTACAGTAATGTATCTTCCATATTGCTCTACTACAGTTGCTTTTTCCATTCACCTTGTACTGTAGCACTGCTTGGAAGGATGCAGAAGCAGCAAGGGTGTTTTTAGGCACTGGTTAGGACCTTTGCAAAAAAATTTTCTAGAAATGAAATGCTGACCTACTGCTCTGAACCTCTTGCCTAGTTTAGTGACAACACTTTCCTGCATTTTGAAGAAAACTTCTTAAGTTGGCTGCTCTTTAGTAGATACCTTCAGACTTCTCGAAATCCCTAAGATCATGACATTCTGTACCCCTTACTGTGCCATCTGTTTGTGGTGTATGTGAGTGACCCCAACTTGGGATGAATTTGATACCTTAGCATCACAATAATGAGTTTTCTTCATTCCATTCATCAGTATTGCTTAACCCATGTTTCATTTGTCTGTGGTCCACCTACTGAGAGCTAAGGAAGTTTTTAATGCTGGACACAGATGCATGCCTGTGACTTCTGGGGTGTACAGAAATGTAAAATGCAGGATACTATTTATATCCAAATATCTACATGCTCTGGGTCTTTGTGTAGTTGGTAATTGGTAAAAATGGCTGACCACTGATCTCAGTGGCAGACCATAATAAACTTTGAAAATTATTATATTTGACCTTAGTGATTGATTCATAGCTCAGGAAGACCATGCTACTTAAGTAAGATTGCAACATGAAACCTGACCTCCTACAATGTTGGTATGAGGCATTACTTTCTGGTCTTGAAATTCTTACCATAAATGTGTAGTATTCTCTGTCAACAATGTGCTGTCTGTAGTTTTATTGAGTCTCCCATTTTGCTCTGAAACAAAACAGTGTTGGCTAGCAAATGGAATGTTTCATCCAACATTAACTCGATTAACAACTGTTTACTACATGCTAAAAGATTGTCGTAACTCCTGTAATAGTAGTTTTTACTGGCTGCCCCTATATTAAAGGAAGGCTATGGTTTCCAATGTTGTCAGTTTTTTCTGAAGGACAGTTTAGCTGTGTTTACTAGTTGTGATGTTTGACCCTTGGTTTATTTATTGTGTGTTGTTTTTGGCAGGAGAGAACTCATATTCCTGTCAGAAAAGGAAAGGAATTTATTGTTTGGGTTGGGAAGCTGGCGGCTGAGCAGGAATGAGAGAGATTTGTTTTTCCTGGCACTAGTTTTTTAGCTTGCTTGCTCTCCCTTTTCCCTCATTCTTTTCCTTGCCTGCCTCTCTTTCTCTCTCTCACCCTCCCTCTTTCCTGTTTCTTACTCCTTTTCTCTCTTTATGAAAGAGTTTTCTTCAGCTGAGTCCTGTACATACCTCTGACCATAGTACCACAGTAACAAACAGAGAGAAGGCTACAAATCTCAGCATGTAACTTAAGGACTTTAGAAAAGGTGATGCATCATTCAGTCTGTTCTTCTGGTTGCAGACTGGTTGCTAGTTCCACACAACCCCACACAGTAGAATATTGACATTTGTAGTTTTTAGAGGTCTCCTTCTTCCCTGAAGTTTTCTGGTTTTTATTCCAGATGAGGAATCCCACAGTGTACTGTACTTCATCTTATTAGGATTAGGTTTCCTTCCAGTTTATAGCTTGAAGGGTGCTGTTGACTGTTCCCTAAAGTACTGTATTAAATTCCTCCACTTCTTCAGGTGATTAGACCAGTTGGGTAAACTAAATCCTAAATGTACTTCAGGTCTCCAGGAAATGCGTTTGAGCCCCTGGCTTAAAGTGTATTCCCATGGTTTGACTGGGCAGTACTGTACTTTTTTAGGAATACAAATATATGAACAAAATCCCATTGTAGTCAGACATTATTTACAGTACTTCCAGTCAAAAGAGTATGAAATAATCACAGTGAGCTCAAAGCTTGAACAGAATTTGCATTTTAATTGTTCAGGAGCTCCTGTTCTAGTCTGATTTTGGTCTTACTTGTGCCGCAATATCATTTCTAAGACTAGAGAATTTCCCATACACCCTGCCCCAACGCCAGAATTTTCTGACAGCAGAAGTACACATGGACTTTGTTACATTGCTCTAGTTATACAGTACTTTCAGAAGCTTTCCCAAGCTTCTAGGGCTTGGAGCATGTGTGTTTGATCACAAGATGAAGACGAAGAACATACAAGAACACACAAAGTGCTGAATGACCTTATTTTATTCATAACCTATATAGTGAATTAGGCATTTAGTAATTGATCACATTCAGCTGTTTCTTGAATGAAGTCATGACATCAGCTAGGTAGCTTGTTCCATACTCCTTCAGCTGCTTGGGTAAAAGGTGCCTCCTATTTATTCTGTTTTAAACACACTTCTATGTACTGTAGCATGGAGAACTAGTTTAACACTAACTTATAGTTCAGTCATTAAAAGCCTGTTATCAGCCTAATGGATGCTGGGCCTTAGTGAACTGGATGATCCATTACTAGATCTTACCAATCCATAAGGAAGATATTATTTTGAGCATTAGGACTTGTAGGACATGATTCCAACTGTCTTGTACATCACTGTTTACAGCTCAAGGCACTCACTGGAGCCTACTGTATGTGCTCCAGTGGTTAAGGTGCATCAGTGTTTTTCTCGGGAGGTTCCCGATTTTAAATGTCTGCTACATGCTCATGGTTCTCGGCCCTGAACAAGTATCCATTGATGTTAAGAGTAAAGGAGAAGATTTCAATCATTCAGGCCCACTTGTGATGAAACTGCCTCTGAGTTCTAGGTGGATGTAGAGCCATACAGAGTATTGCTGCTCCAAAAAAGCATGGCATTGGATGAATATTTAGCTTACTATTTCTCATTGCTGAGAGGCAGAAAAACCTAAATAGTCTTCTGTTTGTTGCATGTAAAATCAAAGTTAGCAGCAAAGGATAGTTATTCAATCCTTATTAGGACTTACTAGTGCAACATAACTAGCTTTGGTAAGTGAAGTGGGTGTGTATAGGGTCTTACAAGTCATATCCTTGAAACGTATTCTCTGTAAGAGACCAACAGTATACAGTATATACTGCATATGCTTCAGACAGAATTTGTAATACCATGCCAGATCATCTGAAAGCTATTCTTGTCTACTCTTTGTGGTAATATGATGTTGCATCATATACTGTATGCAAACAGTGGACTGCTACTAATTACCTCCAGAGCCCTGAGATGGCCTGTGATTTGACATTCAGTGCACATACAGTATACGGGCTGCACAAGCTCTGCAGAATAGCAGTGCTCCAGGATAAGAATATCAGTTTTTGGAATGGATGTCCAACCCACCCTAACATCATTTCACCTCTCTTCAGAGCCCAGAGTTGCAGTCTTTAGTTTTTTTTATGCTTTTTGGTTTGCATTTCCTAAAGGAATTCAATTCCATCCTAAACCCTAAATTCATCTGCAAACCAAAATGATATTTCTTGTCCTGTACTCAAGTGTGTTTTTGTCAATCCCATGTGTATAATAACGTCAGTGTGGTAAATTTCACATTTTTGGGACGTGGGAACACAGTTTGTTCCTTTTAGGGCAATGAATTTAGTCTAATTCAGAACAGATTCACTGAAAGTAACCAATAAGATATATAAGTATAAGCAAGAGAGCTTTTAACTAAATTCAGTTTTGAAGAAACATTTATCTGTTAATTCAAACTGGTTATTTAGAGAAAAGAAACACATTTCACTGGTGTTAAAAGCTTTTGAAACCCAATCTCTTTTTTTTTTTCTTGGAATACATGTGCTAAGCAAAGTTGTTTCACACGCTACAGGTATACGAGTTTGAATAAGTAGGTCTAATTCTTATAAGGTACTTTTAAATATCTGTACACTTCAAAGGAGAAGTGACTATTGTGCATCACATACTGGGAGGGTTGAGTTGCATTTTCATTCTTTGACAGTGCTCAGTTTTACGACTAGGTTTGTGGTGAGGATTATCCATTGGATATTATATGGAGACCAGTTAAGGGTATTTCTGGTTGAACCCGAGAAGCAATCAACAATTTCCATTCCTACGCCCAGTCTGTGGTACCTCAATAAAAGGCGATTAAAGAACAACGTTGTCTAGCCCTGAGGCAGGAGGGGAGTAATGGAATGCCCTAATCCAGGCAGGACACCACCTTGACATCTATCAATATAACTCTGGAGACTGGATGTGCATACCTGTCTTGGGCACGTCTCCCAATGCACCAGGACTATACAGTACCTTTTGTGATGGAAGGCTAGCTCTCACAGGGAGTTTAAATAAGTTTCTGGGAATATCGTCACTATAGCTCATCTTGCATTTTAAGACTTATTACTTAGAAAGCATGTTCTGATCCCAGATTAGTGCAGAAATGTGCAACTTTGCAGGACTTGTTAATGCTTTCACTGCTTCTGCCTTAATAGGTAAAGTAGACAATCAGAATTTGGGGAGTCTAACAGCCAAGCCACAGTTCTCTAGACTGCTTTGCTTCTTTTAAATGTTTTTTTTTTCCGCTTGTGGATAAATCATAATGGATGCTTCAAACAAAATTAAAAAATGGTCCTTCATGCTTCTTTTTCGGCAAGAAAAAGACTACGTCCATAATGCACAAGGCAGTGTAGAGTCCTGTGATGGGCTGTTTGCGTAATCTCAGTTTAGGTTCAAGTACAGTAGGTGCAGAAGCAGTATTGTATTTATTTGGCTCATGCTTTTAACCAAATTGACTTAGATTATGCATTTAAACAGCTATGTGTTTTACTGGAACTGAATATAGTGCCATGGTCAAGAGTATAAAAGTAGACCTAAGAGTTCTAAACCCACAACACTCCTGTTATGAGTTCTGAACTCTTAACTACTGCTCTGCTGGCAATATTAATTGGCATTTTCTTCAGTCCTTTTTAACCCACTGTCAATTTGACTAAGAATAAAATTGTTTTTTTTGTTTAGTGTTCCAATTCACATTACTCTTTGTAAGAGTCTTTTTGATGCATTCCATTTCTTTGTATAACCTGACTGCAGTGAAAAGGGTATTCTTACTTTCCTTTTGTCATCTGACATCTCTTTTGTACGGGGCCTCATATCGAAAGAGGAGCAGTTCCTCAACTGATTTTTTTTTTTGTGGTTTGTGAGTCTAAGTGAATTACTAACTGACTGTAAATGGGGAAATAGAAAAAAAAACCCTCAAAAGCATGAAATGTCTTTGTAACACCGTGGAAAATTTTGATACCATTGTCTTCCTAGCCCAGAGGGCACTGAAAGCAGGTCCACTGTGGAGGTAAAACTGGGGCATATCGGGTTCCTCAGAAACAATAGCCTCAGTATCGCAGTGATTACCTGAGTATTTTCCCACTGCAGTGTTGTGAAGAACAACAGTGTGGGGCTGTTAAACCCTTTTTGTGCGCATTTCCTCTTTCCCAGGACAACCTCACTCTGTTCCTCCGAGGCTGCGAAGAGCTGGGATTGAAGGGCACGCAGCTGTTTGACCCTGGAGATCTCCAGGACACATCCATCCGAGCCAACCTCAAGTAAGTGCGCAGAGTGGACAGCCTGTACACTTCCCTTCCTGTTCTGTTAGTCGTAGAAACTCAAACACCACTTTGAGAACTTTGTCTTCAGAAGAGCGGTCCTATGCCATACACCTAAAGGCAAGTTGTGGGCTGGGTGTTTACTCAGTTTGTAAACTCCGAAAATCAAGTCTTACTCGTACTTGTGCCTTATCTCAGTTGAGCAATGGTGCTAGAACACAACTGATTGTGTGAGAGCCTGATATAAACTGAGAGTTATGTGAAACCAAATTAAAACAAAAAAAATCCCAGCTCCTGGAGGCAGCGGTGAAGAAAAACCCCCCGTTTTAAAATGTTGTGCGACTGACTTCATTCTCCAGCGATCTGTAGAGAACAAAAACGCAACAGCGAAGAAAGAACCAAAACAGTGTTCAAATGCTTTCACGGATCTGAGACGAGTATCTGTGCCTCACGGAGCTGTCTGACTCGATTCGTGGCAGAGAGCAGTGTGTGCTCCCTGGGGAGGAGACTGTTAATCTGTATGCTGGCGATTCCAGATCCTGAAATGCTTTATGCCAGCTCACTTCTTTGCTGTGTGTACAACAAGCTAGCCTGCGTAGCACAGATTTAATGACATGCATCAGCTCTAGGAATGCTCCCTCAGAGCCTACTCCCCGGGAAAGTTTTACAAAGGAAAGCATTTTTTTTTAAATTTATAATTTATTTGCACTTGTGTTTATCCTAAATCATCATTGCTGTTATTTCACCAGTATGACAATATACAGGCATCTTCTATGACACTTTTGAATTGTAATTTACATGTGGTGTATTTACCCTGGTTGGTAACATCTCCTGAACTTGCCCTTTTATCCAGCACGTCCGTAACAGTAATCCTTCTTTTTCTAACTGGTCAGATCGAGTGAAGAGGTGAACAGTGTTCCCCGATTTTATCTGGACAAAGGAGGGCAATGTGTTTTTTTTTCTAAAGCAAATGGATTTCTGGGTGACAAGAAAAGACAGACACAATCATTTTCAAATATTACAGGAGACTTGTATTGTCGTTGAGCCTTCTCCCACAATATTTCCCCAAAGGTTTAAAAATCTCCTTTATTAAAAAGTCCTCAAAAGTGCCCAGAGGTTACTCTGCAGAAGTGTTACATAAACATAACCCTCTTTATAGCCTACCCATTTTAGCTCTTGAATGGCTGAGTTATTCCTGTCTTGGTACACAGAAACTGTCCTAGAGTGCTTTCATTTTCCTCGGGCAATCAAACTGGTTCTTCAGGTGGAAGAAAACAAGGGCAAGATGGAGCACATGACAGCGTTCACAAAGACGCGTTCTCGTCAGGTTTATTTATGGTCAAGTGCTGTATTTAATCTGGAATTGCATCGTTTGTCGTTGTCTTCATTTACATAATGCTACTGCTGTGTCCTGCTACCTTAAAATGTGTATCCCCTAAAATACTTACACTTTGATGCTCAGCAGATCCATGTCTGTGGTGTAAGCACTTTCTGTAAGGGATAGCTTCATCAGACTGAAAGTGATACACAAGTCGACACTACTGGGTTAGTGTTGTGGTGCTGCTTTATACTGAGCCACACTTATTATCTTTAGGGTAAGGGTTATCAATTTTAATATGGCAGGGTTCTGTATTTGGTGTCTACACCTGACATAAAAGAAAAGTGTAGAGACGAAAGTCTTTTACTGAGAGGTGCAGTCTTGTCAATTCCTGCTGAAATATTTCAACAATCCTTTCGCTTTTGGTGATATCTGTCAGCTGTTGAAAGGTTGGTGGGGTTGATCTTGTAGGTCTGTCGGTTTCGGAGCAGGTATCGAACACCTGTATTCATTATGTTTACCCTGGAATGAAGACAAGACCAGAAATATGTGCGAGACAGAAATATGTAATACAGCTGGGTCTTGTTGGAAACCTGACTGATCTCCAATATGAGTGACAGGCCATCAGGGAAAGCGCTGATATCATCATAATGACCTCACTCCTCGTGGAATTTGGGGGTTCGGAGGACTTGATAGGATTTAATAACGAGCGAGAAAAACAATCTGCCCCAGTGTTTGTTTTTGTTAACCACACTTGGGAACAAAGGCACAAGGGCCTACTGTTTGGTGAGACACAACAGAAACGGCCATCCGACTGGTTTGCGTTAAAGCAGATCTTTTGCAGTCTGAGAATCGTTTGTGGTTGGCGTTCCACTGGGTGTAACAAAGCTTTCATCAGAACAGCTGCTAGTGTGGAGACTGCTCGTGTTATGGCCATTACATTAACAGTCTTGTATGCCCACCCTTTCATATTTTTCCCCCATAATTGCCCTCTGTGTTCTCAGACACAAGTGTTGAAGTGGTAACAGATTAATGTTACAGTTGATAGCTCATTAGAATACCATTGCCTTTCTATAACGATGGGTACTTTTTCTTTCTGGCACAGGAAAGTGCGAGTTGATCCATTTAGTATCATAGTGTTACCCTTAATTGTTACTAAAGGTAAGGAACACTTGCACATTATTAATTGAATTAATAAAAGGGTAGAATAAAGTCTCATTAAGTACTTCTCTTTTTTTTGTTTGGAAGATTCCTAATTATATTTTTACAGTGTAAAAGTTGTAAGAATCTCTCTTGAGATTTAATTCTTCACATGAAAACGTCTGGGCAAGTTTGTCTTTAAATGTTTTGTGAATCCAGTTTTGAAACATTTCTCTTTAAATGTATTAAGTTGGGGTGTTTTTGAGTATTGTTTTGTCTGATTGGAGACTAGTCCTGTCCTGTGTGCTAGGTATTTCTGTAATAATTTAATTTAATCAGCTGTTACAGTGTTCTATTCAGCATGGTTTGCTGTGTGCTTATTTCAGGAGGACCAGATCCTTACTGAACATTCCTTCTGGATGTCACAGGTGAAATGTGTGAGGCTGCACTCTTAATACTGTGAACATCTGCTTTTCATTTGCCCGCCTTACAATGCAGTGTTCCTTGTGTGGAATCCTTCAGCCCTGCAGGGCACAGAAGCACTGGAACTGAATACTTCATGTTTAAGTTTTAATATGATGAAGTCAACTGAGAGAGCACACCAAAACAGTTATGAAATTAAAAGATCTGAATCAGTAAAGTAGGTTAAAATTAACTGTTTATCTTCAAATATGTTATTTAATAAAAGGAATTAAGGTCACTAATGCCAACTGCCTTGCCAATTAGATCTGGAATTTATATGCAGTATATTTGCGGTGGAGGAGAAAGTTTACTGTTGTAAGAATTTAGTAATACTTTTGGTAGAGTACCTTTTATTAAATAACATCTTAATTCTCTCGAGTCATGCTGTTAGCCAAAGAGTGATGAATTTCATGTCTTATATAACTGACCATGAGAAAAAGACATGCTTTTTTAAAAATAAAAATGCAGTCACACTCCTGACTAAATAAAGAAAATTGGCAATAAGAATCTTAATGAAAAATTCACAGATCACAGTTGCATTAGGAGTAGACAAAAAAAACAATATAAAAATGAAATGGTTACATGCATTATATGTGACCTTTTGGAACAAAACTGTATTGCATATACAGTATGGATTTAAGAGGATGACAGGGCTCTTCACTAACACTCTTAAACATTGGGAGAGTTGAACCAGTAAGCTAATTTCTTTTGGACTGAACCAAGAACAAAGAGCACATTGTGAAATTCAGGATAAAGATGTACAAATTAAGAGAATATGCAAAGCTGGGAATTGTTTAATACGGAAGTGTTTTCTCTTCAAAGAGTAGGATGGCAAATTGTTCAAATAGGTCAGTGAAAGCTCCAAGCTAATGGGCATGGACCAACAGAATGATTGAGAAAATCTGCAACATCTGTTCATCAGTGGACATTAGCAGACGTGGGCCAGGGTTCCTTTCTCAAGAGAAATCATCTAACAAAGAAACTTGTTTGCCAAAATGTGTAGAGAGCCCTGCAGTGTAACTGATCCTCTGGTCTGGTCTGAGTCATGCATTGATTCAGGTTTTCAGAATCCTCACGGACAACCCAGTGGACTTCTTCAGAGTCAACAGTGAAACACAAACCCCAGGACACAAGTGGGAACTGTGTGAAAAAGACTTGAGAGCTGAGACCAGAGGGGACTTCTGTATGCAAAGCAGTGTGGGAATGTGGAACAATTTTCCAGAACATCTGCAGTCTTAGAAGAAGATTTTGATTAATACAAATCAAATGAGGGAACAAGAAGTATTAAGTGTATATGACTTTTGTCAAAGCATAACATGTCCATGTTTAAATTAATATAATGTTACTGTTGTGTTGCCCTATTGGTATTTTTTCCTGAATGGTAAATGAATTCATTTTAATGTTTTGTTTTAGTGTGTATGCATGTCTTGTACCCTAGTAGGCTGATGTTTTTGACTTTCTGTAGCAGGAGAGAGTAAAGCATAGCCTCTCAAAATTCAGAGCCTGGTTTTGAGACCTGAAGGAAGGCGGAATCCAAAGAGCACAAATGATTTGTAGGTGTATACGGGGTTAGGAGTTAGTAGTTAGGAGCCAAAAAGGTCAGGCCCATAAAGGTGAGCAGCAGTTCTTTGAGTTTTGTTCCGAAATCCACATGGATTTCAAGGAAACAAAAACCAGGAGGTAGTCATGCACTGAACAGTTTTACTTTGCATTTTTCTGAGCAGTTGAATTCTGAACATATTGCAACTTTCTCAAATTCTTTTCTTGGCTTGATTATTGTAATGCAGTGGTTACCAAAATGCAGGCATTAGCTTCTCTACATCACTTTGAGATGTACTGTAGATGCATGTGTGTAGTGTGCTAAAGGTGGGGAAAAAAGAACCCTCCAGGACAATGTGAAATTTCAAATTTATGTATCAAAGACAGCACTAAGATTACTGACCTGGGTTCCTGGACAGTTTCCAGCAGCATCAGTAGTAACTAAAAATGACACGTTTGCATAGTTGTTAAAGCGCCCATTAGTCTGTCAGTGTTCAGATGTAAAATAAATGATTGCATCCATTTTAACATCTTATTGAGGATGAGGGAAATACCGTAGTACCTTATTAATGACATGATAGTTGACAACACAAGTTTGGGTATCATCATAGAAATGGAATCTGCTACTATCCCCATACCGTTTGTTACAGGGTCTTGGAAATGTATTAGGTGGGTGAAGTATGGACAGCCGATTGCTTCTCTGGGAAGGACTACAAATCACAAGGTCCCTTGCTCTAGCAGTAATGAGACTTGCAAAGCATGTGACCTTTGTGGATGACTTAAAAATAGGATGCAGAGACGTTGTACGAGTAGACATCAGTGAAAGGGATAACTAAGAGAAACAGTTTTTCATTGGGTAGAAGACCAGGCTAGAGGAAAAATTCTTCTGAGCAGTGAGGAAAAGCTTCTTAACAAAAGGGGAAGAAATTGGTTAGTATCGTAACTTCTGCAAAGAGAGGGTGGGGAAAACTAAAGACGTTCAGCAGTACCAAATTAATCTGGACATTCATGATCTGTCTTTCCCTTTCCTGGTTATCTGCTGTACCTCAAGGTCCTGCCAGCACAGGTTTCCCCCCGTGTACAGTAAATTACTAGTATAGTTGTGAAATAGTCACTTTAAAAAAACTTGTATACTCTACATCACTTGTGATTCAGCAAAATATGGCGCAGTCATTGAAAACCTTTGTGAAGCGAAAAATTGTGGGACCAACAACAGAACCTTGGAGGATGGTGGATGTAACCGACCTTGTTGAGGAAGAACAATCCTGAATTTGAACCAAGCAAGAAAATTTGAGTTTGGAAGCAAGAAAAATGCGCTGAAAGGTTTAAGGAATGCTTTCATTTCTGGAGCAATCTAATGTGGGAATTTGTTTTCTATTGAAAACTGGATGTGTTCATGTCCTTTTACAAATTTTAGCATTTTTTCCCCTTGTATTTTGCAGGTATAATGTAGTGGAACATAGTGAAGGAAAAGAAGTCTCAAAACTCATTTCCAGTAAACTTAACTTAATGAGAATAATATTTGGCGCTTGTGCAGTGTTGACTGTTTATTAAATCTGGGAGGTATGCCCAGTGAAGATAAAAAGATTTGTTTCTGGATTGTAAATTTCTACAAACAAGAAGATAAAGTTCTTCAAAGTCTACAAGCATGTCCAAATTTGTGATTCCTTTGAGCTTGAAGAGAAAAAAAGAAAGATAAACAAGTTTAATGAGTGCTGTGCATTCTTGGCTGTCCTTTTGACCAGTACTGCCTGAAGATTCTATTTTTAAATGCCAAAACAGCATTATGGACTGGCTGAAGGCTGTGCTGAGGACTTCAACATTTTGGACTTCTTTTTGAGTGTTTTTTTTCGAGGGAGGTTTTAAGACTGAAAAAGTCAAACTAAGCCAGTAAGTCTCCTGCCTAACAGTAATTCTGTGCTTTGTCCTCTTCCTAGGGGATCGGATTGCAGCAGAAAGCTAAAGAATGTAAGTACCTTTCTTTTGCTCTAGCCTTTTCCCTGTGTACCTTATGCAAGACAACACTGGAAGCAGTACCTTCTCACACTGGTCTCTGAAGAGCTGGAAAGTGCCATTTTTCATAAATCCCGTTAAAAAGCTGGTTCAGTGTCCACTAAACCTGCCTTTTCTGATTCCAGGTTTAATCTGTAGTGACCTCAGTATAGAGCCACTTCGGTTTGTTTGCCCAGTGGTGTCGCTGTTGAGAAGATGGAAGTACTGTAAATTGGAATCGCCAAATCTTGTTTTCAAATGCATTGTTTTGAATACTATTCCATCTGTTTGTTATAGACATTTTTAAAAATCTAGTTTTTCAAGAGAAAACAAGTTGCAAAATGTGCTAATAAACCTGGGGTGCATTCTGCTTACCATATCAAAACCACAGCTGTTCTTGTGTGTAGCTGCGATAACCTCTATGTGTGCCATGTGATTTATGCTGATGGTTTTATCCAGTTGCATCTGGTTGAGACACAGAGGGTGCATGTACATTATTAGGAGTTCTGGTGTTTCTGGGTGATGTTCAATTGGTCTTTCTCAGCTTTTAGAAAACCGTTTGTTAGAGTTTAGATCGAGCGTTGAGTGCCCAGATGGTTACTGTAATACGCAAGCGCATGCTTGCAGAACTAGAGAGGCTGAGGTTTGAAGACAAAAGTTGAAAGTCATGAAGACATTAGTTAAAAACAAATATCAGGAAAGTCGCAACTCAACCATTTTCATAGCGTGCCCATAGATTTGAAAAAAAAAACCCACAGGGGCTACATCTGTGATCTCAAGGTTTCTGGAAAGTGGTTTAGAAGGTTTTAAACCAAAAGCTGCAGGTGATGTTCCAAGCTGTTGAGAGCTGGCAGGTTTCTTATCGCAGGGCTGGGAACAACCCTGCTGGGAGGTGGCTTGCAGCTCTCTGTTTTAGCTAGAGAACCAGGCAATGAAGTCATAGGTCAGCTATGCACCTACAGGAGTGTTGAGGTATGAGGTAGACTAGTGTCAGCGGATAGCTTCTCCCTGATTGCAGCCTGCAGGTGCCAAACTCTGCCAGCTCATTGGCTGGGGGAGATTATTGCATATAGAGATTACCTTTAGCAACGAGAGCTCTTCTGTGTGGGGTCTGAGTTCCACTCTGTGCAGAGCAAATCTCACCAGCAAGAAGACTTTCTACTGGGTCTTGGGAAGCAAGAACCCCCTTACCCTCTGGGGTTAGGAGATGTTCTGATCAAGGAAGGTGAATGAAGAAAAGTTGATAGGTAAATCAGCCTCTGTCCTGTTTGTGGGGTTGCATCGGCATTTCACTTTTAGATTAATCACTCGTGTAGTGTATTTTTATTCAAGGCTTTCAGCAGGTGTAAGTAAAAAGTGTGCCACACCTGAGACCTCTATGAAAGAGGGGTGAAGGAGTGAAAAGGACCTTACTTTTCCTGTGGTACCTCTCTTGTAACTGATTGTGAGTTGTTTTTTTTTGGATATTGCACAGCATTTAGAACATTCTTATAGCTGACCACTGCCCTGAGTCACACAAAGGAGTAATGTAATGTTTTATTTAATATGCAGTGTTATGCCAAGTTCAAGGCATGTCTGACTTGTGAATTGTAGTACTGTTTTTTTAAGTGTAGAAAGACTTCTGTTACAGTGCTTAATTCCAGAAATAGCATGTGATATGGAGTCTATTCAGACTATTAATTTTGAAACGAGCTTGGTGTGATTTGTTTTGTGTGAAATGGTATTAACAGTAGTGAAAATTAAATATCAGTAGCTGTATTGGCAAGAGTGGTTATTCACACTTGGCTGAGCTTATCTGGAGTTTTTCTTGCTTTACTTCACTTTTCTAGGAGATGTGGTTTTACACTGCAGTGCCTTTTATACTTCATGTTTGGTGGTAGTTGCAATAGATACATTTTCTAACTTTTTTTTGCTTCCATTTTAAAATGAAGGAGATTCATAGCATTTTTTGGATGACCCTGTGTTATTCACAGCTTTTTGGCAAATCTTTTCTCTTTCAGCCTCAGAGCACAAATATTAAATGTGCTGGTAGTTAGCATAATTTTGTTGATCTCCATCTGAAATTTGCTAACGTTATCCGTAAAGGTGATTCTATTTTGTAACATAACGTCTTCATGTGATCTCAGTTATTTTTTTGTTTGCTTTGATGTTCATGCTGTTCACCAAAACACTCATATTGTACAGAGTATGAGAGAAGCTTTGGTGTAAACAAGCCTTGACATTGTGTTGTATGTAGGAGGTAAAGCCAAAATATTTACTGAACAAACGTTTATACTCTCAATATACACCCTACATAAGTGTTGTTTCTTAAAAATAAGGAAAACATTCCTTTAATTTTCAGATGTGACTTTTGTGCTTTCATCAAGAGTTAAATTTCATGCTATGTTTGTATTCAAATGAAATATGTTTTCTTTTTAACTATTTGAATGAGATGTATGAACATCCAAAATAATTACTTTAAGGCATTCTCAAATGGCATCTTTGTTCTCTTGAATAAATCATGTAAGTTTGAAGCCAGCTGTGACATTGGGCCCCCAATCTCTGTTAATTGCAGATGCCTGAATTAACGGACAGTTATGATACACAAGGTCAGGGTTCAAACAGAAATACTTTCCATTGAGAAAGGGGGTGTTCTGCCGTGGAAAGCCTCCTTTGTTTTTCTTCTGTAGTTAACAAAGGCTCAACACCAAAATTGAATAATGGTTGTAAACACAGCAGGTATCAGCTGCTAGAAATACAGTATACAGCCTATTTGGCACCAGAAAATACTTGGTGTCAGATTAAAGAAGAATATGTATATATCCATTTTCCAAGTCAACAGCACCCAGAAGCTTTTCTCAAACCGTGTTTTACAATATCAGAAAATGCTATAGTGTAGGCTGGGTTAAATTTATCACCTGCCAAAAAGAAGAAAAACAGCTAACTGGCCTAATTTTTTTGTTTCTTCCTAGGTTTTGATCACTATTTACTGGTTGGGAAAAGCAGCCAACAGCTGTGCTTCGTATAACGGGCCGACTCTTGATCTGAAGGAATTTGAGGGCCTACTGTCGCAGATGCGCAAGGTACTGCCGGCGTGGTTTTGCTCTGTGTGTTTGCAGAGGGAATTGAAGAGGAGCTGGTTTCAAGTGCACACATTGTCAATTCAAACCCAAGGGCGGCGTACAGTATGTTGCTTGCATGAGCCCGTCTTCATACTCCTCTTTCCTGATTGGTTGTGCTCTAGTCATACGTGAAGGTATGGCTTAGGTGTCCATATCCTGCTCAAGGATGAATCTCCCTCACTTCAAGGAAAGCTGGACGTGTACGTCCTTATCCTTGAGAGGTTAAAGGTCATTCTGGTAGTGCTGCCAAGTGCCCCTTTGGAGAACATCGGAGGAGTTATTTCATTATTGTACATTTATTTCATTAATGCCTTTATCCAGAACGCGTACATTCAAAACAGCCAATGAACTATAATGCATAACAGAATACATACTAAGAAAGGCATAAACTAAAAGAAATGTTAATTGACCCTTGGATCAATTACAGTAGCCACTAACTACCAGAGGAGCTGGATGGGACAGATGCCCTCTTCTAGTTTACAACTGCTCTTATTTTCTCAATTTAGTCATTTAACAACCCAAACCAAGCACGGCACGGAAATTGTCTAGGATGAATCATAGGCCCTAAAAGGGCAGTCTACAGAAACTGAAGCAAAAGCAGTGATACAGCAATTGTACGAAGTCAAGCCGTGCAGTCTGGCAGGTTTTAAGCAGTGAGGCTTCAGAAGGTGGTGTTGAAGCTCAGAAACATCAGGATTCCACGTTCCGTTGCAAGGGTACAAATGTTCCAATTAAGAGGAAGTGGTGTAGCAGATCTCTGGTTCATTAGGTGGCTAGTAGCCCACTATTGCAAGGATCTCAGCCAGCTTTCATTTCTTGAAAGAGGCCAGAGTATTCTCTTCAACTGCTTGGCTAGTTAGCATGTGGAACTTTTTCCCCGATAGCAACGTATGTTTCAAAGAGTCTTTCTGACTCATTGGATTCTGATCACCTCATGGGCTGGTTTGGAAGACATTCGTGGATGGTGGTAGGATGGTTGGCTTTAACTGGCCCTCTTGGGCAAGGGCATTGGTGGGCACTGGAGGTTTTAAGTGTAGGTGACTCCGTCCTTGGCTAGAGTTGTGAACAAGGCAACATTGCCATCCAAAAACTAGGGTGGGATTCTCTTCTCAAGTGTCTATTTGGCATGACATTTGCAGTGCTTTTTCCCCTGAAAAAACACTTTCTGACCAAAATGTTTTCTCGTCTAACGAGTAAGAGTTGATTGATGTAGGCTCAGTACAAAACTGAAAATTTTCCAGTCAGCTGCTGCAGTTCCAGTTTGCTTCCTATGTGCGTTTCCTGCTTGTTAGCTGAACAAGAAGCCATTTATTTTAAGTAGTAAGCGGACAAATAAATTAAGCATGATGAATAGAGAATTACTGCCTTAATCAAACACTTCAAAAACATGCACATAGGATTTGAAGTGACAGTTGCCTGTCCTTGTTATTCTGGTTATGAAGGAGGTACAGGAGCTAAATGTGACTTTTTAAACTTGTAATTTTTTTTTCTCTCTCTTAATTTTCAAAATGTTAGTTGTTAATCTTAATGACTAACCGCCCCACTCTCATACTCGCATGGCAGAGAGTAGACTATGCATGTACACAAGCTCTGAAACATGCATGGGGACAGCTGTCTTCTTTTTGAGTTGTGAGCTCTACGGAGCAAACGGTGTCAGAGGTATACATCTGATGGAGCACTGATGCAGTTCTCACTGGTTAAAATGGGACTCTTGCAGGCTCCTGCCAAGTCAATGGAAACCTTGGCTACCCAACCAATCCTATCGTTGGTCTGCCAGTTGCATACTAGAGCCTGAGAAACATGCACAGATTGGAACTTGAAGTATAGAGTAGCTCTGAGCCTGGGCTATATGTGGTCAACAGGATCCCTCACCAGTAGAGCTCTACAGTCTGGACTTTTAAAGTAGAGAATCACTAACTTACAAGTTAGAGAATTCTGACTTTTTCTGGCATTAAGACTCAGCTTTGTCATTAAAATGACTCCCACAGACATCTCAGCTATCTACATGTTATAATTGGTGGTTTTCTAGTCTTTATCGAGACATATTTTTGGCTGTGAATCTGGTTGGTTTGCAGCAGCAGTGGACTAAACAGTCATACAAAAACATAAATGTATAGTTTTCAGTGGGTTATTGAAATGTGCCCTAATACATACAGAACACATACAGAAAAATATGCTGAAAAGTATCAAACTAGTAGGCTACCATCAAGATTTCATGAAGTGCCGGCCTGATCAAGAAAAGATTTACAAATGCACAACTCTCTAAGAAGGCTTTACATAATGAACAGTTATAACCTGCACTCCCTATTTTATCATGTAAGAAGAAACTCTCTTAAAAATCTAAAAAAAGCTCTGAATTCAGAAATTCTTTTTTGAACTTTGTAAGATCTGTTATATGCAAAAAAAAGTTTAAACAACTTTTTGATGCATTATGTCTGTCAGCTTTACATTACATAATTATGATGCATTTTAATTTGGAGCGCTAGCCTCGTGGATTGTCATATTGATGGATTTCCACAAAGGTGAGAAAATGAGCTCTTTTCTCAGGGAACTCCTTAAAGTATGACCTCATATTAAATTTTGGGGCCCCGCTCTGCTCTCTACCCATACAGCAGGGCCCAAAAAATACACAAAGCTTTTGACAACCAAAGATGAAAGACTAGGGTTTTAGTAATAGAATTAACTGTTTGAACTCAATGGCCTTAAAGCAACTGTAGAGTATACTTGATGAATCAAGACCCCTGGACACTGCTGGCGCCTGTGGCACTGGCAGTCATATCCACTGTCTTGTGGGTGAATTTATTTTGAGCAAGTGCTGTCATTTTAGTTTTTGCCTGCCTGTAATATCGTAATTCAACATTGTAAGTGCCCAACAAGAGAGAGATTGTGGCTGGGGGTGGCTTCCTTTGACCTTTCCTGGGGGGGGGGGGTAGGATTTCAGAGCCCAGCCTGCGTTTCTCTGCGCTGGAAAGAATTTCTAATGGCGGGCTCCTGAAAGGCTGCCATTGTTCTGCGCGCTCCAACCATGCGGGTCGGAGCCACAAGTGCCGCCGTATCCTCTGGAGCCCGGGAGCTTGGCACAGGGGGAGAGGGCTGGTCCCGGTTTGCTCCGAGGAGCAGGAAGAGCCGCCTCGCATAGTTGTCATTGCTGATCGCCGCGCGAGAGAGGCTCTGCTTTCATAACAGGAATTTCTGGGGAAGGTGGAGAGAGGCTGCAGGAAACACTGCCGCTTTATAAGACCGAGCATTTGCTTTTGGAATTGGAGTGGGAGCTTATATGAGCAGGGCTGGGTCTGCAGCAAGGCTGCTTTTGTGCGGAGATGAACCTTAAAGTGCCTCTTCTCTGGGTTGCTTCATCCTAAGAGTGCTGGGAGCACTTTTGTCCTTGTAGTTTGCACTATGAACAGTGGACAGGTATTCAGAGTCTCGCATTTGTTTCACCTGGATGCCTTTTTTTCCCCCTATTTTTTAATCATTGTCTTTTTGTGAGGGAAGGGGACTGAGAACTAATGTACTGTACAGTCGTCTTTTAACGCAGTTCATGGACGGAGAATGCCCCACTACTTTGGAAATGTACGTTACCCCCAGCCGTTTGTAATCTCTCCTCTCTCTCTGTCATCTTTTTTTTTTTTTTATCTGGCGGGGTACCGCGGTTAGGAGGCGGAGGACACGGAGAGCCCGAAGCGCAGCATT